>NC_069689.1:58077226-58377226 GCF_023699985.2 Odocoileus virginianus
AAGACAATTCAAAAGAAAAAGACCAGTTTGACCGTCAGGAGTGAATAGGCCTGTTTGACCTAGAAAAAACTTAGAAAAATGAACTACCCAAGTAAGGTTAGGAAACTACTAAATTGATAAAACCAGAGCCAGCAGTCACCAAAAATAAAGGATCTGAGACAAGGAAAAATTAATGGAAATTAAAAATATGGCCACAGAATTTTAAAACAAAGCAATGAAGAGCAGATTCAGTACTGAAGAAACCTGAATCAGTGAATGAAAAGAAAGCAAAAAAATTCTAGTAGAACCAAAAGGAAAAAAGGTTAAAATCCTCAGTGAAAAGATTGAAAACGTGCAGTAAACACAATTCAGTGTAAATGGTGTATACTAATGTGTAGTGTACATGTGTATATGTGTCTATGCTCAAAAGAAATAATACAAAGTTTTCTGTGGACTTGAGTCCTCGTAGTGAAAAGACACCCTTAGTAATAGGCATGGTTGTGGGAAAAAGAAGACTCCTAGGAATATGTCAGACAAAAATCTGAATTTCAAGAATAAAGAAAATAATACAGAAAATCCAGGTAGCTTAACACAGAACACCCACTTAAAAAATAAAGAAAAGAAAATGAAGTTAGCATCAAGCTCTCTGTCTCCAGAACTCTGAGAGGGAGGAAAATGTGATTCATGACTTCTGGAACCTTCTGAGCTCATCTGTTTCCCCCATTAGAATGTAAGGTGGATTCACTAGGTATACGTGAAACATTGTGTTCTATGTAGAAATCAAATTTTAAAATTAGATTCTAGGTCACAAGTAAATCTTAATGCTGTGTGTGCTAAGTCGCTTCAGTCATGTCAGACTCTTTGCGACCCCGTGGACTGTAACCCACTAGGCTCCTCTGTCCATGGGTTTTCTCCAGGCAAGAATACTGGAGTGGGATGCCATTCCCTTTTCCAGGGAATCTTCCTGAACCAGGAATCAAACCCTTGTCTCTTAAGTCTCCTGCGTTGGCAGGAAGGTTCTTTACCATTAGTGCCACCTAGGAAGCCCAAAATTTTAGTAAAGTCCTGCTAATAGAAACTGCACAGGCTGTTAAAGTAAAATTTGAAATTAGTAGTAAAAAGTTATTCAAAAAAGTTCTCACCAGTTTGATATGACAATACAATTTAAGTCACTTTTGGAACAAGTAGAAATTAAATTTGCAACTATAGGATATAGGCAATCCCTTGATTTAAAACATTTGCATTTTATCTTATCCAAATAGCCTTAGTGGAAGTGATACCCATTTTACAATATTTTTTTTCACTATTAAAAAAAATGAAACTTGAACTCCAAATACATGTCACAGCATTTGTTCCCTTGCTCACCCGCAGATGCCTCCTCTGTGGAAGAGCACTACAGTAGCTCTGGTCCTCATCATCCCCCTGCTAACTTCCTTTGAAAGGTGACGTATAATAGAGAACGTGTGTGACGTCACTCTTAAAAGCAGGTCAAAAATAGCTTATGTAAGAAGGTGAAATAGAACATCCAAAGTGGTATGGTAAAACATTTTTAGTAATTAAAAAAAAAACAACAAAGTGGTATGGTGTTCTCTGTTTCAAGTTCAGGGCAGTGACAACCAGCGTAGCTCTCGACATTAACTAGAGTCACTCCAGGCCGTGGTTTCAGTGAGGCCGCAGGGTTGGTGCTGGAAAGACTACCTAAGCAAGCGCCCACGTTACTGGCATTGGTGCACGTCATCCTGAGGGGTCAATTCGGGGGTAGACTTGCAAGTGAGAGCAGAGTGAGCCTTAGTCATCAAAGATTCAAGGACCCTGCGGGTTACAGACTGTTTCTACAGGAACTCATGCAAACCGGAAGCTCCAAAAAGTCATTTCTAGAAAATCTAAGGTAAGCCCTGTAGGACACAGAAAAGGCAAACAGCTTACAAGAGCTAGTTGTTAAATTTGCAGGAATTTTCCTAACTGATTTTTATATCCAAGCATCATTAAAAATTAAATTATATATCTTTATTATTTTTTCTTCCATTTATTTTTATTAGTTGGAGGCTAATTACTTTACAGTATTGTAGTGGTTTTTGCCATACATTAACATGAATCAGCCACGGATTTACATGTGTTCCCCATCCCGATCCCCCCTCCCGCCTCCCTCTCCATCCCATCCCTCTGGGTCTTCGCAGTAAGTTATATATTTTTAGTTCATTTTCTTCTCTTTTTATTTAGGGAGATAAGCAATATAGTGAATTAAGCAAAGCAGTGGCACATAGAGAAATGTTGATAGTCTTGCCCTTTCTCCTGATAAACCCCATTTTGTTTAGTATGTACTGCATATGCAAGCAAAAAAAATGCATGCATATGTCACTGTTAAATCCATCTGGGTTGTTATGTTGGCTTACCTGTGGAGTAGAGGTGTAATTTTAATTTTTATTATTTAAAATAGGCGACCTAATGTTCTAATTCAGAGTGATGGGGAAGGGTGTGTGTACACACACACACACACACACACACACACGCGCGCGCACCATTACTGAGAGCTCCATGTCTTCTGCTTGAAGGGTGTGTACACACACACACACCATTACTGAGAACTCCATGTCTTCTGCTTGGCAGCCAGATAGATTCCTTACCACTCACTGAGCCACCTGGGAAACCCGTTCCTGTGAGTACCAGGAGTACTGTTGAGAATCCTGGATGTCTCAGCTGCAGGTCTTGGCACAGTAATGTAGCAGTCACTGCTTTCCGAGATAGATGTCTATTCCCTAACAGTGTCAAAGACGAAACATTTAGATTGAAAGTAATGATAAGCACCGATTATAATCATAGCTGTTAAGAGTGGGTTGCTTTGCTGAGCACCTGTTCTAGCTGCCTCACATCTCTCCTCGCCTCTGAGGTCCTGGAGTGCCCCCGCGCCCCACCCCCCTGGAAAGGTGAGCCCCTCAGTAATAATAAGAACCGTTCGGTGTTCTACTTTTGGACTCCTAAGATAACCTGACAGTGTTCTGGGCGACTTCCCACTGCTCTGCACTTTTTAGGGAATTCTGTTCTTGGTTTTGTTTTACTATTGCCTTCAGTAGCGCCCAGAGAAATGCAGCCAGCCACCAGCTGACCCGGCTCACAAACAGAGAACACAAGGGCCTATTGTAAACGCAGCAATAGTATTCAGAATGGCTAAAAATTCAGTGCTTCAGAGCCACAGAATACATTTTGCTGGCCCATCCTTTCAACCTTTGTTATTCCATTTCTTCCAACTGCTTCCGTCAGGTTTGGGCCGGGTGGGTGCAGTTTATCACAGTCCTGTTCTCCTCGGCCGGCTTCCGCTGTGGTCAGTGGAGCAGGGAGAGCAGGGCCAGGACTGGGGTGAGTGATGATGGAAGGTGCCCTGAGTGGTGGTGTGAGACCACATCCTAAGGAGTCAGGTATTCCCCGACTCTCCTGCCAAAGTGGGCTTCCCTGGTGGCTCAGCAGGTAAAGAATCTGCCTGCAATGCAGGAGACCCAGGTTCAGTCCCTGGGTTGGGAAGATTCCCCTGAAGAAGGGCAGCCCACTCCAGTATTCTTGCCAGGAGAATCCCATGGACAGAGGAGCCTGGCGGGCTTCAGTCCATGGGGTCACAAAGATTTGGACACGACTGAGCGACTAACACTTTTCACTTTCACTCCCTCCACCTCTACCCGCTGCAAAATAAAGAGATGAACTTACCAAAGAAGCAAGTGAGAGAGCTGCCTGCTTAAAAAAAAAAAAAAAAAAAGATTTCACTGCCGTATTTATTTTTATCCCATGTGCTTGAAAATTAGGCAGATATACCCTGGTATATGTAAAATGCTATATGAGTTACTAACGAAAACAAAGTTTAGCTCTTCAGGGCAAAATTATTATAAAATATGATTATCCACTTTTCTTTCTCCCCACTTCGGAGAAATTGATGATTTGAATACTTAACATACAGCCAGAGGGCTTCTATAGTACAGTTCCCTGGACAAGTCCCCACTTAGCTTTGCCATCTCCCCTGCAAATCTGTGTCTCAGCGACTGTCAGCACCGTTTCCCCTTTCCTGCCGGGTGACCCCTTTTACCTGCAGCCTCCTCGCTGTCTCCCGACCCCATGCCCTTTACAGATGCCCTATGCCAGGGAGGCTCTGGCCCTGATGGAAGGGTGGGTGCCCAGGCTTTCCCTCCACTTGTTGGCCTGCCGCTGCCTCCACAGGCCGACTGCTCTGGTGACTAAGCCAGACTGCAGACCGAATTTTGGCTCCCCGTGCTTCATGACTGTAGAACATGGTTCACAGACATCCTCTCCCGCCGTTTCTGGCTGGACTCCGGCTTGTCCTTACCCTTCCTCACAGAATACTTCACATACAGGTGATGGTTGCGGGTGCCTTTTACTTTATGAACTGGTTCCCAGGCTCCATGAAGGAAACCTAAGTCTGAACTAGCAGCTACCTCAGACTGTTAGCTTGCAGCAAACCTGTTTTCATCCACACACCATAGACCTTTTTCACACAAATGACTGCCTGAAATTGTACCAGTGTGAGCAGCTTATTTTTTGACCTAAATGTACTACTTTGTTAAATTTATGTTTGGAGCACAGAGGGAATAGAAGTTTTTAGAGGGGACTTCTGGTGGCACAGTGGATAAGAACCTGCCTGCCAGTGCAGGGGACACAGGTTTGATCCTTGGTCCAGGAAGATCCCACGTGCCATGGAGCATCCGAGCCCATGCACCGCTGCTGAGCCCGCATGCCTAGAGCCCATGCGCCGCAACCGCTGAAGACTAGGCGCCTAGAGCCTGTGCTCAGCAACAAGAGAAGCCACAACAGTGAGAATCTTGTGAACCACAACTGGAGGGTAGACACACACTTGCTGAAACTAGAGAAAGGCTGTGCGCATCAACCAAGATCCAAGTGCAGCCAAAAATAAATTTAAAAAAAAAATGTAAGAAGCTTTTAGGGAGTTTTCTGGAAACAGAAATGTTGCGGGAGATGTGATAGCTAGCTTTCAGAAGAATTTAACAGCTTGGTTTATTCCAAAGAGCACAATGAGAGGCAGTGGTGTTGTATTAATAACAAGGAATATGATTTTTTTTAATTATTTATTTTTAGATCTTTTGGCTGTGTCACTCAGCATCCTGGGATCTTAGTTCCCCAACCAAGGATCGAACCTGTGCCCCCAGCAGTGCAAGCGCAAGGGCTCAGGTACTGGAGTCTTTAGGAATTACACCTCATCCACTCTACCCTGCTGCACTGTGCTTCTACACCCTGTTATAACCAGCTCTGCGGGGATAGAGTGATCCATTGCCTCTTTGTCTCCACCAGTTCTTCCTCCTCTCTCTTCTTCTTTACCAGATTCATCATTTTTACTTTTCCTTCACTGAAGGACAGGCAATCTGAATGAGATTTTAGGGATTTTGGAAAGGAGCAAAAATATCATGGCTATTTATTGGTGCTGGAAAAATGCAATTTGTCTTCTGTGGAATCCAGTGATGAAGTATGGCATAGAGGAAAAGCCCTGTCCTGGGACTCAGGAAAACTGGACTCTTGTTGGAACTGCCAGAAACTGATGTGAGATCAGTCTCTCCCCTCTGTACCCCTCAGATTCCCCGCCTCTGAAAGGGAGGAGCTCTAGGGAGTGCCGAGGTATGCGTGCTCAGACGCTCAGTCGTGTCTGACTATTTGCAACCCCACGGACTGTAGTCTGCCCGGTCCTCTGTCCGTGGGATTCTCCCAGCAAAAATACTGGAGTGGGTTGCCATTCCCTTCTCCACGGGATCTTCCTGACCCAGGGATTGAACCTGCGTCTCATACATTGGCAGGCAGGTTCTTTACCACTGTGCCACCTGGGAAGCCCAAGAACTTGCTGAAGTAGAAATTTGATGTTTCTGTCTTTAATTTAGGGACAGTGATGTTTTACAAGCAAGCTGTAAAAGCTGTGTGCAAACGTTAGATGCTTCTAGAGCAGATTTTACCCTCCATGAAGCAGTGACCTACTTGATACCCGGTACTCAATCTGGGAAGCTGGCCGCTTTCCCATCTCGCTGAGGGCTTTCCCCACAGCCTGGGGTGTTCAGTACGGTCACTGCCCCCTTCTCTTCTGCTCCTGAGCCAAATACCGCAAGTCATTCTCTTCCTGTAGAATAGTAACTCAGATAGTTGAAGTACCAAGGATCAGCTTCAGCATGGGCTGCTTCACCTTCCAGGATTCAGATGAGGGGCATACGAAGGTGTTAGTGGAAAGGGCCCTTGAAAATCACTGAGACCTCCTGGAAGGAAACTGCTCCTAAGGGACAAGAAACCAGATGTGACAGGACAGGCCAGTAGCTAAGGGAGGAATGGCATGACACCTATCACTGGATTTGCCTTGTGTTGCCACCCTGTTGCTCCCGTGATGGAGACCTTCGAAGGTAGGAGTAAAGCCCGGAAGAGTTGGCTCTAAGACACTGGGTCACTAGCATTGTCTACCCTCTAAAGGCGTATGGCATTCAAAGGAAGCATTGCTCCTGCATCAGAGACCCCTCAAGGGTTTCTGCACCATGAGAACACAAGTGCCTGAGTGTCTGTGGCAGGTGTGGGCTCATGAGCCTGTGAGGACCAGCCCCTGGGATTCCCAGAGAAGGTGATGGTCAGGAAGGTGAAGATCTTGTGTGAACTGGTGGGGACCAGGGCACCACTAGGATTTAGTTATTGGTCATCCAGCTTCACCTAGTCGGCACAGTCTGGGAAGTCTCGAGTCAGTGGTTCCCATTAGTCTCTATTGTGAAAGGTGCTTTATAGATGCTGAGTTGGCATTTCTGCCTTTTGTCATGGCGGAATTCTTTCGTTTGCCACAGGTTTCACTGGAGAGAGAGCTCATTCATAAATCAGAAGGACACCTGTGTCTGTTTGAGAAAACAGAGCCAAGTGCCTTGGTAGAGTCAAGGAGGGCTGCCCGGCATACCCTGTTTGCAGGACTCCTATTTGAGGTCAGTTCGAAATGATCATCTTACCTCACAGTATTTCTGAGATATTTGCTGAAGAGACCAATATACACAAGGCCCCCATGGATCATATTATGGAAATAGTCAACTGGAAACAACTGTCACATACTTTGCTGACCTACTTTTCATAGCACTTACTCTGTTTTTCTTAGTGCCCAAGGAACATTTCTGATGATGGGAGTTGAGATTACTTTACTCTAATGGTCCTTAGTTTTCAGCAGTGGTAGCTGGTAAAAATGGAATGAGACACTTGGAAATTCTTGGATAGTGTGTTGAATGTTTTTTATATATAAATAAAGGCAGTCTTAGAGAATTACGTGGTGTTTTCTGGGGATTGGTCCCCCCCACCCCCGCCCCGCCCCCAATGAAACTTGTACAGATGTGAGAGCTGAACCATAAAGAAGACTGGGCTCTGAAGAATTGATGCTTTCAAAGTGTGGTGCTGGAGAAGGCTCTTAAAATTCCCTTGGACATTGAGGAGATCAAACCAGTCAATCCTAAAGGAAATCAACCCTGAATATTCACTGGGAGGACTGATGGTGACACTGAAGCTCCAATACTCTGGCCACCTGATGCGAAGAGCCGAGTCATTGGGAAAGACCCTGATGCTGGGAAAGATTGAGGGCAGGAGGAGAAGGGGGCAACAGAGGATGAGATGGTTGGATGGCATCACCGACTCAACAGACGTGAGTTTGAGTGAACTCTGGGAGATAGTGGAGTACAGGGAAGCCTGGTGTGCTGCAGTCCACGGGGTAGCAAAGAGTTGGACACAACTTAGAGTCTGAACTGGAACAAATGAAACAAACCAAAACCCAAAGAATAGTTTTCTAAACTGTTTATCTTCCAGTGGATGTTTTAAAAGGACCAGCCTCTGAGTGAAGAACCAAAGAGTATGAACAACAGAGGGTAGCCAGTCTCCTCCTGGATGCACTTACTTGAATAAAGAAATGATTTGCTCAAGGGCAGACATGTTCAGAAGAATCTATGTAAGGACATTGAAGTGAATGATACCTTTCATTAGTCCTAGGATGATGTGCAGAGAAAGGACACAGTAAACAAGACAAACCATCCGCTCACTCTTCCTGCCAGTTCTTTTTGAAAGGCTCTAAAAAAGGTTTATCTTTATTAGCTGCAGCTAATGGCATCTCTGAAAGACTCAGAAGCACCTTATATACCCATGTAATTTGTGCCAAATTACACCCTTAAGTAGCTTTATTAATACCTAATAGCCATATGGAAAAGAATGCAAATCTTAAACCACAGGTTAATAGGTTTTCATAAACTGAACATAGGCCAGCGTTGGTAGCATCCAGACCCGGAGATAGAACACTGCCCGAGTGCAGAAGCCACGTGCATTTCCAGTCACTGTTACCTGCACCCTCCACCCCAAAGAGTAGCAACTGTCCTGGCTTCTAACATAGGTTAATTTTACACATTTTTAAGCTTTGTACAAGCTGAGTTATAGAGAATGCATTTGGGTTGGGCTTTTTGTATTCATTCACTCTGAATGTGAGATTCATCCATGTCATTGCACATGGTTGTAATCTGTTTGTTCTAGTAGCTGTATTGTGTGACTGCCACCATTTATCTGTTCTTGTGTTGGCGGACATTGTATTTTATTTTTGGTATTGGTCTGTCAGGAGTACTGTTGCTCTGAATATTCATGTGCATGTTTTTTGCTGAACATTTGTACACGTCTGTTGGAAGAGAAGTTGCTGTGATAGGGCAGGTGTACGTTGAGGCTCGGTGAGTGTACAAATTTATGCTCCACCAGGAGGGCCTGCAAGTTTCAGTTGCTCCATCTCCCTGCCAACACTTATTTTTGTTTTTGTTTGAGCCACTCTGATGTCTATGGAGTAGTAGTTGGTTTCCCTGATGACCAGGGGCGTTAAACTCCTATTTATTTATTAACTATTGATCTTGCTCATTTTTGAATTGTCATTAAGTCTTTACCTACGTTTATATTTTTTTAAGATTGTCTGCCTTTTTGTAGTGATTTGTAGGCATTCTTTATATCTTCTGAGTAAAATCCTGCTTTAATTATTTTCACTTGTTTTTTTAACTGAGTCTGCACTAATCCAGCTCTTTAGTATACAGTCCTTTGTTCTTTATAGAGCATTTTGATTTCTTTACAGTACCAGTAGGTTCATTCGTGTTGCTGTAAGTGGCATTATTTTGGCTGAGTAATACTCCATTGTGTATATGTACCGCGTCTTCTTTATGCATTTCTCTGTCAGTGGACATTTAGGTTGCTTCCGTGTCTTGGCTGTTGTAAATAGTGCTGCAGTGAACATTGGAGGGCATATGTTTTTTTCAAATTATGATTTTCTCTGGGTATATGCCCACGACTAGGATTGCTGGGTCATATGGTAGTTCTGTTTTTAGTTTTTTAAGGAACCTCCATACTGTACCAGTTTACATACTCACCAACAGTGCAGGAGGGTTCCCTTTTCCCCACATCCTCGCTAGCATTTATTGTTTGTAGACTTTTTGATGATAGCCGTTCTGACTGGTGTTAAGTGATACCTCATTGTAGTTTTGATTTGCATTCTCTAATAATTAGTGATGTTGAGGATCTTTTCATGTGCTTTTTTTGGTCATCTGTATGTCTTCTTTGAAGAAATGTCTAAATCTCCTGGCCGTTTTTTCATGGGGTTATTTGGGTTTTCTGATATTGAGCTGCATGAGCTATTTGTATGTGTAGGAGATTAATCCCTCATCAGTTGCTTCATTTGCACATCTTTTCTCCCATTCTGAGGGTTCTCTTTTTGTTATGTTTATGGTTTCCTTTGCTGTGCAAAAGCTTTTAAGTTTATTTAGATCCCTTTTATTTATTTTTGTTTTTATTTTCACTACTCTAGGAGGTGGATCAAAAAAGATCTTGCTGCAATTTATGTCAAAGAGTGTTCTGCCTATGTTTTCCTCTAAGAGTTTTATAGTGCCCAGCCTTACATTTAGGTCTTTAATCCAGCTCAAGTTTTTGAGTATGGTGTTGGAGAAGGAAATGGCAACCCACTCCTGTATCCTTGCTGGGGAATCCCATGGACAGAGGAGCCTGGCAGACTGCAGTCCATAGGGTTGCAAAGAGTCAGACACAACTAAAGTGACTTAGCACATGGTGTTAGGGAATATTCTGACTTGGTTCTTTTGCATGTAGTTGTCCAGTTTTCCCAGCATCTCTTATAGAAGAGACTGTCTTTTCTCCACTGTGTTTTCTTACCTCCTTTGTCATAGGTTAAGGACCACAGGTGTGTGGTTTGTCTCGGCTTTCTGTCTTATTCCATTGATCTATGTTATGTTTTTGTGCCAGTACCATCCTGTTTTTTTTTAATAAGTTTTTATTGGACTATAGTTGTATTACAGTGTTGTGTTTGTTAGTACCATACTGTTTTGATTACTGTAGCTTTGTTGTACTACTATTAACATTTTAAAAAAATTCAATCAAAAATTCTTACTTCATTGATCTTTGAAGTAATCAGGCCACAATAAGAGAACCACTTTGAAAGCTGCTTCTTACAGAGAAGTAATGGATTCACTGGAAAAAGTATTGGCTTGGATTAAAATAACCTGTGTTTACTTAAAATTTCATTAACAGTCTAGCATTGTTATCTTTTCACCTTAGGAATTACATTTCTTCAGTAAGTTCTGATATCAAGTAAGTTGTACCTCTGCCATGCCACAGTAACTGTGCCACGTCAAGACTTAGACATGTGGCAGGGGTCACAAAAATCTCCAGCTCCAAGGTTCAGGGATTGGAATAAATTATCAGCAATAATGTGATAGAGTTTTAAAAATGTTTTAGGAGTGCTTGTACTATTAAATGAGAGAAATTTGTGGGATCTTGGTTGGCTTTATCTCTGCCTCCTCTGTGGTGTTCAGCACAGACATAATTATCAGTAGAAATTTGTTGACATAAATCTTAACAAGCTCAGGAATTGTGTGAAATGTTCCTTCAC
Organism: Odocoileus virginianus; assembly: GCF_023699985.2. Taxonomy (NCBI): domain Eukaryota; kingdom Metazoa; phylum Chordata; class Mammalia; order Artiodactyla; family Cervidae; genus Odocoileus; species Odocoileus virginianus. The sequence goes on from NC_069689.1 coordinate 58,088,127, forward strand.
TAGCTGTTTTGAGCCCTACTCTCAAATTAATAATGACACCAGGGCTTCTCTGGTGGCTCAGCAGTAAAGAACCCTCCTGCCAATGCAGGAGACGTGGGTTCAATCCCTGGGTTGGAAAGAGCCTCTGGAGAAGGAAATGGTAACCCACTCCAATATTCTTGCCTGGAGAATCCCATGGACAGAGGAGCCTGGCGAGCTGCAGCCCATAGGGTTGCAGAAGAGTCAGACACGACTGAGCAACTAAACAACAACAACGTAGGGTTCAGTAGGCCCCACTGTATTCCGTAATTTCGGAATTAACACTGAGGAGAATGTTTACCACTGAAAAGTGATCATTATAGATGGTAAAGGGTACAGAGGTGGCATCAGGTACACTGGCTCACTTCTCATGCCAGGGCAGCCTGTGGATGGACCCAGAGATTAGGGGCTTCCCGTGGAACTGAGAGCAGGGCCTTGAGTCTGAGGCTGCCGTATGCCCCAGTCTCAGGACCTTGATTAACCTCGAGAAACATTCCAGCTCCCTATCAGGTAGGAATCCAAGACTCCCTCCGCGCACACCAGGCTCCAGGGAAGTCTGTGGCTAGCAGCCTAGAGGTGAGAGCAGTTTCGGTTTCTAGGGCCTAAATTGGCTAATGCAAATGTAATGTGTTTACTACATAATCCCAGGGTCTATGGCTGTGTGATAATTCAGACAATGCAAGTATTCAAGGTGCTGAAGCCTCAGAAAGGTTGTTTTCTTACTGTTTAAAAAAATTTTTTTTGTTGTTTTATGATAAAGTAACCTGCTCAGCTGGTAAAGAACCCACCTGCGATGCAGGAGACCTGGGTTTGATCCCTGGGTTGGGAAGATCCCCTGGAGATGGGAGAAGCTACCCATTCCAGTATTCTGGCCTGGAGAATTCCATGGACTGTATAGTCCATGGGGTTGCAAAGAGTCAGACTTGACTGAGCAACTTTCACTTTCAACCTGCAGTGAGCAAACGTTCCCATCTCACTGTACTAGCTAACAGATCGAGTTAGATACGCGCTTGCAGTCACTGTGCATGTGACGGCCCTGGGTGCAGTGTGATGCTCACACACTGTGCTGATAACTGGGCGCCAGACATGGCTGTTGCTCAAACAGTAACTAGCTCATTTTCATGGTGAATAGAGTAAAACTCTTGAAAATGCAACATGTGTTAATCGGTGCCAAAAGTACCTTGTTTTTTAAATGGAGTTAAATTTAAACTCATATCGTTATGAACAGGCTTGTCCAGCAGAATACTCAAAAGCCGTGCAGCTTAGGAGAATCCTTTGTGTGGGATGTTTGCACATGCTCCTAAGGCCCTCATCTTTGGCCCTGCCCACAAATGCCGGCAGTCCGCCCCAACCAGAAATGTTCCTGCCAGTTACCAAATCACCTCGGGTTGTACCACTGTTCGTGGTATGTTCCTGGTCCACTATTGAGCCTTCTGCTCACACTGATTTGGGAAATACAAGCAGAAATCAAACCAGTGAGTTGCACATCTACCATATTTGGTGGAACATCACAAACTTGTTCTCTCACTTGATTCATATGATTTTAACAATTTTTGTTCCCATTTCCACTTCATAAGACCTATGATTTCTGCATATACTTGCCAGCATGTGTGTTCTTCCGATTTATACCAGTTGTATTGGTGTCAAATAGTATCTCATGGTTTTCATTTACATTAACTTATCATTAATGAGATTAAGTTTTTTAGTATTTTTTTGAGTGTTTTGAGCTTCCTTTTCTTCTGGTCTCTTTTCTTAGAGCTGTTTTTATTCTTTGCCTACATTCCTGTTGGTTGCCTTCCTTTTTGTTGATTTGTACTAGTTCTTTATATATTATGCCTACTAATCCTTTGTCTTGTTTTGACATTGAAATCATCTATTTTATAACTTTTTACTTTCTTTATGGTATTTTTGTTTTATAGATTTTATGATATAGTAAGACTTTGCAGTCTCATAATGTCATCCTGACTTGTGCTTTCAAATCCACATGAAATTTATTTTTCTAGATGGTATATGGTGTAGATACAGTTGTATTATTTTTTCCATTTCATTTACTTTTTCACCTTCACACACACATGTTTCTGGGCTCTTCATTCATTTCTGTTGATCTGTTATCAAATAGACTACCACTAGTACATTATATATACAGTCTTTTTTTTTTAAGTTGTATTGATTTCTCAAAAACTGAGTTATGAACTGACACTGCTATTTTTCTTTAATTTGCTCTACAATTAACAGAAATGACTCACAGTTTGAAGTGGCCTCTATAGTTTCAGTGGTCATTCAGTTCTTCGTTTGTTTTCTCCTTAGGTCATTTCAGTTAGAATCTTTTGTATACTTGTGATGAAGTTGCCATTTCATCCAGAAGTGTCTCTGCCTACTGTTTTTCATTGGAAATATTTTTAGTTTAAAGCTAGAAGAAATCCAGTTACAGTTTCCCAGTTGTATGAAGTCATCTCTCTTTTTTTAAAATCTTGAAACAAATTTCTGTTATTGTTTAAAATTGTACTAGGTGTTTTATTTTTCTTACATTCTAAACATCTTACATTTTCTCCATTTTATTGAAACCTTTGAATTAGAATCACATCTTTGAAGGAGCATCACTTAAAACCATGTGTTACTCTACAAAATATAAATTTAGGTCAGTGGGACAGGCTTCAAAGCTTATAAATGGATATGATTATAAGCTTGTGCCTTGCAAGAAGTTGTTACAACCTTCAATACAGTTGAGTAACTAATGGTATATGTAAAAAATTAAATATGCTCTTCATACATACACCAGAAAACCCTAATTAATTAACAAAACTGTTACTAAGACAGCTGCTGATACTCCCATGACCATTATAACCACCACTGCCACCACCTCCATTTATGAATGCTGACTCTGCCAGGGACTCTCTTACCCTTTTAACTTACTTGAGGTTCACAGTAACCCTGCGAAAGTACCATGTGCCATCAGCACATTTGGAAACTAAAACTAGGGAGGGATCAGGTCACTGGCATAAGGTGAGAGCTTTAATTAAATTCAAGTCCCTCTGATTCCAAATCAGACATAACAAGAATGCATGTTGCCTAAGGAAAAAAACTGATGGCAGTTGCAAGATCTCAGAGAAACGGACATGAACGGGATGCCAGTGTCTCTTCATTCCTGCTTTCTGATCCTCACTGCAGTTGTAGGTAATGACTTTGGATTCTCACCTGGGCCTCCACTCTTGCCATTTCCCCCACTCAGCACTCAGAGTTATCTCAAATACCCCGAGTGTCAACTTCTCTGGGAAGTCTCTAACTTCTCAATTTCTCTCCCTACATAAACACACCTTGTATTGTTCCTGTTGTGACACTTACTACATTACACTGTAATTGCTTGTTCATCTGCCTTTGTCCCCCTTCAGATTCCCCCCCCCTGCTTTTTGGCCACACGTGGCATGAGGATCTCCATTCCCTGACCAGGGATCATGCCCCTGCAGTGGAAGCTAGGGGCTTAACCACTGGGCCACCCGGGAAGTCCCCGAGGCTCACTTGTTCACTGAAGAACTATGAAGTGCCCAGTCGTGCCCCTGCCCTGAAAACTCAGCTGTTGGAAAAGTAACTGAATATTGAGTCAATTTCAGTTCTTTGACAACACAACTTTGTAAGCTCTGGAGTTTAGACGCCCAATAGAAAAAGCTCAAAAAGATACTAAAAAGAAAAAATAGAAGCAAAATAAACGGGGAAACTGTAGTCTGAAGGAAAAAATGTGATGAGTTAAAGTATTTATTACATAAAGAACTAGTAAAAATGGTAGGAAAAAATTATGAACCTCAAGAGTCGAGAAATGCTTTGACTAAGTAATCATCTGCTTAGTTTTCCAAGTTAGAAATCTGGATTTCATCCTCATTTCTCCTTGTCCCTTCCTTCCAATTCCTAAGTAACCCCCAAGACTTGACAGCTTACCCTCACTTCTCTAGCTCATCTGCGGTCTTCCACATCCACACCCTTCAGAGTAAAGTCTAAACTCAGGTTGACATCTACATCTCTTGACAGTCTGTCTCTGCTTTCCTTCAGCCTCCTGTTTCACCAGCCCCCGAACTGTGTTCTTTGCACCAAGTATTCTGAAACCACTTTGGGTTCCCACCGCACTCCAGCAGTTTGTATTAATATATGCTGTCTTCCTTCCCCATAGTCCTTCACGTCTATTTCTGTTCTAATAAAAAATATTGTTTTCAACTCTCTTAATTATGTGCATCATCCTTTCTCCTGGGTTAGCATCAGTAGATTATTTATCATGATATCACATGCCAAGAGACAACCAGAAGACTGCTTTATACTGACTGCCCTTTCATTCACCTTGAGATACACCTTCGGTACCATTCAGGTACTCTGCGTTGCCTCCAGGTCCAAGATGAAATTTCATCCCCTGTTGAATCCTAGACCCTTCCAACTGTGTTAATTCCCTTGGTGACAGCCAGCTCTACCAAGTGATTCTGTTTCACAGGAATGGTGGTTGGGGGCATAAATGAAAGTGGTCCTGATGCACAAATTGAAACTCCACAGTGAACCCTAATTATAGCTCCCTTAACCTGGTTCAGGACCCTTACGCCAAGTTTCCACCTGTTCTCAAGTATAGACGAAGACAGCAAGCCTACACAGCGCTTTAAAAAGAAAAAAAAGTTTTGATTCTTAAGGTGTTACATTTTCCATTTATTGTAGTCTCTCTGTTGAGAAAAAGGCCCCAGATCCTGGTGAAACTTTCTTAAAACTGTTATTAGCTGGTTATGAGCTCCATCTGTCCCTAGGAGAAGAAAAAAAAATCCTGACACAGTGATGTCATTTTGCAAGAGTTTTCCCTTGGGCCTCCTATAACACCAAGAAGCTAAAGGGCAGTTGATTTAAGAAACGTGTTTAGCATAATGGACAGACTTGATAATCCTCTGCAAACGTTAGCAGTACTGGTCTGTGCTGGAGATGCTAGGCAAGCAGGCTTGGAAAAGGCCCATTTCTTATTTATTATATCATACCTGCCTGCCTGCTGTCTCCATGACAAGGGTTATAAAGCACATGGATCCCCTGATAGCCTTTGTAGTTGACTCACAGAGAGTAGAATCCGAGTTTGATGGGAAAGGTGCAGAATAAAGACACAAATGAGAGGCAGAGCATATGGGCTTCCTTGGTATTCAAAGACAGAAGGACCAGAACGAAGGTTTTCTAGGTTCTCAACAACTACTCTGTGAACCTGTACTTTAGAAAAAACATTTTTTGTGTGTGATAGTTGTCTGAATCCTTGTGTGTCTTCTAAAGTAGTGTTTACTGCGGTCATAGGCCTGAGGCTCTATAGACATCCACGGTTGGATTTACTGTGAAGATTTAAAGGAATCCATTAACTTGGGCTTATTAAACAGTTTTAAGAGGAACAGGTTGGTGGTTCCGGATGTAGTGATGTTAAAGTTGGCCTGAAATAAAACTTTGGAGATTAGGTGACCATATTCTGTCTAGAGCCCTTACATGTTTTACCACAAAGTTCTTTTTTTTTTTCAATTCCAATATATTTATACCAGCAATGAAAGAGCACTTTACACATCTAAACTTTGCTAAAGATAGTAATGCCGTCCTCTGTCCAGACAGCTCGAAGTCTTGTCCCCACGAAGCGAAGCGGTGTTAGAACTCTGTAGTGACTTCACCATGTTCCTGCTGCCAGTGTGACCTCATTCTCGATTGATTCAACCTGTGCAGCAGGGGGTCATTAAAGGAAAACAGTTGTCGACAAAGGGCCCATCCATCTCTCCAGTCCGACACAGTATTTTCAGTCTCACATCATAAAAGGTGTGCTCCTTTATGTTACTTGTTTATGGAATACTTTTAAAAAGTTTCTATGTAAATATTAAAGGTTATTTCCATTTGCAGTTATTATAACATGTTGACTCTACTCCCCCATCGTAGAGTACATCCCTAAGCCTATTGCACACCCAGAAATTTTGTGCCTTGTCCTCCCCCTCCCCACTGGTAGCCACTCGTTTGTTCTCCAGACCTGGGAGTCTGCTTCTTTGTTCGTTGTACTTTTTAGAGTCCAAGAATAAGTGATATCATACAGTATTTGTCTTCTCTGTCTGACTTATTTCAGTTAGCATAATGCCCTCCAAGTGCTTCCATGTTGCTGCAAATACAGTCTTTATCCATTCATTTGTTGATGGGCACTCAGATTGCTTCCATATCTTGGCGACTGTAAATAATACTTTTACTTTTTATTTGAAATATCTTTTTGCGTATCATTGTATGTGAATGATATGACCAATAAGGGGTTAATATCCAACATATATAAACAGCTAGTATAACTCAACATAAAAAAAAATCAATCTAAGAAAATGGGCCAAAGAATTAAATAGATATTTTTCCAAAGGGGAAACAGATGGCCAACAGACCCTTGCAAAGATGCTCAGCATCACTAATCATCAGGGAAGCGCAAATCCAGAAGCATGATGAGAAACCACCTCACACCTGTCAGAATGGCCATCATCAAAAACAACACAGATAACAAATGTTGGTGAGGATGTGGAGAAAAGGGAACCCTGCTACACTGTTGGTGTGAATGTGAATTGGTACAGCCACGGGACAACAGTATAGTAGTTTCTCAAAAAGACTGAAAATGGAATAGCTTGTAACAGGAAACAGACTACCTGGAAAAAAATTTTGGTCTGACAGTGTTTGCAAAAATGCTGATTTTTGATTAAGAAGCATTTGAGGGTATGGTATATACTCTGGTAAGGGCCAGTGTGTGCCCAGTGGGAGAACTCGGTGTTTACTCAGGTGTCACCCCAGTCTCTGAGCTAGAGTTTATGAGTGCATGCTCAGTCGTGTCCGATTCTTTACGATCTCATGGACTGTAACCCGACTGGCTCCTCTGTCCACAGGTTTTCCCAGGCAAGCATACTGGATTGGGTTACCACTTCCTCATCCAGGGGATCTTCCCAACCCAGGGATTGAACTGGTGTCTCTTGCATCTCCTGCATTGGCAGGCAGATTCTTTACCACTGAGTCACCTGGGAAGCCCAAGCTAGAGTTCACTCTCCCAAAATAGCTAATATTCCTTGTTTATAGAGAAGAATTGGGACCAGCAAGGACTTGGATCCTTCATCTACAGTCAGACAGAAGTTACTGGCGTTTGTATGAAAACAAGCTAGAATTCTTGCTGTTTAGTAAATTCTGTTCGCTCCATATTCCTCAGCCTGTTTTTGCTTTCTTTTCTTTAAATCATATGCTATTTTATAAATATGCATGGAAAAAACTTTTCATCCTCTTTAACCCTTGAAACAAATTCATGCAATGCTAATTTTACATATTTTTTTCTGGCCTATCACTTCTCCTATTCCAGAAATTCTGAAATTATTCCCTGAAGGGAACATGTCCTTCAGCCTTGATTCCAGTTGAAAAATGCTTGAGCAGATGTACTGTATGTGAAGGAATGATTCCTCCTTAACTGATACAGTTGTGATTTAAACAAGTGAAGTGAAAATCCCATGATTTAAATAGGAAAAAAAAAGGCATAGAATTATGTGGAAATTTTGTTGTTGTTGTTGAGTCACTAAGTCGTGTTGGACTCTTTGTGACCCCATGAACTACAGCATGTCAGGCATCCTGGAGTTTGCTCAAATTCATGTCCAGTGAGTCAGTGATGCTATGTGGAGATTATAACAGTGTAAATTATGTGTGCCAATAGAGGAAGGACTAAAAAGGGAAATATATCAAATGAATATAGTGACAATATTAGAATGGTATTACATGGGGATATGGTGGTTTGTTTTATTTTTTCAATTTTTATTTATTCATTTGGCTACACTGGGTCTTAGTTATGGCATGTGCGATCTTTAGTTGTGTCATGCAAATTCTTAGTTGCAGCTTGTGGGATCTAGTTCCCTGACCAGGGATCGAACCCTGACTCCCTGCAATGAGAGCAAAGAGAATTAGCTACTGGACCACCAGGGAAGTCCCTATTTTTTTTTTTTAAATTGTATCTGATTTATCATTTTTAAAACAGAAAGCTTGTTTTAAAATGTGTTTTGTATAAATATAAAGTTCTATCTTCATAATTATCTGATAGTGCAACAAGAAATTCTCAAAGTGATTGTTAAATCATTTTATTGTGATTCACCCAAATAACTCCAATGACTGTCATTGGAACATAATCTTTTCCTTAAAATCTTAATCTTGACTAGGAATACTGTAGTATTGACTTTCTGTTTTTAGGGGAGTTGCAATCATGTTCACAAATCTGGGCATATCTAAGTAGCAAGGACAGCAAAAATGTAAACTAGAAGTTTTTAAAGAGACAGTGTTCAGAATATAGTGACCATCTGCAGCCTGCTTCCCTGATGACACAGAGGAGAGAACAGCATTTATCGTTTCTTTGAAACCATGTGCTGTGTGAGCAGGAAGGAAGTGCCTGCTCACCAGAGGTCACAGCAGGATGGATGAGGTTTGAGGGGGAGTGTTTACTGTGAGGTTGTCCTCACCCCCTGTTTTCATGGCAGATGCTGTTATTTCTAGCAGACTTGATGGAAACTTGGGCAGACCCGGGTCTGCCATGGTACGTGGGGCACGTTAACAGGAAGCCGTGGCCAGGCATAGATGTCTCTGTGTGCTGGGCCAAGACGCACAGCAGTAAGAAGTGTAGACTTTGACCAAGGAAATGAACTGGCAGCACCTTGGAGACATCAGTCTGAAGAGGGTCGCCTGCACAGGAAAGTTCTCGCGGTCATGTCATGAGTTAGAGTCAAAGGACCTAATGAGGTTTAGTGTGAGACAGAAGGGGATTAAAAGGGCCTGACAGATGCCTCTGAAACCCACAGGGTAGTTGGTAAAAGTGGAAGAAGCACGTTTTCTGTGGACCTTTGAGGAATGGAACTCCGAACACTGTAGAGATGGGGGAGACATGTTCCAGCGCAGTGTGAAGAAGGTGTTCCTATAGCTGGAGTGACCCTGTAACGTAGTGGGGAGAGTGATGCCTGGAGACTTTCAGGAGGGGCAGCTGGAGGGGGCTTTTCACCCTGTGTGATCAGACTCAGAGAGACCTCTGCCACCTTCTGGGCTCGTGGGTCAGAAAGCTCTGCTTCAGTTCCCTCCCCCAGGGTGGGTGGTCCATGGTGTGGCACCCCAGCACCCTGTGCCTTTACGTCCATCGCCAGCCAGCAGCAGAGTTGTTTCCTTTGCATACTTGTCTCTAAGCTGGAGATGGAGAAGCGCCATGCTGCCTGCATAGCCCTGCCCCTTTCACCTGTGTCACTTTCTCCTAAAACAGGTGGCCTCTCCTTCCATGCCCTCTTTAGTGTTTACCTTAAACAAAAAACACGAAAATGGGCCTTCTCTGTGTTTCTTAAAGTGAAAGTTGTTCAGTCATGTCTGACTCTTTGCTACCCCATAGACTATGCAGTCCATGGAATTCTCCAGGCCAGAATACTGGAGTGGGTAGACTTTCCCTTCTCCAGGGGATCTTCCCAACCCAGAGATCAAACCCAGGTCTCCCGCATTGCGGGTGGATTCTTTACCACCTGAGCCACAAGGGAAGCCCAAGAATACTGGAGTGGGTAGCCTATCCCTCCTCCAGCAGATCTTCCCGCATTGCAGGTGGATTCTCTACCAGCTGAGCTATCAGAGAAGCCCACGTGTTTCTTAATTTGTTCTAAAGTGTTGTCTGCTCTTACTCTGGATGTGAGGTTCAGTATGACCCCTTCATCTCACTTTTGGAGGCATTCTCTCTGTTCCTATCTGTTCAAAGAAAAATATGTATCCTCTAGAGCAGGGGTCCCCAACCTTTTTGGCACCAGGGACCAATGTCATGGAAGACAGTTTTTTCACAGACTGGGGGTGTGGGGATGATTTCAGGATGATTCAAATACATTATGTTTATTGTGCATTTTATTTCTAGTCTGATGCCACCACCTGATCTGACAGGAGATACCAGAATGCAGCCCAGAGGGTAGAAACCCCTGCTCTAGAAGCTTATGCAACTCCCAGCTGGGAGCCTGAAGTGGATCAGGGCAGGAGACGGATGGGGTGGGGGGTAGCTGATACTCTCGTCTGAAAGTCTCTAAAATTCCTTTTACCCACATGCAAGTCAATTTGGCAAAAAAGATTATTTCAATAGTGACTCATCTTCAAATTAATAATCAAAGTATTTAAAAATTTTAGAGTTCCAATTTAAAAAGTAATTGATGTCTTTAGACATACATATCTGGACAGGATCACTGCTGTGGACAAAGTAGGTATGTTTTAGCCTGATTTCTTAAGTGTTTTTTCTCTGTGATGTATATACTGGGTTGACGTTATTTTTCTAACGTAAATTAAGTATTTGTCTTCTTTTATTGACTCCATGGGTCTTTTCCTCCCTGCAGGAATTGGAGGCCTTCAGGACTTTGTGCTGAAGTCGGCCACACTGTGTACCTCACCATCCTGTCCCCCGTTCATACCTCTCAACTTTGAAGCCACCCCTATTGTGAGGGTTGCTATTGAACCGAAACACCCAAGTAAGATAACCTTGTTTTTAAAAGCGTGTGATCATTACATTTTTTAAATGCATGCATTTAATGCTTGGTTTCTCCTGATTTGTTTCAGTATAGACTGTGAATTTTCATGGAGGTATATAACAGGGGTAACTTACCCAGCCTTAAGGCCATACAGACCACCACCATCTCCAGGGGAATCTAACCTCTGTCTTAGGAACCTGGCATCTTTAGGCACCTTTGCCATCCAGGGAGACTTTATCTTCTTCCTTATGGCAGAAACAGGGTCGTCTCTGCATCCCCCAGAACCCTGGCACAGGGTCATGTCTCAACAAAGCTCACGTTTTATGTGACTGGTTCTTTAGAATCTTATACAAGACTGCTTGATTCAGAATCACATCTGCTCCCCTCTGGGTGTGCTAGATTATCTGGACACTGGGCATTCCCTTTGTGTTTGGAAAGCACTCCCTGCCCCTTTCTGTCTGGCTGTGTGATACCCACATACACCAGGCCCTGTGGTATTGATAACTAAGAATTAGTCTTCGGTTCCTACCATGTGCCTGGCCAGTCCTCACGGACTCTTGTACTTTACTTCCTGTGACTGTCACTCACCCGCTGTTCCCGGCGTTCAGGGGTAGCCAGTGAAGCGTCTTCCAGACTGCTCTAGGGGAACCAGAGAGCAAACATGTGATTTGCTCACAAACACAGATTTCTGTTGGCGTGTGTAGTAGCCTCACTGCCCCTGCATCTATATATCCCCTCTCTCCTCAGAGCCGGGCCTTCAGAAAGCTTGTCTCTGCCCCAGGTTCTGAGACATATCCTAGCCACTGAGGTTCCCGGAGACCCTTAACAGATATGGATGATGGTACGGGGAAACCCGAATGAACTTTTTGGCCAGCCCAATCATTTGTGATTGTGGTTTATAATTATGTTAGTTACCTAGGACTGCCTAACATGTTACTCCAAAATTTGGTGACTTGAGAGAACAGTAACTACTCATTTATTATTTTTGGCGATTCTTCTGGTCAGGAGTTCTGGAAGGGTTCAGTTAGGGGGTCTTATGCAGTTGTAGTTGTGTGTAACCACAGGCCGCAGCCATCTGAAGGTGTACCTGGCCTCGCAGGGTGGTTCACTCACAGGGCCTCACAAGTCGGTGCTCGCTGCAGACCTGGGTTCCTCCACAGCGACCTCTCCTCAGAGCTGCTTGGCGGTCCTGGAGTGCAGTGTGGTGCCTGGCTTTCACCAGGAGTCCAGGACACTAAAGCAGAAGCCTTCTGTGATCCGCCTTAGGAGTCACATACCGGCTCTGCAGTATTGTGTTGGTCCGACGGGCCAGCCCGGTTCCCTGTGGGAGAGGACTGCGCTGGAGTCTGACTAGCAGAAGACGAGGGTGACTTGGGGCCATCTTGGCGTCTGCCTTCCACAATGAGGCCTCATTATTTTTTAAAACCTTACCATAACACTTTGTAAGATAGCTGCACAGATCTGTTTCCAGGCTCCATTTATTACAGCGCTTGATTTTAGTGACTGTTATTACTGAGAAATGCACCTCACAAAGTTACACACAGTCCAATGGAAGACATGCGTCACTGGCTTTACTAAGTCATGATATCAATTTTTACAGTCCCACGTACCAGTTACACAGATTTTGATGAAATGAAGATGGTGATTTTTTTTTCTGACCTCAATTTTTCTCATACTAATTAGAACACTGATTTTATAGTTTTGTAAGTACTGTATGGAAAGAGTTCTGTTACATTCCTACATGTATATACGTTTCTAATATATTTTGGTGATTTACAAGTATAATAATGGTAATTTGTATCTGCTGAGAGTTTGAAGAAGTGGTATGGCTCAGCTTTGGGAGCCTTGATGATAAGTTTGTGACATGTGTCTCATGTTAGCTGTCTGTACAGATAAATTATTAAAGGATAGTTTTCTTCACATTGCTATATTATTTGGAAAAACAGAGTAAACCATTATTGTAAACGTTCATTGCATTATGCTTTTCCCTTCAGAATTTGTCATGAGTTTTCCCATGGATGCTGTCTTTAGATTATGTTAGTCCTTACCTTGTAATCAGTATTTCATTTTGTTAACCTAGGTGAAATGCCTCAACTCGTCAAAGGAATGAAGCTGTTAAACCAAGCTGATCCTTGTGTCCAGATTTTAATTCAGGAAACAGGAGAGCACGTTTTAGTCACAGCAGGGGAAGTGCACCTTCAGCGCTGCCTGGATGACCTAAAAGAAAGGTTAGGTGACGACCGAGATGGAGCCCCCCGATCAGTGGGATATCTTAGTGTTTGCTAAACCCCTTGAACTTATACTGTGGTTTGTTGTTGGAGAAAAACTAAGTGCCCTCAACTTAAACATGAATTGTTATTGCGTTATTGGATCATAGATTTAATTTTACTAACAGTATTCACTGCTCTACTTGCATGATTTTGCATTTTTAGTGTAAGTCATAAAATAGTTTCATAAATACGTATTTTACTTTAAGCATATATACACACAGCATGTCAGGGCAACAAAACAAAATCATATTTTGTGAACTTATGCTGTAATTAGGATAGACTTTCTTCCTTATTGATGTCATCTCTGCAGTACAAACCTTCAGTAAATCTTCATATTTTTCTATCATAGTGATATGTAAGTGTCATAAAATAGGCATCCCAAATAACTTTTTGTGAGTTACGTTTTTCTTCTTCATTCCAAAGGTAATATATGTTTATTATAGCAATTAGGAAAATACAGAAGAATAAAAAGAATCATTCAGTTGCCATGCAGAGATAATATGACCATTACATTTGGGTTGATAAATCCCTAGTCTGTTCTATGCATACTCAACTATCTACAGATATCTATAATATACAGTTCTGATTATTTAGTTCAGATAAACTGCTAATTGCTAGCAATTGCTAACTCAAAAGGTGGCATATTATATTGCTGGCATATTTTTTAGGCTTATGATCTGTATTATCCTTAAAGTCTGTACCTATTTACACTGTAACTAGCAAAGTGTATTTGAAAGTGTTCCTTTTCCCAAACTTTTGGCAGCCCTGTATATCATAATTTTTAAAAATTTCATCAGTCTGGAAGACAAATGTTTGTTCATTGTTAATATACACTTTCTATGCTTAGTAATGATACTGAAACATTTTTTAATGTATTTATTGATCATTTATTTTTCTTTGATGAATGGCCCTATAGTGGCCTTCCTTCCTTTTGTTTTTCAATTTTCTGGGACTTTAATAACCATAATCATTATAGTTAAATAATAATTATAAGTAATCAACATAATTACCTACTAAATATTACATATCAGTCACTGTTAAAGTCTTCATGTCTCATTTAATTCTTAAAACAACCTAGTAAAATTGGTGGTGGTGGTACTGGTTGTAGTAGTAGTAGGTGGTATTGTAGTTCTACTTTACTACTACTAATAATAATACAGTAGAATAAGAAGAGCTGCTTCTGTAGCACCACCTACTTGGGGTTTATATTCTCTCTCTCTCTCTCTCTCTCTCTCTCTCTCTCTCTCTCTCTCTGTGTGATTTTATTTATATATTTAGTTTTGGCTGTGCTGGGCTTTCTCTAGTTGTGGGAGCAGGGGCTCCTCTCTAGTTATGGTGCTTGGGTTTCTCATTGCAGTGGCTTCTCTTGTTGCGGAGCACGGCTGTAGGTTGCCTGGGCTCAGTAGTTGTGGCGGACGGGCTTAGTTGCCGCAGGGCGTGTGGGATTTTAGTTCCCCAACCAGGGATCAAACCAGTGTCCGCTGCATTAGCAGGTAGATTCTTAACCACTGAACCACCGGGAAAGTCCCTCAGAGGGTTATTTTATTTTATTTTTTTAATAATATTTAAAAGTTATTTTTTGGCATTTTTGAACTATTTTCTTTCTTTTTGCACTCTTTGCTACCAAATTAAAACCCAGTGTTAAGTAACCTTACATTTCTCAGGTCATGAACTTGCCTTTAAAAATAATACTTTTTGGTACTTAGAATTCTACTTTAAGTCAGCAATTACTTGGTGTTATCTCCTGAGGTAGAAGATAGTTATTTCCTATAGCTTAGCAAATCCACTCTCGTTTTTATTCTATCTGTGTGTAACACACAGTGGACAGATGTGTCAAGAATATTCATAGCTTGATGTATGGCAGAAATGAAGCCAATATTGTAAAGCAATTATTCTTCAATTAAAAAATAAATAAATTTTTAAAAATATTCATAGCAACAAAAATTTTAATAGGCAAAAGCTGAAAAAAAATTTGAATAAAAAAATTATGAAATTTTATAGAATAATCTCAAGCTAACTGTGCAGACATGGATGAATCTCACAGCATAATGTTGAGCAAAAGAAGACAACTGAAAAAAATGTTGGATTCTGTTTACATGAAGTCCAAGAAGCAGGTCAAACTGAACATCTGTACTATAGGGGTTACATGTTTAGGTGATAGAAATAATTTAAAATGGATTACAGTGAAAATCAAGATAGTGGTTACATTCATGGGGTTGGAAGAACACATGAGGGGGCCTTCTGAGGATTAGTAATGTTTCTTAACTTGAGTAGTGGTTTACATGAGTGTTCACATTGTGACAAGTCATAGATCAGTGGAGTTTTGCTTTGTGTACTGTTTGATATGACTGTTAAAGTTTGCAGTTATACTTAGAACATACAGAAAATTCTAAAGTTTTTTTTTTAACCTCTCATATGACAGAACCTGCCTTCTAATATATAAGCCCTTTTGACATTGACATACATGTTCAGGAATGCGTTAGTACAGGTTTCAGAGACAAGGGGGCTCTTTTGGCCAGCAAAACTGTCAGAGTTCTCACCATCCACCTCTCAAGGCAGTAATGCTCAAATATGGCAGGAAGCCACGGGAAATTACTAATGTAGTCTGAGCCTCTGGCACTTGTTTTGAAACATTCACATGCTCTGCACTGCCAGGGTTTAAAGAACCTTTAGCTCTGAGGCACTTTGCAGGTATGACAACCATACATACACACACCAACCTTTCCATGATGCGGAGTGATCCTGATTATTCTTACAAGTGATGACTGTGGAAGAATTCTTGGAAACCTTAGAAATTAGAAGGACTAATGAGACTTTTAACCCTTTGGACCTTATACTAGGAGGAAAATGGGACAGTGTCATAGATGGACTCACTCTCATAGTTTCAGTAGCTGTGCAGTCTGTTTTCTTGAGTGTTCTCGGTGTATGAACTTATTTTCTCTAAATAATGGTAATTTTAAAAACATTCCCCTATTTCTAAGATTGCTAAGTGCTTTTCTTTTTAAAAAAACAGGAATGGATATTAAATTTTACTGAATGCCATTTAGCATTTGTAAAGATAGTTGAATAGATTATTAGATACTTTTTAATGTGGTATTTTAGCAGATGTCCCAATACAAATCAATTTTTATAACCTATAATAAAAACTACTTAGTATTGTAGTGAATTATTCTTTTAATATGCTGTTTAATTGGATTTTTCCGGATAGCATAATGGCTAAACACATTGATTCTGAGGTCGGACCTAGACTTGAAACCCAGCTTACTTGTTCTGTGACTTTGGAGAAATTATTTGATCTTTCTTACTTCGTTTTCTCCTCTACAAAATGAGGATAGTAATACATCTACTAAGTAACACATGTAAATCATGTACCACAGTGCCTCGTACATAATAAGGGATTAGTGGGAAGAAAACACACACAGACATATATGTATATATACATCTTTTTTCACTGTTATTTTATCTTAAATTTTACATCTCAGGCTAAAGGTTCTTTAAACCCTGGCAGTGCAGAGCATGTGAATGTTTGAAAACAAGTGCCAGTTCTTAGGTAAGATTGAACTACAGTTCTGTCTGTGTCTGCCACCTTTATCAAGTTCAAGTGTCAGAGTAATAATAAAGTATCAGGTAGATATCCATCTTGTTGTATATTCTGCAACAATATATATAGTATTGGAATAAACTAATCCTTGAAAGTAAACATACTCATTGGCAAGACCATCTTCCTTGAAAGGGATTATTTTTTCACAACATTTTAATTTTCTTCCACATTTTATGATTCTCTTTGGGTTCTGTATTCTAAAACCACTTATGGTAACATTATTTTTAGAAAACCATTTACTGAATTTTCAAATTTATCAAAAAGTATAAAATCAGATAAACCAAATACCTGCCCTATACCCACAAAATGTAGAAAGCAAAAACAAACCTAGAATAAAAAGCATTTCAAAACATTTTAATTTCAGTATCTAATTTCCTTATTGAATCACATTTCCCAGGGAAAAAGCATTATTCCAGGATCCAGAGATATCTCATAGTATATATGTGTACATACATATACGCTTATTTATGTACATATATATGTACATTTATACATATATCCATCCACATTGCCAATGGTAGACCAGACCAAATCCTTAGTATTACCTGAGAATGAGGTAGACAGAAAATAAGAGAAAAAGAAAGATGGCCTGGTTTTATCATCATCAGACTCAAACCATGCCAGTTTCCAGAACCTGCCCTCTGTGAACTTAAAGCTCATCTGAAAGAAAGTGCAATGTGAAACTAAACTTGATGGCGTGTGAGAAAAAGGGCTTTCCGAACTTGATGCCACACTGAGGGTCAAGACTTCTGTGATCCAATACAGTGGCCAGATATTAAAGTTGACTAAGATTGAAAATTCAGTCCCTCAGTCACACTAGCCACATTTCAGATGTTCAGTAGCTACGTGTGGCTATTTAAATGTAATTAAAATTAAGTAAAAATAAAACTTGATTTCCCTAGTTATACTAGCTGCATTTCAAGTGCTCAGTAATCACAGTACAGGTACGGAGCATTCCTATCATTGCAGAAGGTCTTTAGGAGAGAGCCGCTCACAAGCTCCTCGACCTTGCCGGCCTCACCATGAGTCTCATCAAAGCCAAGTACACTGTCAGGAATTGAGTGCATATCCTGATGTTCTGTGAATTTTTTTTTCTCTCTATTAAGTTTTCATCATTAAGCTTTCCTTATCCAGATTCTTCAACTGGCAAATATTATTTTAAAGAATTAATATGTCAATCTTATTAAAACATTTATTCTCCACTCAAAAGTCTTATCTAAATACATGGTTTATTTGTTTTGAGAATGAATGAACAAAACAGTGAGATTCTGGTATATGCAAGGAACTCCCTGAAGGTCTCTTCCCACTAGAGGTAGTCTTTTCAATGTGAAGTGAAAGTGGTTTTTGAATTCTGATAGAATGTAAATCACCAATATTTCCTAGTGAAATAATTTTTATATATCTGCATTTTTGTAGAATATTCATTATGTAATATTGCTCCATGGGCGTTCTGATGCCATTTTGATGATAACCTTGTGTTATTCCTCTCAACTTTGTAGGTTTGCAAAGATTCAAATCAGTGTATCTGAACCCATCATTCCATTCAGAGAAACAATCACAAAACCCCCGAAAGTCGACATGGTCAATGAAGAAATTGGCAAACAACAGAAAGTTGCGGTCATCCACCAAACAAAGGAGGATCAGAGCAAAATCCCTGAAGGAATCCAGGTTGACTCCGATGGGCTCATCACCATGACGACTCCCAACAAACTTGCCACTCTCAGCGTCCGAGCCCTGCCGCTCCCAGAGGAGGTCACTCAGATTCTAGAAGAAAGCAGTGACCTGATTCGTTCTATGGAGCAGTTAACGTCCTCTCTAAACGAGGGCAAAAATAATTCTCAGATGATCCATCAGAAGACCCAAGAGAAAATCTGGGAATTCAAAGGAAAGCTCGAGCACCACCTCACCGGGAGGAAGTGGAGGAACACAGTGGACCAAATCTGGTCATTTGGCCCAAGAAAATGTGGGCCCAACATACTAGTAAATAAAAGTGAGGATTTTCAGAATTCAGTGTGGACAGGCTTCGATGGCAAAGCTTCAAAAGAAGCCAGTCGGTACCGAGACCTGGGCAACAGCATTGTGAGCGGCTTCCAGCTAGCCACCCTCTCCGGCCCCATGTGCGAGGAGCCGCTCATGGGTGTGTGTTTCGTCCTGGAAAAATGGGACCTGAGTAAGTTTGAAGAACAGACAGCAAGTAATAAACAGAGTCAAGAACCGGGTGATCTGACGAAGGAGGGACAGGGGGAAGGTGACACCCTGCTCAGATGGAGACAAACAGCAGGAGCTGCAAGACGATGGCTCTGAGCCCTTTGAGAAAAGGGCTTCCCAGAGAGGAGAGTCTCCACTCACTGACTGCTACGGGCCCTTCTCAGGGCAGCTCATAGCCACCATGAAGGAAGCCTGTCGCTACGCACTGCAGGTGAAGCCGCAGCGACTGATGGCAGCGATGTACACATGCGACATCATGGCCACCAGCGATGTTCTCGGTAAGGCGGGAGAGGGAAAGACAGGTGCCCTGAGTAGTAGTGACCTCTTGTAGATTAGGAAACCAAACTCATTTAATATGTTTTCACAGAAGCTATATTTTGTTGTCTGATTTTTCAAGGAACTAAGATCTTAGCCACCTCACTGTGGCCACCCTGCATGCATTAGCACACAGCCCCAAACTCAGGCTCTGAGTCCCTCGAGGTAGGCCACGATGGGGTGAGGCAAGAAGGACCCTGGAGAGAATATTGGAGACTCCCCAAGCCAAAGGAAAGGGTAGCTCGCAATTAAGGGGCCCAAGAGGGGCTGATACCATCCTTGTCACAGCTTCTGTGTTCTCACTTTTATCAAGGTGTGGGGCTCCAGCCATGTAGGGTTCCTGCATCTTTTACCAACAGGAAAGACAAGCCATTGGACTAGGAAATGGCAGCCAACTCCATCATTCTTGCCTGGAAAATCCTTTTTTTTTTTTTTTTCCATATATTTTTATTAGTTGGAGGCTAATTACTTTATAATATTGTAGTGGTTTTTGTCATACATTGACATGAATCAGCCATGGATTTACATGTATTCCCCATCCCTATCCCCCCTCCTACCTCTCTCTCTACCCAGTCCCTCTGGGTCTTCCCAGTGCTCCAGGCCCGAGCACTTGTCTCATGCATCCAACCTGGGCTGGTGATCTGTTTCACCCTAGATAATATACATGTTTCGATGCTGTTCTCTCAAAACATCCCACCCTCGCCTTCTCCCACAGAGTCCAAAAGTCTGTTCTGTACATCTGTGTCTCTTTTTCTGTTTTACATATAGGGTTATCATTACCATCTTTCTAAATTCCATTTATATGCGTTTGTATACTGTATCAGTCTTTATCTTTCTGGCTTACTTCACTCTGTATAATGGGCTCCAGTTTCATCCATCTAATTAGAACTGATTCAAATGGATTCTTTTTAATGGCTGAGTAGTATTCCATTGTGTATATGTACCATAGCTTCCTTATCCGTTCGTCTGCTGATGGGCATCTAGGTTGCTTCCAGTCCTGGGAATTATACACAGTGCTGCGATGAACATTGGGGTGCATGTGTCTCTTTCAGATCTGATTTCCTCAGTGTGTATGCCCAGAAGTGGGATTGCTGGGTCATGTGGCAGTTCTATTTCCAGTTTTTTAAGAAATCTCCACACTGTTCTCCATAGCGGCTGTACTAGTTTGCATTCCCACCAACAGTGTAAGAGGGTTCCCTTTTCTCCACACCCTCTCCAGCATTTATTGCTTGTAGACTTTTGGATAGCAGCCATCCTGACTGGCATGTAATGGTACCTCATTGTGGTTTTGATTTGTATTTCTCTGATAATGAGTGATGTTGAGCATCTTTTCATGTGTTTGTTAGCCATCTGTATGTCTTCTTTGGAGAAATGTCTGTTTAGTTCTTTGGCCCATTTTTTGATTGGGTCATTTTTTTTCTGGAATTGAGCTGCAAGAGTTGCTTGTATATTTTTGAGATTAATCCTTTGTCTGTTGCTTCATTTGCTATTATTTTCTCCCAATCTGAGAGCTGTCTTTTCATTGCCTGGAAAATTCTATGGACAGAGGAGCCTGGTGGGCTGTAGTCCCTGGGGTCACAAAGAGTCAGACACAACTGAGTGACTGAGCACATGGCACAAGATCTTAGAATGGGATTTCCCAGGTGGCTCAGTGATAAAGAATCCTCTTGCCAGTGCAGGAGATGCAGGTTTGATCCCTGGGTTGGGAAAATGCTCTGGAGAAGGAAACAGCATCCCACTTTAGTATTCTTGCCTGGAGAATCCCAGGGACAAAGGAACCTAGCAGGCTACAGTCCATGGGTTCACAAAGAGTCAGACGTGACTAAGCAACTAAACAACAGCAAGATCTTGCAAAGCCAGAGGCCTTAAATGTAAAATAAAAATCTCGGGGGCAAGGGAGTGAAAGTTGGACAACTAAGGATATTTTATTCTGCAAAAGTAGAAAGACTCATTTCTGTAATGAAAGGTCTGGTAAATGAGGTTTAAACTGCTCATATACATTACCATCCAAACATGTGCAGTAGTTTTTCACAAGGGAATCGCCATATCAATGTGGGTAAGCAAAGTTGTGACAATGATCAAAGAGTCAGACAACACTCTTGTGCCCCTAACCCAAAGGGCTTCTGTGAATTCTGGGTCTCTTCTGAGGAGACTTGAGGACTTTATCCACTGCTAACATTATTACCAAATGCCACTCCTGATTTTTCCTCTCTTTGGGAGAAGAATGTTTAGGATTTCTTTAGGAGACATTGAACCTGGGACTCAGTAGCTATTTTGACTTTTGAAAGATTTGACTTCATTGAGACTTACTTTCTTCACCTCTGAAAAAGGAAGGTAATAACTCATTGGAAGTTGTGGAAAGTAACATGAGAACACAAATACAGGCCCCAGAACCAGGCCTGGCACCCAGTAGTTCTCTAACCCTCCTGAGATCATGGAGCTGCTTTGCAGTGAGGAGGGCAGACGGAGGATCCTGCGCTGGTTGAGCAAGTGGACAAAACTGCTGGATTTTCTCTAGCCTTGAGGTCCTTTGAGTCAGTTTGTGCTTACTCTGCATTCCTTTTAGTTTGGTTCTTTTGCTAATTAATTGCTAAAAGCATAAATCTAAGTTGTTGGGGTTTTTTTCCCCCCAAAAGAAATTTAGACTTGCATCACAGTAAAGTTCTTGTGAAAGGAATTGAGCACCCATAGCAGCGTTTTAAAAACAGTTGAGCTGAGTCGGGGCGATGGGCTCTCCGTCCTAGTACCATGGCCCAGTTTGTCCGTAACCTCGCGGAGAAGGCCCCGGCGCTGGTCAACGCTGCTGTGACTTACTCGAAGCCTCGATTGGCCACGTTTTGGTACTATGCCAAGGTTGAGCTGGTTCCTCCAACCCCTGCTGAGATCCCTACAGCAATTCAGAGCTTGAAAAAAATTATCAACAGTGCTAAAACCGGTAGCTTCAAACAGCTCACTGTTAAGGAAGCTCTACTGAATGGTTTGGTGGCCACTGAGGTGTGGATGTGGTTTTATGTTGGCAAGATCATAGGCAAGCGTGGCATCATTGGCTATGATGTTTGAAGACCAATTTTTAACATGTGATTATATCTGCTTTATTATTCAAGTGTTCTTGGACCATGTGTGAACAGACTGCTCTTTGAATAAAATAAGACAATGTGTCAGAATCAGTGTTTTCTCTATCAAACACTACATGGAAGGTCACAATTTCTCTTGATATTAAGTTGGATTGTCTTTTGCTTCAATATATTAATACAGCTCTAAATGCATGCCTTTGCTTAGCCTGCAATTTGGAAAATATATATATGAGTATACCAACCTGGTACCTGTATAAATGAGGTTAACTTTATTTTGAAGGCTTGAAACAAATGATGTTTAAGCTTTATTTCTAGAAAAGCTGGGGGAAAGGCTTTGAGAAAATGAGAACTTGCTCCAGTAGGAGAAATAATAATACCATGTGCTAAGTATGATACAGTTAAATCACGTAGCATTAAGAATACAATTTGGACTGTTTTTCTTCGCAAAAATCAGAGAAAGATCCCTTTGACAACACCTTTTTGTCAGTTTGAATATAGCCTCCCAAAAGAACAGCATGATGATAATCTGTGTATCTTTGTAATATCTTTAACATTAGGACAGAGTGAATGAGAGCAATACATATTTTTCATCTGATTTTGATATTTGTTATATTATTAATCTGTCCAGTTTTTAAGGACCTATCTTCACAAAAATAAAATATCCTATAGATATTTAACAGGGTTATGATTTAGTATTGTCCTTGGGTCTAAATAGTATATTATGTCCTGAAATAAATGATTAATTGGTATAAAAAAAAAAAAAAAAAAACCAGTTGAGCTAAACAAAGGCACAGAGATTCGGCTACCCTTGGATGGCTTAAAGTCAGTGTGTGCCAGGTGTCAGATCTGCCGATATGGCCTGGAACACGCAGTGTTTCTCAGCCTACCTTGAGTATGGCATCCTGTTAATACCTCTCGGAATCCATCGTTGAGTTCAGCGAACACTGGTCTAGACCATTCCCAGATTTTCTTCACATTTCAGTTGTTATTGTTGTCCAGTCGATGAGTCACGTCTAGCTCTTTGCATCCCCATGGACTGCAGCACACTAGGCTCCTCTGTCCTTCACTGTCTCCTGGAGTTTGCTTAAACTCATGTCCATTGAGTCGGTGGTGCTATTTAACCATCTCATCTGCTGCCCTCTTCGCCTTCAGTCTTTCCCAGCATCAGGATCTTTTGCAAGGAGTTGACTCTTCTCATCAGGTGGCCGCAGTTTTGGAACTCGACATCTGTCCTTCCAGTGAATATTCAGGGTTAATTTCTTTTAGGATTGACTGGTTTGATCTTCTTGCTGTCCATGGGACTCTCAAGAGTCTTCTCCAGCACCACAGTTCGAAAGCATCAGTTCTTTGGCACTCATACTTCTTTCTGGTCCAACTCTCACATCCATACATGACTGCTGGAAAAACCATAGCTTTGACTATATGGACTTTCATTGGCAAAGTGATATCTCTGCTTTTTAATATGCTTTCTAGGTTTGTCATTGCTTTTCTTCCAAGGAGCAAGTGTCTTTTAATTTCATGGCTGCAGTCCTTGTCTGCAGTGGTTTTGGAATCCAAGAAAAGAAAATCTGTCACTGTTTTCGCTTTCTCCCCTTCTATTTGCCATGAAATGATGGGGCCAGATGTCATGATCTTAGTGTTTTTTTTTTTTTTTAATGTTGAGTTTTAAGCCAACTTAACCATCTTAATTTAAAAGGTAAAGGTAGAATTAGAGCCAACTAGTCTTTATTCCTTCAGATCCTTGAAGAAGACTTCAGAGGTATCTTCCTATCTCTCCTACCCTGACAGGTGCTCTGTTTGAATACTTCTGTGGATGAGTAGCTCACAGCCAGTTCTGAGATTAAACAGTTTATTTCTCATGTTGAGCAAAAAGTCTTGTTTCCTGTCAGTATCTTGCCATTCATCCCATCATTGATCCCTCTCACATGCATAGCACTTCATATGTTTGAGGGGAGCATTTATTTTCTAGTTTTACATCCAGGGGAAAACTCTCCATGTCCTTCAGCTGGTTTTCAGGATATGAATTTTTTTTTTTAATCCTTTCATCAATTCAGTTGCTGTCCTTTAGACATACTTTATTTGGTCAGCCTCCCTCTTAAATTAAGCAACCTAAGATACTATCTCACCAGGACCGAACACAGACACGCTGTTACCTCCCATGGGTGGCACAACGTTCTTTTAACACAGTCTCAGCAGTTGCATCTTGTCATTAACTTGTGAGGAGTTAGGATCAGCTTCACTTCTTTTTTTAATAATTTTTTTTTGTGGTTGTCCTTATTTTGTTCCCCAAAAAGCTGGATTTAAATTTCAGTAACTGAAGTGATATAGTCCTACTAGAACCCCTGTATTTACATATGAGTAAACTGGGTCTATATAATTTTTTTTTCTTAGATTTCGTGTGTGTGTGTGTAAAATAGTAATAAACATTATAATAATAATGAAGGAAGTTTGGTGGTTTTTTTAAGGCCAAGAAAATTCTCAACATCATAATCTTAACACAGTGATTCGTTTCTCTCTCTCTCTTTTTTTTTTAATGTGTCCTGGTGAGAAAGGAAGGTCACTAGGTATTGAATCAGGGACTTTTCTGGCACGCCAGTGATTAGGACTCCACACTTCCACTGCAGGGGGGTACAGGTTCAATCCCTGGTCAGGCAACTAAGATCCTGCATGCCCCATGATGCCAAAAAAAAGTAGTGGAAAGTAGTGAATCAGATGTTCTGATGAAGTTGAGGTCCTTTCTATATATAGCATTCCCCTCATTACCAACTTACTAGCCATGTTATAAGAAGAAATAAGCTTAGATTGATAACAACTTTGTGTTAGAAAGTCCATGTCTTCATTTAACTCATGCTTGTATAAATATATACAAATCTTTATGTTTTCTTAAAATTTTGTAAGAAATTAGCATATGATTTTCTAGTCTGTAGTTCATGGAATCCAGTGCCTTTATCCTTAAAGAGTTTGTCACTTAGTGTGTAGTTTGGCAGCTACCCTGCTATGCATAATTTCTGAAAAGGGCAGATTTCTTTAGGACCACAGGATACATTTCTGGTCTTGGAGACTTGAACTTGTTTGAGAAGGGTCAAGAAGATTTAAGAAGTTGCTTGTCAACTTCTCAGCTGTCTTGAACTTCAGCATTTCCTGTGTGAGGTTTGTTCTACTTGTTCTGGTTTCTTCTCCAGTCTCCTTGTTGGGGAAAATGGAGTTAACATAGGTATGGAGAACCAGCCTCTGCTATCCCGCTGTCCTCTGTTAACATTACAGTAGCCTCTCCACGTTGTAAGTGTGTCTCGTTGTAAGTGTGTCTCGTTCTTGTTCTGAAAGTCATGGAAAAGACCCTTTTGTTGCTTATAACTGTAATTTTGGTCAGCTCACCTTATTCTAGTTTTCACCATCCGGGACATACGGTGCCCCCCCCCCCCGCCCCCATCCCTCAGTCTTAGTTGCTATCTTCCTCTTCTTCTCCCATCTCCCGTGTGTGTCCTCTTAAAACAGGAGTCAGAGGCATAGCAGGCACCTCCTGTGACCTGACAGCTTTATTTTGGGTGGGGAGGATTTTTCCTTCTTTTTTTCTCATTGGGATCATTCATGATTGATATTTTCAGACTCTCATTACTCCCAAAAAGGAGTTTCATCTTAGGGTTTGTTATCCTGAAAACTGTTTTTTTTTTTTTTTTTTCTTTTCCTTTGTGTGTTTGAAATGATCTTCTCAGGCCCCAGGGTCCAGGTAGGTCTGTGCCTGCCTGTCTCTCCACTGCACTCCCAAGGGTAACAGGAACACATGTCTCCTCGCCAAACTGCCATTTCTCCTTGTGTTATCCATTCGGAGCAGCATTTGACCTTTCTGAGAAGACAGCTTTTTCAGCACAGCAAACGAAGGCAGGATCAGCTGTTGGCATTTACCAGAAGTCCCCAGCAGACCGTTGAGTCACCTTTGTGAAGTCTGTCCTCTGTGCTCATGTGTTCGTTTGTGTTAGGAGATCACCACCAGGGCCCTGCCTGTGCTCCACAGTCCTTGGAGCATCTCTTGTCATCCTGCTCTTTGATCTTCACCAGGCACTTTCCACTTGGCCAGCAGAGTCAGTTCTGACATTTTCTAGGAAGAGATGCTTATCTCAGCCCTCAGGGTTCTTTGCCTTCTTCTCCCTTAAAAGCAGAGCTCGTCTTTGCCTTGCCTTATCCAGGTACAAATCTCAACTGTGAACATGGAGAAGGGTTAGTACAGTTGACCCTTGAACAGCACGGGGATTATGGGCACTGACTGACCATGCAGCTGAACATCTGTATATTACTTTAAAGTTGGCCTTCCCTATATGTGTATTCAGATGCAGGTTGTGTAGTACTGTAAGATGTGCTTGGGCTTCGCTAGTGACTCAGTGGTAAAGAATCTGCCTGCAAAAGCAGGAGACGTAAGAGACACAGGTTCAATCCCTGGGTTGGAAAGATCCTGGAGAAGGAAATGGCACCCACTCCAGTATTCTTGCCTGGAGAATCCCATGGACAGAGGCCCATGGGGTCATAAAGAGTCGGGCACAACTGAATAACCAAACAGCAACAGCATAGTATGTACTTAGAAAAACACATGTATAAGTGGACCCACACAGTTCAGACCTGTGCTGTTCAAGGGTCCACTGTACACAGTTTGTACCAGTGTCACTGGTTGGCCTTCATTACACATTTCTCAGAGACTGACTGACTGCCCTACCCACTGCCTTAGAAAAAACTGTGTTTAGATTTGATCTGGAATTTGTTTTCTTTAATTGGTTTGAAGCCTTCTTAAACTAGAGAATTACTCCTAAACCTGTTTTCTCTTGTTTGGGGGATGCTTTGGCTGTGATAATCGGTTTTTAGTACCGGAGGTCTGTCAGGGTAGTCAGGTCTTGTGTTCTCTTACATTTTGCTTTTTCTTTCTAAATCACCACCTACGACTGGAGAAAGAAATGAGGAGATCTCTATATTCCTGAGACTTTTTGCCTCCTACCTGGATGGTCAGCGATCTTCCAGGAAGACTTCAGCCTGGAGACTGACTCCTCATCTCCTACATTGCAGGCAGATTCTTTACCACTGAGCCACCAGGGAAGCCTTCCAGTTGCTTTAACTCTCCAAGAATTGGCAAAAATTGGCAAAAGGACGAGCTCAGGCCTTTTTTATTTAGTAAGATGAGTTAGTCTCTTAAAATTTTTTTTACACAGATTGTTGAAATTAGAAATCCTTTTATAAATGTGTAGAATTGCTTATGGTCAAAATGGGAAATATTACAGAAAAAATAATCATCTTAAAATTGTTTTGTCTGGGGAAATAATACCAAGAAAATGACCTTCTTTACTTGCAAAATCTACTTAACTAGCAGTGTAGTTTTATTAGAATTTTTTTAACCCATGAAAAATTTTTTTTAATGGGCTTGAATAGATGTCAGAATTGGTTTGTGTTTTTAATTGATCATCATGTAACTGGTAAATTGTCTCTCTTCATATTTCTTCTTCCAACTATTTACATCTGTCATTCTTGCTCTTCATTGTTTTTTATCTTTGCGTGAAAACTTCACATATAAAAAATGACTTCTCTTAGATAGTATTAGTTTAATCACATCTACAATTACTGTCGTTCTGTCTTATTTTAGGGATAAATGCTTATACTGTTATAAATATATGTATTTTAATGTATCAGAAGCCTACTTAGTATTACTCTTTACATTTAAAAACCTATTTTTATCTCATAGTTGTAATTGTTTTTGTATTTCACCAGCGTTTTATAATTCAATGCAACAAAAATTCATTGAACTATGTATGCTAATGCTGTGTTAAGCATGGTTCCTGTTTTGAGAGATGAGTTAAGGTGACAAGAGCTTGATTTTGTAAAAAAAAATTAGTAAAATACAATTGAATTTAGTGAATAAGTACAAATTTTTGGCGAAATTTTATGAGACATTTGGATAGCAAAATTCAAAACCAGGTAAGTCTTTTGAAAGTGACAGAACTTTGAAATAAGCTTTGATGGATGGAGTAATTTTGTGTTTATCAACTAGATATTAAATTGTCTTTGTCCGCAGCACCAGAAACTTCTATTGAACTTAAACGCCTTTCTAGTTGGTTTTCTAGGAACTGCTCTGCAGCATTAATGGGGCTTCCTGGGTGGTAAACAATTTGCTTGTCAGTGCAGGAGATGCAGGTTCTATCCCTGGTCTGGAAAGATCTCCTGGAAACAGAAATGGACAACCCACTCCAGTATTCTTGCCTGGAGAATCCCATGGACAGAGGAGCTTGGTGGGCTACAGTCCCTGGGGTCGTAAAGAGTTGGACATGACTGAACGACTAACCGCCAACAATAGCAAATGCAGCACTATGTTTCTAATCCTGGCCACTGGTTGACTGAACCCAACAGTGAAACCTTGTGTTTACCCACACTGTGTCTTGTTAAATTGGGTTCTTAGATAGTTATCCTAATCCTGTCGAAGTATTTATTACCTTTGCCAGCTCATGTCAGCTTGGGATTTGATCCCATGCCTTCTGGGTTTTTAAGTAGCTGATTATCATAGTAAGGACAGAGCTGTGAGCACTGACCCTTCTAAACTCAGGACATCCATCCTGCGTGGGAGTGAGGGTTAACATCCATTTCCTATAGATTGTGGCTGAATCCATCTATCTTATAGCCACCAGCCCACACTCCCCACTGTGTCCACATGCACTTTATCTCATGTTTGGTTGAAGACCATCTGCATCCTGTCAACCGTACTGGCTTGATTTAGCAGTCTGGGTGTTCTATGACAAAAGGAAGAGAAGTTAGTCTAGTAGGAATAAGAGGTGCCCACCGATTTCTGTGTGTGTGTGTGTGTTTAGTTGAAGTTAAACCACAAGTGTCACCAACAGTAACAGAAACCATAAGATGAAAGAAAAATCTTCCTTCTTGGAAATAAACCCATTGTTTTTCATTTTCTTGTACAATCTTTGTCCACAGTAGTACATTTTGCGTAGCTGTTGTGTATTATGCTAGAGGCTACTAGGTGTTTTGCTTTTTACATTTGTTGTTTACTTTATAAACACACTTCCTTTTGGCTACTTAGTAGTCATAATTTGCATTTTAATCTCTGCATGATATCCTATCAATCTGATATGCTATAGTTTACTTCCCATCATCCCCACATTGGAAATTCATGTTGTTTCCTATTAGAGAAAACATTGCTATGATCCACTGCCTCCTTTGCTAATTCAGAAGAAAAGAAAAGAAAAAAGTCAACTTTAATTGCCAGACTTCGGCTCTAAAGATTGTAGAATCTGCAAACCAATCTTACTGCCTAGTGTGGAAGAAGAAAAAATGTATTGATACCTAAGTATCTATAATGCCACAAAAGAACAGATGAGGCCCAGTGAGGCCCAAATGGTGAAGAGATTATTTTGAGCTTAGGATCTCACAGAGCGCTTCGTGGAACAAGTTGTTTTTGAATGGGCTTTAAACAATGGAAAGGATTTGACTGTAAAGTTTGGCCGAGTGTGCTCCGAGTTGGAGAAACTGAGCTCAGAGTGGAAAAACCTCAAATGTGTCCTGTGGGCAGTGCACGGTTTGTCTTGGCTAAGAGTGTAGGGTCCGTGCACTAGGGTCTGGCCGTTTCAGGAGCTGGGCTGTTGGGTTCCTGCCAGGTCATAAAGGGCCTGGAGTACAGGCTGAGACATTTATAGTGTAGTCACTAAAACCGGAGTCCTGATCACAACCAGTCCAGGCAGTTAACCTTTGTGTTGCTGGCGTCTATCCTGGAGGATGCCTCTCCCCTGCTGCCTTGCATACAATTGGGCGCACAGTGAGTTTCCTTTGAGTGAGTGAATGAACGACTTGGGGTAATGGAGCAGATGCCCAGTCAAGAGGGCATCAGGATATTCCCAGTCAGGGGCCACAGGCTCACAAATCCTCGTTGATGCGCTGCATGTGTTTCCCAGCCGAACAGCGGCTGTGCAGAGGGTCCCGGAGTGCTCCCAAGGATTGGACACACCTGTCATGAGCTTCAAGTGTATCTAGGTTTTTTTTTTTTTATTGTGACTGTTTTCCTTTGTTCAATGATCCATCACTGTGTCCCAGTTTTTTAGTTTTAGCAGAATTAAGATGAAATGGGCCAAATTTGCATGATTAATTACGTTCAGTTTCAGTTACAATTATTGATCCATGCCTGCTGGCGTGACCCGTGAAGGTAGGGGAAGAGCTTCTAACCTCTGCAGTGGGACGGAGTCAGTCGGCTCATCCCCACTGGCCCACCTCTTCATGGTGCATTTACCCCAGTTTACTCATTCTTTCTCCCGCCCTATCCCCTTGTTTTGGCTAAACTTGCATAAACCACCTTAAAACTTCCCTTAGAATGAGGTGGCAGAGTAAATAAAGATGATTAGTTCACACGCTGGCTAATTCCAGTGAATTTTTTTCCCTCATGAATTTCAGGCAACTCTTACATAGCCCAGAGGGGAATCACTAATAAAGACACTAATTGTTCTGCTTTTTTCAAGAGCTTTTCACACTGTACCTAAAATATTGCTTTCAGTTCTAGATACTGTGTTCTAAAAATTATGTAAATAAGTTATATTAGTTCAAACAGGAGAGTGGTCAGGATGCCAGAGGAAAGGAAGGTCACGTCAGAGAAACGCTGGAGGAGAGAAGGCTGATGCTGTCTTCAAGCAGCTTAAAGGCCCATATGGTCGTGGGACACAACCCAAGTGACTTAGCACACCCTCCACCATGGAGATGCCCTGAGGGCCACAGTCTCAGTAAATGTGGGATCAGAGGTCAAGTGAGAGGCCTGGCTAAGAAATAGAGTCCCAAGCATCCCAGACATAAAGTTAATCATTTAAAGCACACCAATGAGAAATGAAGGGGCTCTCTGAAAGGAAAGTGGTTTGGAGAAGAGCTTGGAGCTTCAAAGAATACTCTTAGGAAGAAATCATGCCTTTAAGAATTATTGTCATAGACAGTAGAATGATGGTCAGAAGGCCAGGGGTCAGAGGAAGGTAGCCCTCAGATTGTTGAGATTTGTCAGAGTTGATCAGTAGTTGCAGAAACTGCAGAGAAGTCACGCAGAGTGAGGACTGAGGAAAAGACACTTAGGTCGATGATGATGTGTGTGTGTTAGTTGTCAGTCACATCCAACTCTCTGCAACCCCACGACTACAGCCTTCCAGGCTCCTCTGTCCAAGGGATTTCCCAGGAAAGAATACTGGAGTGGGTTGCCATTTCCTTCTCCAGGTGATCTTCCCAACACAGGGGTCACACACACATCTTCCTGTGATGGCAGGGGGTTCTTTACCACTGTGCCACCTGGGGGAATATGAAAATGGCTGCAACTTCAAAAGAAGCAGTTTTAATAGAGCTCAGGGCAGCTGGCCGTTGAAGACAGAGCACATAGTGAAGAAGCCAGTGTCAGCCCCTTTGGGCACATGGGGAGGACGGTGCCGGGGGTGGGGGGCAGTGTTCAATGGGTTAGAAAAGAGGACAGGTGTCCCTGTCATCACTGTGGCCGTTTTTAACTTGGTTTCTGCTAAGCCTGGAGATGCGAAGGCCCATCAGAATTTTTAAGTTTTTATTTGTGACACAATGGGTTTCCTGCCATTGGTTTTCCTTTCTCCTTCCTCATCACCACCACCAGGGGGAAATCTGAATCAGAGAGAAAAGTTTGCCAGCTCAGACAGTTTTGCTCTGTGCACTCAGCTTATAGTCTAAAAAGTAAAATGTAAGTCAAGGCGGGCGACCTCCACACCAGCTCCCTGCCCTGTTGTTGAGGATGGCAGAGTCCAGGACTCCTGTGGTGTAGTCCCAGGAGACTTGTGCTCTGCTTCACTGCAATGTGAATTCTCCAGGATAACGTGTTTGTAGACTAGTGTGTCCTTAGAAGTAATTTCTCTAAGTGGTAGCTGAAGGAGGAGGCTGTGTATTCCCCTCATTCGAGCAAGTTCCTCACCACTGTCCATGATATTTGGTTTATCTCTGCTCTTTGCAATTTGTTCTGCTTACTGATGGGAGGGGTATCTGGAGCACCCAGTGGCGCTCACACAGAGGCCAGTCAGAGGGGAGGTTGTCTCCCTTCTGTGTGGAGGGCAGAATTATCCCTGAAACTGAAATAAAGGTGTTAACCAAGAGGATTTGCTAGAATTTCTGTGACATGGCGCTAAAACTTGTGTGTACTCAGTCATTTCTGACTCTATGACTCCATGGACTATAGCCCGCCAGGCTCCTCTGTTCATGGGATTTCCCAGGCAAGAATACTGGAGTAGGTTGCCATTTCCTCCTCCAGGGGATCTTCCCAACCCAGGGATTGAACACAGGTCTCCTGCCGTGGCAGGTGGGTTCTTCACCACTGAGCCATCAGGAAGCCCAAAAGCCAAAAGTTCTTACCAGATGTTAAAGATTCCAAACAAAATCAGTTTTCGGGGAATAAAACCCATATTCTTGTACCACTGAAATATTATCAGCTTAAATATGAGCAAGCATTTATATATATATATATATACACACACACACACACACACACACACACACACACACATATATATATATGCTTTAATTTTTAGTATAAAAATGTCATTGTGCCAGTTTCTTGCTTACTAGGCCCAAATAGCTTGTCATCATTATAATTATCATCATCACATTAATCATGTCTTGTAATTGTGAAAATACTTGTAACATTTATAAAGCCCAGTCACACTGACTCATTGGATTTCATGCTCAACGACAGCTCCTAGTGACAGTGTATCCAGGGTCCTTTTAAAGGTCTCCCTCTTTCCTTGCTGTGTGGAGGGGATTGTCTTGGGTAATGCACTTTGGGATGATTTCACCTTTTGTTACTTGTTTCTAATTTTTCTGTGATTGTCACGCTTATCCTTTTAAATAAATGCTGGAATATTTACCATGCCTTTGTAAGCCAGAATTACTGGGATCAAAGTTAATCATTAGTAGAGGGTTAAGAGGGTGTAGGAACAGTTGCATCTCTGTGCAGCTCAAGACATGTAACTGGTCGATGAATTTAAAAGATGTGTGGCTTTGCAGGTCGGGTCTACGCTGTCCTGTCAAAGAGAGAAGGACGAGTGCTGCAGGAGGAGATGAAAGAGGGGACAGACATGTTCATCATCAAGGCCGTGCTGCCCGTGGCTGAGAGCTTCGGCTTTGCCGATGAGATTCGGAAAAGGACCAGTGGCCTGGCCAGCCCACAGCTGGTATTCAGCCACTGGGAGGTAAGAAGCCAAATCCAAGTTCCTTCCTTGTCATTTCAGGCTGTGCTTCCCCACAGGGGGCACCCCTGGGAGCCAACCGCTTCCCAGTCTGGTTGGTCTTATCTGGTCCTGCTTGGTCAGATGAACAGGACAAAGCAGATGGCATTTTTTCATCCAGACTGGAAGACCTGAGATTATATGTGCTTTGTAATACACACACACACACACACACTCAGTTTTTTTCATTTGATGTAAAATTTAAGACAGAACGTTTAATCCTTTTTTCCCTTCCAAAGATATATTGTAGGTAAGAAAACCACAGATATTTTGAAAATGAAACTTAATGTTTCTTCTGGGGAAAAAGCACTTCTAACATTTAAAGGCAAACAGTTATGCTTCTTAAAAGAGAAAACTTTATTTTTTTTTTCATTTATTTTTATTAGTTAGAGGCTAATTACTTTACAATATTGTAGTGATTTTTGCCATACATTGACATGAATCAGCCATGGATTTACATGTGTTCCCCATCCCGATCCCCCCTCCCACCGCCCTCCCCATCCCATCCCTCTGGGTCTTCCCAGTGCACCAGCCCTGAGCACTTGTCTCATGCATCCAACCTGGGCTGGTAATCTCTTTCACCCTTGATAGTATACTTGTTTCAATGCTATTCTCTCAGAACATCCCACCCTCACCTTCTCCCACAGAGTCCCAAAGTCTGTTCTGTACATCTGTGTCTCTTTTTCTGTTTTGCATATAGGGTTATCATTACCATCTTTTTAAATTATATATATATATGCGTTAGTATACTGTATTGGTGTTTTTCTTTCTGGCTTACCGGCTCCAGTTTCATCCATCTCATTAGAACTGATTCAAATGAATTCTTTTTAATGGCTGAGTAATATTCCATTGTGTATATGTACCATAGCTTCCTTATCCATTCATCTGCTGATGGGCATCTAGGTTGCTTCCAGTCCTGGAAATTATACACAGTGCTGCGATGAACATTGGGGTGCATGTGTCTCTTTCAGATCTGGTTTCCTTGGTGTGAATGCCCAGGAATGGGATTGCTGGGTCATATGGCAGTTCTGTTTCCAGTTTTTTAAGAAACCTCCACACTGTTCTCCATAGCGGCTGTACTAGTTTGCATTCCCACCAACAGTGTAAGAGGGTTCCCTTTTCTCCACACCCTCTCCAGCATTTATTGCTTGTAGACTTTTGGATAGCAGCCATCCTGACTGGCGTGTAATGGTACCTCATTGTGGTTTTGATTTGCATTTCTCTGATGATGAGTGATGTTGAGCATCTTTTCATGTGTTTGTTAGCCATCTGTATGTCTTTGGAGAAATGTCTGTTTAGTTCTTTGGCCCATTTTTTGATTGGGTCATTTATTTTTCTGGAATTGAGCTGCAGAAATTGAGCTTGTATATTTTTGAGATTAATCCTTTGTTGCTTCGTTTGCTATTATTTTCTCCCATTCTGAGGGCTGTCTTTTCACCTTGCTTATAGTTTCCTTTGTTGTGCAAAAGCTTTTAAGTTTCATTAGGTCCCATTTGTTTATTTTTGCTTTTATTTCCAATATTCTGGGAGGTGGGTCATAGAGGATCCTGCTGTGATTTATGTCAGAGAGTGTTTTGCCTATGTTCTCCTCTAGGAGTTTTATAGTTTCTGGTCTTACATTTAGATCTTTAATCCATTTTGAGTTTATTTTTGTGTATGGTGTTAGAAAGTGTTCTAGTTTCATTCTTTTACAGGTGGTTGACCAGTTTTCCCAGCACCACTTGTTAAAGAGGTTGTCTTTTTTCCATTGTATATCCTTGCCTCCTTTGTCGAAGATAAGGTGTCCATAGGTTCGTGGATTTATCTCTGGGCTTTCTATTCTGTTCCATTGATCTATGTTTCTGTCTTTGTGCCAATACCATACTGTCTTGATGACTGTGGCTTTGTAGTAGAGTCTGAAGTCAGGCAGGTTGATTCCTCCAGTTTCAGTCTTCTTTCTCAAGATTGCTTTGGCTATTCGAGGTTTTTTGTATTTCCATACAAATTGTGAAATTATTTGTTCTAGTTCTGTGAAAAATACCGTTGGTAGCTTAATAGGGAATTGCATTGAATCTGTAGATTGCTTTGGGTAGTATAATCATTTTCACAATATTGATTCTTCCAATCCATGAACACGGTATATTTCTCCTTCTATTTGTGTCCTCTTTGATTTCTTTCATCAGTGTTTTATAGTTTTCTATATATAGGTCTTTTGTTTCTTTAGGTAGATATACTCCTAAGTATTAAGAGAGAACTTTAAATTATTCTGTGTTTCATGTTCTACAGTCCCCATTATGGAGACTCAGGGCTCCTGTGGGCTTCAGGTGTTGTGGCACAAAATGGCTCATCAAAACACGTACACTTAGAGAACAAACTTATGGTTACCGGGGTAAGGGATAATCAGGGAGTTTGAGATGGACATGTATACACAGCTGTATTTAAAATGGATAGCCAACAAGGACCTACTGTATAGTACAAGGAACTCAACTTCAAACAAATAATCCAGACTTATTCCTTAAACAATTTAGACAAAGCTTGTGGTTTAGGTTCTGTGCTAAGCTCTTCTCACTTCTTTTACTTTCTTTAGCCAACTGGGTCCCTTCTCTGGAACACTTCAAATGAACAGTTTAAATTTAGACAATACAGGGGAATGGAAATAATTGAGGGAGAGCTTTCTCCTTAAAATGAATTCTCTAGTCAAGTGAATCTGGAAGAGTAAAGAACGGTGACACTTTAGAAAAACTAACCTTGGACAGGGCAAATTTGATTTTAATTGGGCAAGTTTATATCATCTAAATCTGTAGATTTAGTTGCTAGTCCAGAACACCCAGTTGTGTCTGCTTCTCCTTAAAAAAAGAAGGTTACATTCTTTTTGCTTGATAGAACTAAAGTTAACATTGTTCCAATTTAGATTACATATTTTGGTTGTTGGTACAAGCTACCTTTTAACAGTGATTTCCTGTGAAATTTTTCTTGCATTTTTGCCTCAAAACTAAATGATGTTTCTGTGGCTTTACTGGCTTATGTCTGAGTAGACACCACTGCTGGACTTCATTATGTAGGAAACAGTAGCACACAACATGTAAGTTATTTGTTAATCCCCATGCTTATGGGCAATAATTTCCCACTTATCTGGACTTCTCACTTTTTGGTTTTGGTTTTTGGCACTCAACTTTTACATAAGAGCACAAACCAGTAAGAAATAGAAGGGATGGATTCATAAAGGGAGCTTCTGAAGAGTTATGTCTATCAAGAAGTGAAAGCGTTAGTCACTCAGTTGTGTCTGACTCTTTGCAACCCCATGGACTGAAGTCCACCAGGCCCCTCTGTCCGTGGGATTCTCGAGGCAAGCATATTGGAGCAGGATAAATATACTACTGATGTTCCTAATGAAAAACAGCATTGTCTCCCACACGTTCTAGCAACCAGATGTGTGATTATAGGACAGTGCAGCAAAGTGATACTTAGAAGACTTACTCTACTTCAAAGTAATGACCTTGAGAAATGAAACACTTTCTTCACTTGTGCTACTGCTACTGAAAACAGCCTTCAGAACTTGGAGCTCGTGCTTCTGAATGTCATAAGAGATGATGAGTCCATCTCATTAAGAAGACCTAGCTCAACTCTGGTGCAAAAAACTGGGTGACAGGATGTTTGATCAGAACAAAGAGAGTGTAGGTTGAGTGATCAGTGGGATTCTCTGTAGATGCAGATGGAAGACACATATTCAGAGCTCTTGAAATGGCACCATCATTGGAAGAGTTCTGTATTGGAATTCGCTTATTCTATTTGTTTAAAATACTTCATCACCTTATAGTCACTCTTATCCTTGAAAGTGATTCTGTAGTGCACATATTTTTTTTTAAAATCTATAAAACTTCTCATCTTTTCCCAACTGGCAAATAACATTGTGTATGAAACTGATAAGGCTGCTCTGTGGAAAGAATCCCAAAGCAGAGTGGCTCAGATAAAGCAGAAGTTTCTCTCGAGTCCAGGGCTGCCCTCAGTACTCGTTGTCCACTGGTGGTCTGGAGCAGCCATTCCACCTCCTCCCATCACCCCTGCATTCCAGCCAGTAAGATCGAGGAACAGCTAGAGGGCATACTCCATCCCTTTAAGAGGATGCTGCCCAAGTCACTCCTCTTCATCCCACTGCCCAGAACAAGTCATCCAGCACGTCAAGCAAGGCTCCACCTGACAAGGAGGCCTGCAGTGTGGTCTTACCCGGGTCATACATGCATGCTAAGTCACTTCAGTTGAGTCTGACTCTTTGCAACACCATGGACTGTAGCCCACCAGGCTCCTCTGTCCATGAGATTCTCCAGGCAAGAATACTAGAGTGGGTTGCCATTTCCTCCTCCAGGGGACCCTTCCCACACAGGTATTAAACCCACATCTCTTGGGTCTCCTGCCTTGGCAGGTGATTTCTTTGCCACTAGCACCAGGAGTCAGCAAACTCTGACCCATTACTTGTTTTGGTAAATAAAATATAACCATACCCCTTCATTTGCATATCTTACATGACTGCTTTCAAGTGGACTCTGTTAGTTAAGACAGAGACCGTGTGGCCCACAGTCTATTTTACCTACTGTCTTGGGCTTTATAGAAAAGGTGTGACGATCTACCCCTCCCTGCAGAACCTCAGTCATCTGTATGCCCACCCAAAATACCTATTACCAAAGAAAAAAGAGAATAGGTATTTAGGAACAGTTAATATAAAACATCAAATTTTGACCGAATAGGCAGTTTTTGTTGGTATGAAAATCATCAGTTTTCTTTCTCAAAATGTGAAAAAAGAGGTGGGGGGTTGAAAGTTAATCCTATGTACTTAATAGTAGTTTTTTTAAAAATACTAGTTTTAGGCTTAGTTATAGCTTGTTATTACAAATCGATCCTTCAGTAAACAACTGTAGGGGAAGTGTAGTCAAGAAAGTTAGCTGCAGTTTTGTACCATCCTTCTGTCATCCCCTTGCCACCTGTCATGGTCCCATTCCCCAAAGCTTCAAATCTTTGAAAGTCTTGAAAATCCATTACACTTAAATTTTACTGATCTGATATTTTCTGGCTGTCTTAGTTTTTTTCCCGCTGCCCCCCACGCTCCCCCCGCCACCCCCCGCCATAGTTCGGTTCAGAAATAACACAGTTGTTAAGATCTGGCTTCTCACTCCAAGGCACTGTTTTTCATTTGTATTCTACCACACCATATAATTTACAATCAAGAGCTTTTGAGAGAAAGTGCTTCAGAAAAAGAGAGAAAATAAAATTACAGGCATTTTCCACGAGGAAACCTTTGAAGTCAGCAATCTCATAATTTCTCTTTCTATGTTTTACCCTTCTGCAAAAAAGGAAGAAAAGGAGCTAATAAGGGACACAGAAAGAAATATTACCAGTCATTGCTGTTCTCCATGTATGTCAGCATAACCTCGAGTCTCCCTGTTAATACTGAGATTCCCCCAGGGGGTGCACTGAAGGCCGTGCAGGGTAAGGAAGAAGTGATTGCAGCAGCACCGGGCATGGAATGTGGACATGGTATTTCCCACCTGCTGGCTGTAATCATAGGAAGGACTGGGCAAAATGTTGAAATAGACCTCCCAAAGCTTTTTTATTTTCTAGTTTTGTTGTTTTGTTGTTGTTTTTAACACTCAGGGCAACAACTAGCACTTGGGCCTTCCTTCCTGTGAGTTAGAAGATGAAGTCCTCTTTAGATTCTGAAGATGCAAAAAATATCCTCCCCACAGGCACGTGAATTCAGGGTGAGCCAATTAGAAGGAAGTACCTTTTCTTCAAAACTGATGGCAAACTTTGCTCTCCTGCCTCAGAGAGGCTTTTCTGTGAGCATCACGTGTACTGTTTTTGGGGTCACCTTGTCATCACCCACAAAGAAAATTCATAATGACCCTACTGCAGTCAGATGGGGCTGAACCAGGCTAGCCTCTTCCTGACAAAGAGTACTCCATCTCCCCTCTCCTGAGAGTTTGTTCGACATGTCAGGGCAAGAACCTAGGTACAGGAGGGGTGCCGGTGAAGACATCAGCTGCCCGTGCAGGACAGAGAAGGTGCAGGCAATTGGGCCTGTGTCAGGCAAGTCCCTGGGCAGCAGGAGATGAACACATACAGAAGCCCCAGAGTCTCAGGAAGCAAACTGAGCAA
The DNA here is from genome assembly GCF_023699985.2 of Odocoileus virginianus. Classification (NCBI taxonomy): domain Eukaryota; kingdom Metazoa; phylum Chordata; class Mammalia; order Artiodactyla; family Cervidae; genus Odocoileus; species Odocoileus virginianus. The sequence goes on from NC_069689.1 coordinate 58,127,469, forward strand.
ACCTCAGAAATATGTGCCGAGGGGAAACGGGACCCTTCTGAAGCTCCTGGGTCCTGCATTCTTGAAAAAAGGACTCTCTGGTCTTAAACTGGCCAGTCCAAGTCCGCTGTCTCCCAACCAGCCCCTCACTTACTGCTAGAAAAGATTGAGGGCAGGAGGAGAAGGGAGTGGCAGAGGATGAGGTGGATGGCATCACTGACTCGATGGACATGAATTTGAGCAAACTACCGGAGATAGTAAAGGACAGGGAAGCCTGGCGTGCCACAGTACACGGGGTCAAAAAGAATTGTACACGACTTAGCGACTGAACAACAACAAAAATGTATTCACTGCTACCGCTGAGACCTGCTAAGAACATGTGGCTTCTTTATATTCCATGATGGGTTTATCATCCAACTAGTTAGAGGGGGACACTAATGACTGGCTTAGAACTAGTGTCCTACAAGTACAGTGTTTGTGGATGACCACCCAAGTAAATGGTCCATTTCCTGACCTTCTTCCCCTTCCCCTCTCCGAGAAAGAGAGGGCCTTCTGTGGGGAGAGGGTGGGACCTCAGCTTCAGCACAGTGCCCTCTAGAGCCTCAGTGACCTTGTCTGGGAAGTGGCTTGCCTGGTTCGGTCTCATCTAGCTGCTAGAGCCAGCATGGTGCACCAAACAGTTTCAGGAATCTTTCCAGCAGCCACTGATCTCTGGAAGTCCCCACCTGAGCTGCCTTTGTCCTGCGCCCAGGCTGCTACCAGCATCTTGGCCACTCCACGTCCTCTCACATGTGGGGACTTCCAGATCAGCAGCATTACCCCTTGCACTGCTCTGCTACCTTGTCAGATGAGACCTGGAGTGGGCAGGACCCCAGCAACTTGCCAGTCCTAAAAGGGAGTCAATCTTGAGTGTTCATTGGAAGGACTGATGCTAATACTGAAGCTCCAGCACTCTGGCCACCTGATGCGAAGAGGCCACTCATTGGAAAAGACCCTGATGCAGGGAAAGATTGAAGGCAGGAGAAGGGGGAAGTGTAGGGTGAGATGGCTGGATGGCATCATCAACTAAATGGACATAAATTTAAGCAAACTCTGGGAGGTAGCGGAGGACAGAGGAGCCTGGCATGCTGCAGTCCATGGGGTCACAAGGAGTTGGACATGACTTAGTGACTGACTGAACAGCCTCCTGCCAGTCCTTTGCTGATGGCACCCTTGGAGATGTTGCTTATGCTCTGTGGACATACACCTTGAGGACACCTGAGTCCTCATGTCTACTACTGCAGCCTGAGGGCACTGTCTGTGCTTTTACACACTTAGGAGACTGTGACATGTGGTCTAGTTCTGTTTCACAACTGCCTACTCTTTTATGACTGCTGTTCCCCACCCCCATCTCTTTTATTTCTTGGAGGATTTTTACATGAACTCCCTAGAACTTTGTCTTCAGATTGCCTTGTTCTCTCTCTCTCTCTGACTGTTCGTTCTCCTTTTGTTGAGTCTGGCGCCTGTCTTTCGTGGTGCTGGATTTCCTCTTGTCCTTGGAGAGTCACGCTGGCAGGGTCACTTGCCGCGGGGCTTCTCTCCTCCTCTGCCATCCTGAGGGCTGAGGCTCAGGTCAGGGCCTTTTCCAGTGTGGATGATGCAGGACCACAGACTCTGCATGGGCTGAGCCTCATCTTCAGAAGGTGATGGCTTTTCTCTCGTGACCTGCTAGTCACTTCTAGCCACAGCCCCAGACAGACACAGTTACTCCACCTCCCTAGAAGACTAGGTGGTTCTGGTCCCCACATGCCTGGGGTATGTGGCTTTGGGCCCGTCCATCCTCAGTGGGCAGTAAGAGTCTGGCCCTCATGACCATTCCTGTCTTGACTCCCTGTGGGAAGTGGATGGGGCTTGTACCTCCATTTATCACTGTGGGCTCTCTTCTCTCCCTTCCTGGTCCACAGAGATTTCCTACTGTTGTATTGAAGACTGACTATTATAAAATAAATTCTTCCTTCATTTCTGTGTCTTAAACAAAAGAGTATTGAGATTTGAGACCACTTGAGACATACCACCTCTTTCTGCCCAGTTGGAAAATAAGGAAAAGACAACAAAAAGAACAAGACATATGAAAGTCAGAATCTCACTGTCCTTATTGGTAAAGCCAATTTTGTAGAATGTGGTCAGCGTGTTGGCAATCCTGACCTCCTAATACTGCACTGAATTTTGGAGCAAAAACTCGTTAATAGTCAAGAACAGACCCATGGGTTGATCTGTGCTGAGGACAAAGGCGAAATTAATGAAAAAACACCTCTACCCAGGGATATCATAGTGTAGGGGAGAGTTTTTCCTATTACATTATTCAAAAGTCATAGTTTTCCTACTTCATTAGTGTTCTATAAAGGCTCTAAGAGTAAAGACTAACGTGTATATTACAGGTTTCATTGAATCTGCCTCCATTTGTTCATGGTTGTTCATTACCATTTCTAGCAAGCTTACCTCTTCATTGCTTAGCATTCGTTTCTTAAGCTAAGACTGTATGAATCGGCACTGGGAATAAAAGTATAGTTGTCTAATCTAGCACATTCTGTCACCTTCCTTTACAAGATCATCCCCAGCGACCCCTTCTGGGTACCAACCACCGAGGAGGAGTACCTGCACTTTGGGGAAAAGGCCGATTCCGAGAACCAGGCCCGGAAGTACATGAACGCAGTGCGGAAGCGGAAGGGTCTCTATGTGGAAGAGAAGATTGTGGAGCACGCAGAAAAGCAGAGAACCCTCAGCAAGAATAAGTAACCGGCCCTGCTGGCTGATCCTCCCCTTTGTAATAAATAAGGAAAGGTCACCCAGGCTTTGATACTGGGGAAATTTCTTTATGCTGCGTCATCTCTGCATTCACTTTCAATAAAGTTGATCGGTATAATATTTTACATAGGGCATTCCAGAATTTTTTTGTAATTGATTCTGCTACAAAGCAAGATGTTATTATAAGCATTGCAGTGGACCCTTCTCCCTTTGTGTGTGCTTCAGTCATGTCCGACTCTTTGCGACCCCATGGACCGTAGCCTGCCAGGCTCCTCTGTCCATGGGATTCTCTGGGCAAGAATCCTGGAGTGGGTTGCCATGCCCTCCCAGGGCCTCCTCCATACCCTGTGTGTAACTGCCCCCGGCAGTAAAGCTCAGGCTGTGGTGAGGGCAGTCTGCTCAGTGCTGAGGGCAGGGTGCGCAGACCCTGCTGTGGGGGCTGCCTCCTCTACATTGAGCAGCCCACCTCTGCCTGTCGTCAGCATCTCACTTGCAGCTACATCCTCCACTTAAACATATTTTATATGTAATCTTTGGTTAACAGCATTTAACATCCTTTGAAGAGACCACAAACTTGCAAGACCAGCTACCTTTAGATTAGTTAAACCAAGTCACTTTTACAGCTGATTCATCTTAAGGTTTATTTGTCCATCAAAACAAGGTTTTGATGTAATGTTCAACTGTTGGCCTTTAAACCTTCTGTTTTCACATTCCTTCATATATTGTATCACTCATATATAAATAAATGTTAATTAAATTAACAGACTGGTTCCAAATCGGGAAAGGAGTATGACAAGGCTATATATTGTCACCTTGCTTATTTAACTTATATGCATAGTACATCATGAGAAATGCTGGGCTGGATGAAGCACAAGCTGGAATCAAGATTGCTGGGAGAATTATCAATAACCTCAGATATGCAGATGACACCACCCTTATGGCAGAAAGCAAAGAAGAACTAAAGAGCCTCTAGATGGAAGTGAAAGAGGAGAGTGAAAAAGTTGGCTTAAAACTCAATATTCAGAGAACAAAGATCATGGCATCTGGTCCCATCACTTCATGACAAATAGATGGGGAAACAGTGGAAACAGTGACAGACTTTATTTTTTTGGGCTCCGAAATCACTACAGATGGTGACTGCAGCCATAAAATTAAAAGACACTTGCTCCTTGGAAGAAAAATTGTGACCAACCTAGACAGCATATTAAAAACCAGAGACATTACTTTGCCAACAAAGGTCCATCTCATCAAGACTGGTTTATCCAGTAGTCACATACGGATGTGAGAGTTGGACTATAAAGAAAGCTGAGCACCGAAGAACTGATGCTTTTGAACTGTGGTGTTGGAGAAGACTCTCTTGAGAGTCCCTTGGACTGCAAGGAGGTCCAACCAGTCCATCCTAAAGGAAATCAGTCCTGAATATTCATTGGAAAGACTGATGCTGAAGCTGAAACTCCAATACTTTGGCCACCTAATGTGAAGAACTGACTCAATGGAAAAGACCCTGATGCTGAGAAAGATTGAAGGCAGAAGGAGAAGGGGACAACAGAGGATGAGATGGTTGGGTGGCATCACCGACTTGATGAACATGAGTTTGAGTAAACTCTGGGATTTGGTGATGGACCAGGGAGTCCTGGTGTGCTGCAGTCCATGGGGTTGCAAAGAGTCGAACACGACTGAGTGAACTGAACTGAACTGATATTTTTCTTTTAAAAAAAAGAGTAAATTTCTGTAATTCTCTTGGCTGTTTCCTCTTAGCCTTACTGAAGGGTATTATCTTATATGATGAGATTATTGCCTTTCTTGTAAATGTCTTCCCTAAATCTCCTCAGTTGCCTCATTCAGGGAGATCCCCATATAAGGGACAAATGAATCTAGTCAAAAATAGATTTTGTAATTTTTGATGTTTCCCTAATACCTTTTATAGCCACTTTAAAGGATTCTTCTTCAAAATGCATAAAATTATAAGACCAGACTTGAAATGCTTTTAATGGTTTTTTTGTTTGTTTGTTTAGGGGTTTTTTGTTTTGTTTTGTTTTGTGTTAATACACTAGGTCACTCTTAACACTAGAGCCCTGGCAAATCTGGTTAAGTCTGATTGATCCTGCCTTTGGGGAATGTGTAGCTAGATATTTCACTGTCTGTCCAAGTTGAACAGATACTTATAATCTGAATTAATTGAGGAGAGTTCCACCACATACTGGTTATCTAAAAACTTGGATAACACAGGAAGAGCTAACACATCGATTTATAGCATTTGTGAATAACATCATTCAAACTGCCAGATGTACCATATAAAGTATTCTTAGACTCTCCACTTTATCAGCAAATCCTGCATTTAATAGAAAAGAGGCACAGCCCCGAGAGAGCTGGAGCGCTCGCTGCGTCCTGCCGGCCCTGGCAGATAGGCTGGTGTTGGGGGAGGACGTCAGCCTGATAGATGCCGCTCTTCCTTCTCCATGTTTGGGGAGATATCAGCAAGCAGTGAGGTGACTGCAGGCCACAGGGTGCAGCTGATCCACCACGTGAGTCATCTGCCATGTTGTGTAACTGGCGAAGGGGCCCCAGCCAGGGATGCCCCATCACGTGTGACAGCTCACTGAGGTGTGTGTCTACTTCATGTCCCTGGGCCACACTCAGACCCTCACCTGCACGTATGAAATGCAGTGAAAGTGAGCCAAGAAGCTGTGACGCTCAGTCATGTTCAATTCTTGTGATGCCCCTGGGACTGTAACCGCCAGGCTCCTTTGTCCATGGGATTTCCCAGGCAAGAATATTGGAGTGGGTTGCCATTTCCTCCTCCAGGGGATCTTCCCCACCCAGGGATCGAACCTGTGTCTCCTGCATTTGCCAGTAGGTTCTTTACCACTGGGCCACCTGGGAAGTCTGAACCAAGTATTTAACCTGTCCCAAATTGGGATGGGGGTGTTGCTATTCTTATATCAGGCTTGGTCTCTGGCAGTCATTTATAGACAGGGGGCAGTGAGGAAGCCACACAACCAAGACCTTCACTCCTGGAGGATCCTTGGCATTGAGGTGCTAAGATCTCAGAGGACAGACACAGGCAACATCAATCTCTTGCCTTTTCTAAGACAGCCCCAGGGCACAGGTGGGCAAGGGGCGGCAAGTGGGTGGGTGAGACTTCGATGTGCTCAGTCGCTCCATCATGTCTGTCTGACTTTTTGCAACCCCATGGACTGTAGCCTGCAGGCTCCTCTGTCCATGGGATCTTCCTGACTCAGGGATCGAGCCCACATCTCCTGCATTGGCAGGTGGATTCTTTACCACTAGCACTACTTGGCTTGAGGAGAAATATCCATCTCCTGTTATGACCCCAGGTATATGGGGGGGGGGGGGGGTTCGAGGGGACAGGGAGAGAGATCCTCACTGGATCCTCACACATGCTGAATGAGAAGAGGACCTGGAAGACGTTGCATGGCCCATGGTCCCACATCTCATCCAGCTGCGCCTCCTGCTCTGAGCACATCACAAAAGGATTCCAGGGACTGCGGCCTGATTTGTGTCGGGGTCAGAGAACTCATCCACAGAAGCCATGTCTTCACTATAACAGAGGACAAGAGGAAGATCTTCATATTTATGGTATTTTTATCCTGTGCCTCAAACTTAGTTAGGTAAACCTAGCAGTGTCCTAGATTCAAAATCATTAACTATATTGCTCAGATTTATGGCCAGTGAGTTTAGAGAAATAATTGATTTCAGATATTAGGTCAACCCATGCCCTTAAAACTGAGTAAGAAATATTCCTTCCCTCGAGATGGTTGGATGACATCACTGACTCAATGGACATGAGTTTGAGCAAACTCTGGGAGATGGTGAAGGACAGGGAAGCCTGGCGTGCTACAGTCCATGTGGTTGCAAAGAGTCGGACACGACTGAGCGACTGAACCTGTCTTACAACAAGTAAGGCCCAGAGCTCTCCAGCTGAACAGACGATTAAATTCAAGAATTAGAAGGTGTGTCCTCGTGAAGCAATCCAAGTAATCCTTTCTTTTTAAGGCAAAGAGCACTTAAGACTTCCGAAACTAGGGGGGAATAATATAAAACTAATAATGAAAGCCAAGCATTTAGATCAGATTCTAAAAACAGAGGATTATGAATGTCAACCTAAACATACAAACTGGACCATGGAACTTGAGAAGACTTTCCTTTGATCCCCTTCCACAGACAGAGCCTGTGGCACAGACAGCATCTTCTCTCAATTCAGGGATGAGCCATGGGGAGGCTTCTCAGCCTGTGGCCTGTGTGCCCTGCAGTTCATGAGAGAGTCACATGCCATGGACTCCAAGAAAGGAAGGGGGCAGGACATACAGAAGGGCTCCCTGCAAGGGCAGAAGTGAAGGGACCAAGACCCTCCCAACCTGGCCAATCCTGGCCCAGGGCTGGAGAGCCAGAGACTTGATCTTGAGTCATGAGGATGACTGAAGACAGTCCCTGTCTTTCACCATCTCCTGGAGTTTACTCAAACTCATGTCCGTTGAATTGGTTATCCCATCCAACCATCTCATCCTCTGTTGCCCACTTCCCCTCCTGCCCTCAATCTTTCCCAGTATCAGGGTCTTTTCCAGTGAGTTGGCTTTTTGCATCAGGTGGCCAAAGGATTGGAGCTTCAGCATCAGTCCTCCCAATGAATATTCAGGGTTTATTGCCTTTAGGATTGATTGGTTTGATCTCCTTGCAGTCCAAGGGACTCTCAAGAGTCTTCTCCAACACCACAAGTTGAAAGCATCATTCTTCGGCACTCAGTCTTCTTTATGATCCAACTCTCATATCCGTACATGACTAGTGGAAAGACAACAGCTTTGACTACATGGACCTTTGTCAGCAAAGTGATGTCTCTGCTTTTTAATATGCTGCCTAGGTTTGTCATAGCTTGTGGGACATGCAAAGTCTCGGCCCCCATCTAAGACTTCCTCTATCAAACTGAGGTGATCTCAGTATGCTGTTTTAACAAGGCCTCCAAGTGATTCCGATGCATACTTAAGTTTGAAAGCAAGTGCCATAGAGATTTTAATTACCAGTTTAAAATTATACTTTGGGGACTATCCTGGTGGTCCAGTTGTTCTGCACTCTCAATGAGGGGGTCCCCAGTTTGATCCCTGGTCAGGGAACTCGATCCCACATGCCTCAACTAAAAATCCCCTGCTCTGCATCTAAAACCCAGCACAGTTAAATAAATTAAAAAGTAATAATAAAGAAAATAAAGCTATACTTTGCACTTTTTGAAAATTTTCTTAACTGCTTCGTGATTTGCAAGCAAAAGTGTGCGCTATACCTCTTAGGTCTAATTTTAAGTAACATTTGCAAGGCCTCATTTGGATAATTAACTTTCTTCCACCCCATGGTAGATATGGAAACTCTTAAGTCTTTTCAAATGTATACACTGTTATTTTAGGATTGGAAGGCTAAAGGTCAAAGGAGAGAACTAACCAAAAATAATTCAGTTTGAAAAAGAGCATCCATATGGTGTTCATTCTGGACAGAACATTGATGGAGGAAGAAGTTATTTGCCTTTCAAACCTGGTAGGAGCAAAGAAAGGGAGGAACAGGCTCAAAGATTTGGAGCACTTATAAAACGTACTCTTAAGGCGAGAAGAATGGATCAAACTGAAAGGTTGTTTGAACATCACATTTAGATGTTTCTTTTTTTATGTGCCCTAATTCAAAAAAGAAAAAAAGAAGTGACCTTATGAGATGTCTAGTTATGGATGTTTACTCCCCTTGTTTTATCTTTAAGAGCGGCTAGAAAAACCAGAGCCAGGGGAATTTTTCTGTCCAGCAAAGCACATGAGATCATTGAAAATACACACTTTTAATTTTACAGCCTATCCTTTCCAATATATTTTCCTTTATTAAAACAACTGCACTTTTGAGACTGTCAATGAGAGGTGAATTCATTTGGCTGCTGTCAGAGGCTTTGAAACATTTTAAAATTGCCACCACCACCACACCTTCAACCCTTCAGGATAAATAGAATTTAGCCTTTGAGATGGAATTTGATGGAATTTGATATAGAAAAAACAGTGCTTCCTGGTTAAATATTTCTCCAAAGAAGGCAAAAATACCCTCAAACCTGAGACTTTGCCCGGGCTTCTCTCTTGCAGTGATAACTCCCTTCCCTGGTAATGTTAATATTAAAAAAAAAAAAAATTTTGTTTCTAACTGGAGGATGTCTGCTTTACAATATTGTGTTGGTTTCTGCCACACAGCAACATGAATCAGCCATAGGTATACGTGTGTCCCCTCCCAGGTGAACTCCCTCCCACCATCACCCCCCATCCCACCCTTCTAAATTGTCACAGAGCGCCGGCTCTGAACTCCTGCATCACATAGCAAATTCCCACTGGCTGTCTATGTTACATGTTAATGTATGGGTTACAGGGCTACTCTCTCCATCCGTCCCACCCTCTTCCCCTCTGTGTCTGTTCTCTGTGTCTGCCTCTCCACGCTGCCCGGCAAGTAGTTCATCAGCACCATCTTTCTCGATCCCATATACGTGCGGTGCGGTGCTGTGCTGTGTTTAGTCATGTCCGACTCTTTGCAACCCCATGGACCGTGGCCCATATATGTGTTAATGTATGACATTTGTTTTTCTCTTTCTGACTCACTTCACTTTGCATAATAGGCTCTAGGTTCATCCACCTTATTAGGACTGAGTCAAATGTGTTCCTTTCTGTGGCTGAGTAGCAGTCCATGGAGTCACAAGAGTCAGACACGACTTAGCAACTAAACCACCAACCACCACCAATATTCCATTGTGTATATGCACCACAACTTCCTTATCCATTCATCTGTTGATGGACATCTAGGTTGCTTCCATGACTATTACTATTACTATTGTAAATAGTGTTGTGATGAACATTGGGGTGCATGTTGTCTTTTTCAGTTATGATTTAGGAAAGGTTAATATTTCTTAAGTGACATGCTGACTTCATCCAGGTGGGATGGATTACTGTGCTGAGCGCCCTCTTCCTTTTGGTGGTGTTGTATCTAAAAGGCCTCAAGGAGGTGGGCCCTGGTGTCTTGGCGGAGAAGGCAATGGCAACCCACTCCAGTACTCTTGCCTGGAAAATCCTATGGACAGAGGAGCCTGGCAGGCTGCAGTCCATGGCATCGCAAAGAGTCAGACACGACTGAGCGACTTCCCTTTCACTTTTCACTTTCATGCATTGGAGAAGGAAATGGCAACCCACTCCAGTATTCTTGCCTGGAGAATCCCAGGGACAGCGGAGCCTGGTGGGCTGCCGTCTATGGGGTCACGCAGAGTCGGACACGACTGAAGTGACTTAGCAGCAGCGGCAGCTGGTGTCCTGGGGTTTATGGAGTTTTGAGTGAATGGGCTCCTTGGCACCGTGTTCTCCATGGGACCAGATGGCTGCTCCCGGGCTGTAGCTTGGGATGCACGCAGATGGCTGTCGCTAGCTATACTCAGGGCGTCCTTGTGGCTCAGACAGTAAAGAATCCGCCTGCCAGTGTGGGAGAGCCAGGTTCAACCCCTGCGTCCGGAAGGTCCTCTGGAGAAGGCAATGGACAACCTAGATGTCCATCAACAGATGAATGGATAAGGAAGTTGTGGTGCATATACACAATGGAATACTGGTGGTGGTTGGTGGTTTAGTCGCTAAGTCGTGTCTGACTCTTGTGACTCCATGGACTGCTACTCAGCCACAGAAAGGAATACATTTGACCCAGTTCTAATAAGGTGGATGAACCTAGAGCCTATTATGCAAAATGAAGTGAGTCAGAAAGAGAAAAACAAATGTCATATATTAACACATATATGGGCCACAGTCCATGGGGTTGCAAAGAGTCGGACATGACTGAGTGACTAAGCACAGCACAGCGGCGCACCGCATGTATGTGGGATCTAGGAAGATGGTACTGATGACCTACTTGCCGGGCAGCAGTGGAGAGGCAGACACAGAACAGACGCAAAGGGGAAGAAGAGGGTGGGATGGATTGAGAGAGTAGCCCTGGAACAAATCCAGTATTCTTGAATGGAGAATTCCAGGGACAGAGGAGCCTGGTGGGCTACAGTCCATAGGATCTCAAAGAGTCAGACACAACTGAAGCAACTTAGCACACATGCTCTTGACAGTGGCAAGGAAAGAAGACAGGAGCAACTCTGAATTCAGAGGATCTGCATTTCAGATTTGTCCCCCTGAACCCATTGCAGGCTTTAGGTGAACACTGGAAAAGCTGCTTTGCTAAATCTCTGAGCCCCCAGAGAGATAAGACTGCACAATTTCCTTCCTCCTGACCCAAAGGGCAGCTGAGGAGAGAGCAAAGACACCTCTCCCACTAACGCCCGTGACTCAGCTTAGTCTCAACACCCAGGGGGCTTGAGGGAGCACGGCTCCGTGTTCACAGCTCAGGGGCCCACCTCAGAGACACTCTCAGAGAACTTCAAGAAAAAACTAGGGGCCTCATTTTTAAGAGCTACAGGTCATATAATAGCAGGTGGGTGAGAGCTAGAGGGGTAGGATTGCTTCTGTTTTCCTGTGATGGGGGTCTGAAGAAGCTCTGCTTTGCCATAAATGGTATTTTTCCAAATCTTATGGGCTCTGGGAAAACACGCACACACAGTGATCACTCATTCTTTCATTAAATGGAGGGAACTTTCACCACCCTCCCTCTGGGTCTTAGCATTATTTACATACAAAACTTAAGGTCTTAGAAAGCAGATGCCCTTGGGACTTCCCTGGTGGTCCAGTGGCTGAGACTCTGAGCTCCCAGTGCAAGGGGCCCGGTGTTCGATCCCTGGTCAGGGAGCTATATTCCAGTGCCCCAACTAAAAAAGATCCCAGATGCTGCAATTAAAGATCCTATGTGCTGCAACTAACACCTGGTGCAGCCAAAGAAAAAATGTATAAAATTTAAAAAAAGACTGCAGACCTCATATTCCCAAACCTGCCTCCCAACTGACTCAGGTACATGTTAGTTATTTCCCCATTGACAGATGTTGATCTAAAGTGCCTTGAACTTGGATAAATCCCAAAAGGTCACACAGCTAATAAGTGGTTGCAACAGAGCCTCAGACTCAGCCCTTCCAGTGCCTGGGCCTTGACTCTCAGCACGGCCCCCCGGCGTGTTGGCACACAGTTTCCCTGATGGAAATGAGAGCCAGAAAATGCCAGGAAGCACACAGCTAGCAAGGCGCAGTCTGGCAGACCAGGAAGAAGCTGCTGAGAAACATTCAACTTCATCTCTTTCTTAAGAAGCACATTGTTTCCAAGAAATTCACCCAGTCTAGTGTTCAGCAGAAAGACTCAAGCCGTTCTGAAAGGCTTTCGATAACAGCTGTGGAATCCACCCCCTGTGTTCTTGTGGTTGGCTCAGAGCAGCTGTGGAAGCACAAATGCCTACTTCTGACGTGGGAGCTGGGCTGGGTGTGGGGTGAAGGGAACGGCGGTTAAAAGAGTTCACCTCTAGTAGAGTCTTTGATGTGGGGTGTGGGTAGAGAGGGAGGAAAGAGAGAGATCAGGACACGGTCCACTGAGAACGAAGGACTAGAGGTGAGATTCGTCCAACAAGCAACATTTACTGAGTCCCAACCACATACCAAAGGCTGAGCAAGGCACTCTGGACATATTGGTGGTCCTAATTGGGGTGGGGGGTGGGGGATGACATTCCAGTTCTCTAGGGTGAGTGTCTTGGAAGGAAGGGATGTAAGCCAAAGCAACCTGACCTCCTGGGAGACCAGAAAAAAGCTTCTATTGAGAAAGTGACCTTGGAGCACATCTTGGCCATGAAATTTAGACTCTTGCTCCTTGGAAGGAAAGTAATTAAAAAGCAGAGATGTCACTTTGCTGACAAAGGTCCGTATAGTCAAAACTATGATTTTTCCAGTAATCATGTATGGATGTGAGAGTTGAACCATAAAGAAAGCTGACCACCAAAGAATTGATGCTTTCAAATTGTGGTGTTGGAGAAGACTCTTGAGAGTCCCTTGGACTGCAAGGAGATCCAACCAGTTCATCCTAAAGGAAATCAACCCTGAATATTCCTTGGAAGGACTGATGCTGAAGCTGAAGCTCCAGTCCTTTGGCCACCTGATGTGACGAGTCAACTCATTGGAACAGCCCCTGATGCTGGGAAAGATTGAGGGCAGGAGGAGATGTGGGCAACAGAGGATGAGATGGTTGGATGGCATCACTGATTCAGTGGACATGAATCTGAGCAAACTCCAGGAGATGGTGAAGGATAGAGGAAACTGGCATGCTGCAGCCCATGGAGTCACAAAGAGTCAGACAGGACTGAGCGACTGAACAACAGCAAGGCCAGGATGGGTGAGAAAATCATGTTCCAGATCCAACAGTGTTCAATGGCCCTGTGGCAGGGGGATTATTTGTAGTTCTGAAGACTTTAGACGAAGCAGCATGGCCAGAGCAGAGAGAACTTGGAGGGAAGTGATGCCAGACAGAAAAGGTCATTTGAGGAATTTCATCTTTTCCCTGCTGCTGCTGCTAAGTCACTTCAGTTGTGTCCGACCCTGTGTGACCCAATAGACAGCAGCCACCAGGCCCCCTCCATCCCTGGGATTCTCAAGGCAAGAACACTGGAGTGGGTTGCCATTTCCTTCTCCAATGTGTGAAAGTGAAAAGTGAAAGTGAAGTCCCTCAGTCATGTCCGACTCGTAGCGACCCCATGGACTGCAGCCTACCAGGTTCCTCTGTCCATGGGATTCTCCAGGCAAGAATACTGGAGTGGGGTGACATTGTCTTCTCCATCTTTTCCCTAGGGGCAATCAAAATCTTGGAGAATTCTAGATGGGGTGACATGAGCTGATTTACATTTGTATTTACAAGTGGTCACTCTGGCAGCTCTGTAGAAGTCAGATGGGAAGGACTGTGGTGCTTCGGGCAGAAGGTGACAGTGGTCTGACTTGGGCAGCGACTGTGATTATGGAGAGAAGGTCATATTTGAAACAGAGCAAGTCCCCTGATGGCCTTTGCTTCATCTGGTTTTGCTTTTTAGTGAAAGAGGAAGGAAGATCCTCCTGAGAAGTGAGTCTGGAGATGATGCTGGTGTCCTGAGAGCAGCAGTGAGGATGGGGTCATGGAAGATGGAAGAGGGGCTGGTGGCAGACTGGCAGCTGCTCAGAGAGCTTGGTGACCTGAAGGGCTTGGTGACCTTTAAGCAGCGTCAGTTGGCAAATTCCCAGGCGGGTGAGGCAGGCAGAGGACATAGCCGAGCTGAGCGGGGCAGGCTGGAGGACTCAGGTGAGGAGCCACAAGGACAGGTGAGTTTGGGCTGTTTGGAGATGGTTGGAGGAAGGACTGAAGCCCGAAGGGGCCTGAGAGACTGAGACCCAGAGGCCTGGACCTCTCAGTGAGGTGGGGAGGCAGGCTTGGTGGCAGAAGGGACCAGGAGAGGCAGGAGGACCAGCAGCAAAGGGTCTCCTGGATCCTGAGGATGCTGACCTCCTCTGGAGGAGCCTCAGCAGAAGTAACAATAAATAATCACACACTTACAGGTGAGCCTAGCACCACAGTCCCTGTGTGGAAGGAAGAGGGGGATGTGGTTGACGAGCCGACAGGTCAAGACCGTCAAGCCCCTGCAGAGGATGAGGGGGGGGTAAGATGGCCAGTGGAGTCATACGGTCCAGGCTTTACATCGGAGTCCGTGGGGGGAGCCGGGACAGCACGTGGCCCCTCGGCCCCATCCCAGGGGCTCCTCCTCCGCCAGGCGCTCACATGGTCCTCAGCCCTCCTCTCTCAGGGTCACCCAGTAGGGGCTGCCAGAGGATCGCTTCCCCTTGACCTCCTGTGTCTTTTCCCTGGTCCCCTCAGACCCCCCATCCTTTTATTCCCGCCCTTCTTCTCCTGAGTTGGCTGTCAGGCCTTGGCTGCCTCCAGTCCCTCCATCTACCTCCTTCTCACCAGCCCAGGCCAGAGGAAGAGGGAAGCGGGAGGGAGATAAGCATCCTTCTGGACACATTAGAGCTCCGAGGTTTGCCAGGCCCCATGCTCAGGAGTTTTCCCCATCACTGGAGTTCCCTGTGTTGACTTGGTATGCACAGTTCTGGAACTTTCCTGGCCTTTTAAACAAGTCTCTGTTTAGGACCTAAACCAGAGATTTTCCACCGAGGATGGTTTAGGCCCCCATTGGGCAATGTCTGGAGATGCTCCTGGCCTCTCGTGGGTAGAGGCCGGGCCTCTGCTGAACACCCTCCATCTCCCAGAACAGGCCTTGCCTCAGAGAAGCGTCTGCACTGATGGGGCAGGAGGGGACAGTGAGCCAGGAGTCTCTTCCATCCTTTTTTGTTTGTTTTTTAAATTTTATTGGAGTATAGATGCTTTGGGCTTCCCAGGTGGTGCTAGTGGTAAAGAACCTGCCTGCCAGGTAAAGAACCTCCTGCCTGCAGGAGACCTAAGAGACTCAGGTTCGATCCCCGGGTAGGGAAGATCCCTTGGAGGAGAGCATGACAACCCACTCCAGTACTCTTGCCTGGAGAATCCCATGGACAGAGGAGCCATGGGGCTGCAAAGAGTCGGACACGAGTGAGTGACTGAGCACACACACATGTCCCCTCATGTAGAGGCAAGCAATCCAAGGGTAGGGGGCAGGGGAAGCTGTACCCCCAAAGCCCCCGAAGGAACAAAGTATAAGTTGGAGACTTGAGAGAGTCATCTGCAGGACACTTCAGCAGCCACATCCTCGGGGGACCATGAACCCAGGTCCTATTTTACCCCAAGGCAATGTGAAAACCACAAAATTCCCATCAAGATGGAAAAACAAAAAATCTCACTGGCACAGCCAAGTCCTGTGTCCACCCCTCAGCTCAACTCCCAGGCATTCTGGTGACACACCCGTCTGCAGCCCCTCTGGCCGACCTCAGGCCGGCTTCGCTGGGGCCGGGAGCCAGAGAAAGTGTGTTGTCTCTTAAGTGGGTGACTTTGCAAAGGTCAACCTCACCACCGCCCCCCACCCCACCGCAGGATTCGCCTGGGGGCAGCACCTTCCTCCAGAAGCGGGTGGCAAGATTTCCTGGGAGGGTTTGGCAAGTTTGGAAAAAGAAAATACTTTCCATCTGGCTCATCTCTCTGCTCCTCTGACTTGCATGCTGCTGCTTCTCCTGGGGTTGGGGGAGCACTGTGGGTCTCTCCCCCCAGGGATCTGGGGCTCCGTGGCGATTCCTCCCTGGACTTGCAAGGCTGTCCAGGAATGGATGAGAAGGAAGAAGGACCGAGGATGCCGGTGTGTAAATGGAAGACATCTGGTTCCACGCTGGTCAGCATGTGGTCTGAATTAAGACAATTGAGATGGTTTTCAAAACATGCTACTCTGGGCAAGAACTTCGTTTGGCTCTAGGAAAACCAAGTGTAGAAGACATTTTGGAGCCCAGTGGGGGAAATCTGAACAAGGCCCAAGTGTGAGGTGATAGTAAGAAACTCCTGATCATCCTATTATGGATCAACCCAATCCGACTTTGGGTTATGCAGGGAAGTGTCCTTCTCTTTTAAAATTTATTTACTTATTATTAAATGAAACAGAGGTGAATATTTGTAAAGATGAAAGGTACAATTCACAAAGAAGATAGACATCATAAACCATTAGACCCCTAACAACAGACACAAAGATACATAAATAAAGCAAAGATGAAAATTGAATTCTTGACAGAAAATTGTCAAGATAGCTGTAATTTGCTTTATTTTTCTAAATATCATTTTGTTCCCGTTGTCCTGTCATAAACTTGTTTAAGGAGCTGCACCTCACAGCATGTGGGATCTTAGTTTCTCCACCAAGTATCGAACCCATGCTCCCTGCAGCGGAAGAGCAGAGTCTTAACCACTGGACCACCATGGAAGTGCCCATACTTTACTTTAAAATATTTCTTCTCCAATGGATATTATACTGTCCTTCTCACTTTTCTCATCTGCTGAAAATTATCAAAATGAGAAGTAAATGCAAAACTGAAGTGAAAGTGAAAGTGTTTGTCTCTCAGTGGGGTCTGACTCTTTGTAACTCCATGAACTGTAGCCCACCAGGCTCCTCTGTCCAGGGGATCCTCCAGGCAAGAATACTGGAGTGGGTCGCCATTCCTTTCTCCAAAAGACCCTGCAAATTTTCAGGTTCTTCATCTGAAGAGAAAAAATGCTGCCCTGACTGGGGGTGAAGGAAAAGCTGGCATGATGTGGGAACAGACATGCTTCTTCCAGGAGGGTGGGATCTGCCCCGCTTCTGACCAGTCTCCCCCACCTTCTCTGCAGACACAGCTCCCCGCTGATCTTCTTCCAAAAGTGGAAATGAAGTTGTTGCCACATGTTCACTCATTCAGCTGTGTGTCCAATCATTCAGCAAAGGTGACTGAGGGTCTGTCATTCGCCAGTGTCTGTGCTGGGTGCTGGGCACACAGTGACGGGTGAATGGAAACATGGTCCCTGCCCCCAGGGAACTCATCATCTTGTGGGGGAGGCAGGTGTTAATCCAAGACAGAGGCAGAACTGAGGTGGATGAACCTAGAGACTCATACAGCCTGAAGTAAGTCAGAATGAGAAAAACCAGTATTGTATATTACTGCATATATATGGAATCTGGAAAAATGGTACCAATAAACCGATTTGCAGCGCAGGAATAGAAAGATGTAGAAAACAGCCTTGTGGACACAGGGACAGGGGAGGGAGAGGGTGGGACAAATGGAAAGAGTAGCACTGAGACATATACATTGCCATCTATACAACAGTCAGAGTGGGAAGCTGCCGTATAGCACAGGGAACTCAGCCTGGCGCTCTGGGACGACCTAGGGAGGTGGGATGGGGGAGACGGGAGGGAGGGAGGTTCAAGAAGG
This sequence comes from Odocoileus virginianus, assembly GCF_023699985.2. Taxonomy (NCBI): domain Eukaryota; kingdom Metazoa; phylum Chordata; class Mammalia; order Artiodactyla; family Cervidae; genus Odocoileus; species Odocoileus virginianus. The sequence continues at coordinate 58,145,041 of NC_069689.1, forward strand.
AGGGGACAGACGTGCACTCATAGCTGACTCACTTTGTTGTACAGCAGAAATGAATGCAACATTGTAAAGCAACTATGCTCCAGTTAAAAATAAATTTAAAAAAAAGATAGAGGCAAAATTACAAGTCAATAAAATGACAAGTGTTGTCATAAAGGAGAGCATGGAGAAGAAGATGACCGAGCCAGGGGGCTGAGTTTGGAGGAAGGAGAGTGGGGATGTGCAAAGGTCCTGTGGCGGGTGAAAGCCTGGCAGCACTGAAACCTGAGGACATTGGTGCGGCTGCTGTGAAGGGGTTCAGGGGGGAGGGGGAGGCGGCTGGAAGGCAGACACAGAGGCAGGGAGGGATGCCCACCCTCTCCGTGGGCTACTTCTCCCTGGGTATGGACATTAACTCGAAGTCTGTGTTCTTATTGCAGTTGAAGTCTGGTTTTTCTCCCTGGCCAACTGTTCTCAGTACTGCAGAGCCTTCTGAATCTCAGACACACCCTCCACCTGACCCCTGCTAAATTGTGGACTCTGTAACCTTTATGGCGGGGCCCTCCCCCCATTTTTGGCTTTTCCCTCATCTTAACACCCAGTCCCACCACATCTTGTGAGCTGGGCTGCAGCGGGGAGCCCATGACGCATGTGTCCGCTCCACTGTGTCTCCTCCTCTGTCTTCTTTCTGTGGTGCAGTGGAGAGGAGACAGCAGGATTTCCAAGTCCTCCTCCTGTCTGGATAGTCTCCTCCTACACAATACCTCCTCCACCCCCAGGTCCTGAAGCCTGTGACTGCTGAGCTGTCTTCTCTATGCTCCAGAAGAATCTCTATGACCTGAATATACTGGGTTTGACATTAGACATGACCACAGATAAAATAACTATTGGTTGGACTTCCCTGGAGGTCCAGTGGTTAAGACTCTGTGCTCACAATGCAGGGGGCACCAGTTTGATCCCTGGTGAGGGGAACTAAGACCCACATGCTGCAGCCTAAATATAGCCCAGAAGAAACCCTCTCAGATAGGGGAGTAATAGTAATAACAGATGCTATTAGTCAAATGTGCTGATATAGTAAGGATATTATTGGGGGGGAATCTTAAATTTCTATATATGTTTATAATATAAATATTAATATATAATATATATATTATAAATCTATTTTAAAATATAAAGCACATGGCTTTATAGGCACATATTTATAGTATACATAATATAATTTATATGTTCATATTTATAAACATATTAATATGCTTATATTATATAAATATAATAGAAGTTTATAGAACTACTTCCTCTTTAACCTAAGAGCCATGCTAGGCTCGCCTCACCTAGGTCTGCGCCTCTAGAGTTTTCAGTTTGGTGACACAGCTCATTCTCCCTAAATCTTCAGTCCCTAACGACAGAGCCTGGGAGGGTCTCCGGCGCTTCCACAGCCTCGTGTGTCTGCCTGCTCCGGAGGTCACCCGTGCAGACCCCGCCCCGTGGAGCCCGGCTCTCTGTTGCCCCCTGGTGGAGCCCTGTTGTACTGCCCTCTCTGCCCCTGGTACATTTACCAGGCGGGATTCCCGGTGCAACCCTTTGACCCCGTATGAAAACCTGTGAGGGAGGGGAAAGCCCCACACGAGATGGGCCTTATCATATAAAATGAAGACACTCCGAGGTGTTTTCACCTGTCGTCTGTTGAAGGGGTGAAAATAAAGAAAAAGGGAAAGTGAATGTTTACTGATTGCCTGTTACATGCCAAGCCCTTACAAAACACAGTGTATCTTGTTTCAGGACGGCCTTGTGAGGCAGGAAACAGCGTTGATGGAGCAGGGGAACAAGACGTTAAGTGCATGAGCGGCAGTGCTGGGATGCTCAGTCTGCTGCTTCCACTAAAATATGGGGGGCGGGTTGTTGTTTACGTTGCTAAATATTGTCCGACTCTTTGCAACCCCACGGACTGTAGCCCACCAGCCTCCTCTAGTCCTCGAATTCCCCAGGATAGAATACTGGAGTGGGTAGCCATTCCCTTCTCCAGGGCATCTTGCCGAGCCAGGGATCAAACCCGTGTCTCCTGCACTGGCAGGTGAATTCTTTACCACCAAGCCACTAGGAAAGCCCAAAATTTAGATCAGGCAAAGAGACGACTGAAGGAAATAGAAAATTCCTGCTTCGTTTCCAGAAGAAATTGGAATGGGGATGTCAGAAAGCCCCTTGCAGTTCCCAGAGTTCACAGCAGGGGCACAGGGAGACAGCTGTCCTCCAGTTCAGAAAAGGATGGTAGGTTCTAGCTAGAAACCTCCTGGCTCCACCTGCTCAATATCTGGACGTCAACATGGGGCACCTCTGAGAGCAGCCATAGCCAGGTGAGTGAGAGTCTGGCTTGGGAGCAAACGAAGAGTCTTCTGGGAAGGATACAACTCGGAACTTAGCTGTGCCCCTCTGTCTGGGTCCTAGTGCCTGGGTCACCCCATCCTAGGGCTTTAGTAGGACCACATCCTGCCCGTCGTCCAGCCCAGTCAGCTGACCAATGGCACACTCCACCCCACCCCAATCCTTTGGGGGAAGCTGCTCCTAGGCGGGGCTAGGTCATAAAGATAAGAGCACAGTGGCTCGCATATCTGAAGACACTTGTCTTTCTCCTGCCCAAAGAGTGCAAGACCCAGACCGCACATCCTTGCCCCTCATGCAGAATGCTGTTCCAATAGAAGTGAACCAGTCTTCTGATCACGGAAGAAACGCTGTGAACGTAGTTTTAATTTCTGATGGGTTCCGCGGTGTTGCTTCCCCAAAGTGTGTATCCATCCATGGTGTCGCCAGCTCTGTGGGTACACCTTTTCCTAGTGCCTAATCTGCAGTGGAACTGAATAATAGTTTTTAAAAAGTGTTAACTAATTTAGTAGGTGTAAATGGCACTCAGATAGTCACTGAATTGAATTTGTACAGTGATTACAGTCTCAGCATTTAGCTATCTATTTTCTAGTGAGAATTGGATTTAATTAGGCAAATCTGGATTTAAATTCCAACTCTGCCTTTTTACCAGCTATGAGAACCAGGAAAACTTACTTATCCTCTCAGTACTTCAGTTTCAACATCTGTGAAAAATGAAAATCACAGTGTTTCAGAGCTCAAATGCCAGTTGTGAGTATTCAATGAGATAAAATACATAAAACACTTCAGATTAAGGGCAGGAGGAGAAGGGACAATAGAAGATGAGATGGTTGGATGGAATCACCGTCGATGGACATGAGTTTGAGGAAACTCCAGGAAATAGTGAAGGACAGGCAAATCTGGTGTGCTGCAGTCCATGGAGTCACAAATAGTCAGACATGGCTTAGTGACTGACCAACAACAATAATCCATTTGAACTCATGATCACTTCTAATGCAAATATGTTTTGCAGATAATTTTCTCCATTTAATTTTAGTTTGCTTATAATTCACTTTTAAAAGACTAGTTTCTCTGTTGTTGATTCCATTCTTTTCTGTTTTCTCTGATGACTTGAAATCTGAGAAAACTTTCCTCCACAAGCCTGATACATCGCTATTTTATATTCTTTGCTTCGAAAGATAAAGTGATATATAAGCAAGAAATTGGTGGACAGGGCTGGGAAATACGATGAGCTGGTTTTCCCAGCCACGTCATGGCGGCCTCAGCTGGCAGGTTTCTCTCTGGAGTTATGAACATTCTTAGAATATTCTGAGAAACTTCTTTGAGTGACCAAATTCCATGAGATGTCTGCAAATTAATCACTAGACATACTGACCAGCTAATGATGAAAGATTCACTCACCAAATATTTATTAATAACCCACTCTTTTATGCAAAGCCCCAGGCTTGTCGTGGGTCCTGGGGGGCAATTCTGATATGGATGCTGTACTTCAGGGTTTCACAGAAAGGAAAGAAGCCATGTGCTGGAGACTCTCTCTTTGCACCCCTCACTTAGTTGTGGGGCCTCTGTCCTGTGCATTGAAGGATGTCTAGCACCATCCACGTTTCTACCTCCACTAGAGGCCGTTAGATCATTCAGTTGTGCCAACCAGAAATGTCCCCAGATATCGTCAAATGTCTCCTGGATGGTGAAGTTGCCCCAGTGAGGAACCACTGGCCTAGGTGTAACCATGGGATGGAGCACCAGGGTAACACGGCTGTAAAGTCAGCCACACCTGGCCGCTGGCTGGAGCATGAGGCCTGCCATGCACGGCCACAGGTGAGTGATCAGACAGTGGTCAAACCGAGAATCTAACTGAAAGCTATTCATTAGAAATCATATTGATCTGTTTGGGCAAACTGCTTTCAGGAATTTTCCCCAGCAGTCAGTTTGTTCAGGTGACACTGTTCCTGAATACAGGCACTTGGGGAGCTCTAAAAACAGTGAGTGAGGACTTCCCTGGTGGTCCAGTGGCTAAGACTCCACGCTGCCAATGCAGGTGGCACGGGTTTGATCCCTGATCAGGGAACTAGATCCCACATGCCATAGCTGAAAGATCCTGCATGCCACAACAAAGACCCTGAACAGCCACATAAGTAAATATTTAAGAAACAAACAAGCAAAAAGCAAGTCAGTGAGTGAACTGGACAAGGGCAGGCTGCTTCGCTGGGAAGTGATCACTTAAAACAGGCCCACCTTCTGTCTGCTCTCTCCGCCTTTCTCACCATCTGGTTTCAGCCACTTCCCCTAATATCTTTTCAGATATTATCTTAAATAGCAATCTCCATTTTATCTTAAATAGCAATCACTAAATAGATGCCCCTTTTGGAAAATGAGCACCCTGCTTCTCCCCTCCATCAAGGTCACCTCCTTTGGAGGCTGCAGGGGCCGTAGGACCACAGCCTGCTGCTGAGACGTGCCTGACCGCCAGGTCCCATGCTAGATGTGGGAAGAAGAGTGAAAAGTCATATACTATTGCTTTTGAGGAGTTCGGTGTTCCAGAAAAATCCACATCTTGAGGGATACAAATTCTTAAACTTGACCCTGACTCAGCATTACCTGTGCGTGCATGCTAAGTCACTTCGGTTGTTTGAGCCCATGGACTGTAGCCCACCAGGCTCCTCTGTCCATGGGGTTCTCCAGTCAAGAATACTGGAGTGGGTTGCCATTTCATCCCCCAGGGAATCTTCTCAACCCAGGGATCCAACCCGCCTCTCTTACGTCGCCTGCGTTTACCACTAGCGTCACCTAGGAAGCCTCACAATCTCCTGTAGGACTTGTTAAAGGCAGAGTTCTGGGACCCACAGTCAGAGTTGCTGAGTTAGTGGGTCAGGGGCCAGAGGATCTGTGTTTCTAATATGTCCCCCAGGGACCATCCCCGCTCCCTGAGAACCTCCTGGCCTAGACTCACAAAGTTAAGAACAGCCACGTGACACCCTAAGAAAAGTTTAGGATCTGGCCCAGGACACCCAATCCAACTCTGCCCTTCATGTGCCGCAAAGTCTTGGGTGAGGTTCCAGGGTTCCCAGTGACTCGATGGCGGGTGTAGCGACAGGCTGGTCTTCCCAGGTGGCTCAGTGGTAAAGAATCCACCTGCCAATGCAGGAGACTCAGGTTTCAATCTTTGGGTCGGAAAGATCCCCTGAGAAGAAAATGGCAGCCCGCTCCAGTATTCTTGCCTGGGAAATCCCATGGACAGAGGAGCCTGGTGGCCTACAGTCCATGGAGTTGTAAAGAGTCAGACGCGACCTGGCAACTAAACAGCAGCGTCTTTCATGCCAGACTCTCTGTGCTGATGCCTCTGACAAATTCTTGAGGTGGGGTATGAGTCATGCTCTAAAACCTTAGGATTGAAGCGCCAGTCCGCTAAGACAGGAGAACTTCACTGACCTCATGGCCACAGGTGACATTCAGAAGAGCTGAAGGATGTGTCAGAGCTTCAGAGAGTGCAGAGTGAAGGAGCACCCAGATCAGAAATGCCCGGGATGGATGAGCTGCAATTTGGTTTATCATCGGGTAAGTTAGGGTTGTTGCTTGATCTCCCTGACCCCAGTTCCTCCCACCCCAATACATATGTCTGAGAAAGGGCATGGAAGAGAGTTAAGAGGTCTCAAGGAGGTAATTGCTGCTGATACTCCTACAAAAGGGGCAGAGGGGGAAGTGGGGACCACCATCAGCTTCTGGGGGTTCATCTGAGTAGTGTCGACTGGGGCTGCCTGGGCAGAGGACCAGCCGTGGGCTCAGCTGTCTTCTGGGCTGAAGACTTTTCTCCTGGCCTCTTTGGCATGCCTGGGACTAGAGGAGAACTCTGTTATTTCCTTTCTTTGCCATCAAAATACAGGATTGTGGCTGGGTAATTAGAAACTTTGTTGTTTTTCTTTTCCCTTGGCTGGACCACAGGATGGCCATGCATCAGCCAGATTGCTCCCTTTCTGAGCGTGGGTCCCTCCCAAGTTCTGAAATGTTACATATTTGTCTTTGCCATGATACCATTTGCGGTGGTGAGGGTGCAGCTCCCTGTGAAGGTCTCACATGATTTTCTTGAAATTTCCATCATGAGACTGGAAAGAATTCCACCCTCCCTACCGACAACTGCATAGCTGGGGTCTGACAAGTCGTGAGTTAGTGGGGCCACTACAGGAAACCTGGCTTCTGAGGGGGGCCGGCAACTGGGAGCTTCTAGGAGGCACTTACGCCTGGCAAGCAGGTCAGATGATAAGAGGCTAAGCGGATGGAGGTCCTTTTGAACACCCTCGGGCATTTCTTCTTTGGGCAGTTGGCACCCTTTGCTTTATATTTTGATTCCTGTGTGTAAACATTGCAAAGGTGTGAGCTTCCAGGAAAAAGCAGTTCTATTAAATCTTATATGATAAAATCATAGAATATTAGAGTTGAAAGGGCCCTTTGAAATCATGCTGTCCCCAAACCATGATTCACAGAGGAGCAAAGAGAAGTTCAGAGGATAGTGAACCTGACCTGCCCAGTATCATACAGCAGGTAACGAGCAGGACCGGACTGGGGCCAGATTGGTAGTTCATGCTTTGACCCATCATCTGCTGTGTCCGTGAGGAATGGGGAGGGAGGGAGTGGGGGAAAGGGAAGCAGGTTACCTTAGATGAGCCCCTGCTATGTACCAGGCACTGGGCTCAATGTTTTCCAAGTCCATTCGTCACTTAGGGGTTCCTAAGTATTAAAAAGCAGAGACATCACTTTGCTGAAAAAGGTGTGTAGAGTCAAATCTGTGGTTTTTCCAGTAGTCATGTACAGATGTGAGAGGTGGACCATAAAGAAGGCTGAGCGCTGAAGAATTGATGCTTTCGAATTGTAGTGTTGGAGAAGACTCTTTAGAATTCCTTGGACAGCAAGGAGATCAAACCAGTCCATCCTAAAGGAAATCAGTCCTGAATATTCATGGGAAGGACTGATGCTGAAGCTGGAGCTCCAATCATTTGGCCACCTGTTGCGAAGAGCCGACTCACTGGGAAAGAGTCTGATGCTGAAGGGATGGAAGGAGAATGGCAGCAACAACAAAGGCTCCTGACTGAGGTTGAAACTCCAAGTCAGCGGATGGACATACATCCAGGGACCTTAAATAGAAAGTCACCAAGGGACAGGCATCTACGCAGCTCAGAAAAGTAAACCCATCAAAATGACAGCCCCTTATAGCTGGAGAGGTTGAGGTAGACAGGTGCACTCTGCTATGTGTAAAATGGATAACCAGCGGGGACCGACGTACAGTACAGGGAACTCTGTTCAGTGTTGAGCCGCAGCCTGGATGGGAGGGGAGTTTGGAGGAGAATGGATGCAATCCCTCTGCTGTCCACCTGAAACAATCACTGTGTTGTGATTTTATACTCCAATATAAAATTAAAAGTTGAAAAAATACTTAAAGAAAAACAATGATAACCCCTTAACCACTCAGAGGGCTTCCCTGGTGGCTCAGATGGTGAATAATCTGCCTGCTAATGCAGGAGATCCCTGGGTCAGGAAGATCCCCTGGAGAAGGGAATGGCAACCCACTCCCATATTCTTGCCTGGGAAATCCCATGGACGGAGGAGCCTGGCGGGCTACAGTCCATGGGGTCACACAGAGTAGGACACGACTCAGTGACTAACACTTCAACACTTTTTCTAACCACTCAGACTCCTTAACTTTGAGCCTGGAAAGAGTCGGTAAAGCAGATCAATGCAGGATGTTGCGTAACAGGTACAGGACCCGGCCCCGCCGAGAACGGCTCTGAAAGCCTCTCTTCTTGGCCTTTGCTGCTCCTTCTTGGACTCTGCTCTTCTCATCTCCTGGACACACTTCCTGGTGAATCAGAATCTCTTTGAATGCAGTCCTCAGTAGACTGGGTTACAATAACAAAACAACCATTACAACCAACATTCACTGAGTGCCCAGTAGCAGGCGTTTTACACACAATAATTCATTTAATCTTCACCACGACCCTATTATTATCCCCTAGTTTACAGTTGAGAAAATTGAGACCCACTGTGACTGACCCACCCAGAGTCACCCAGCAGAGCCAGGACTCAACATCAGGTCAGCCTGATCCCCAAGCCTGTGCTCTTCACCACCATGCTTCTCGGTCATGTTCTTTTTTTTTTTGACTGCGTCAGGTCTTAGTTGCATGTGGGATCTTTCATTGCCCACCCCACCCAGGGATTAAACCCACATCCCCTGCATTGGAAGGAGGATTCTTAACCACTGGACCACTAGGGAAGTCCCTTGGTTGTGCTCTTTAACTGAAGACCTAATTCCACAAATTAATCACCAGTGGAACAATTATTTACAACTACATTTACAAGTGTGTGAAATGATGACAACATAAGTGTGTGTTCAGTTGCTCAATTGTGTTCTACTCTTTGCTACCCCATGGACTGTAGCCCTCCAGGCTCCTCTGTCCACGGCATTCTGCACGCAGGAATACTGGAGTGGGTTGCCATTTCCTTCTCCAGGGGATCTTCCCGAGCCAGAGATGGAACCCAGGTTCCATGCATTACAGGTATTCTTTGGTGCCTAAGCCACTAGGGAAGCCCAAAATTATTCGTAACCTTTGTCAACTCCAATGCTAGGAATTTACTCTCAGGGAGTGGTCTTTGATGTAGAAAAGAATTATTTATAAAAATACTCAGCATTGCATTGCTCATGGTAGGAGATATTTGGCAAAACATTAAAATTTGGCAAAATAATAGGATTTTAATAAGTAAATATGATATGACAGTGGAAAATGATGCATCTATTAGAACGATTCTGTATAAGAATATTTAAAGTATGCCAAATATTTGTAATCAATTGTTAAGTGAAAAAGCCGTTTATAAAACAGTGTCCTCCAGTGTAACCCAGTTTCCTTAATATCTGACCATCACTGGGTGAGAATGTTAACATCACTGACAGTGAGGTAAGTCCATTTCATATGCACCGTGATAAGACACAGTGAAGACTCATTACTTCTGGGGCATTTGCAACAAAAAAAATGTATAACCTGAATGGGTTGTACATGAGGAAACATCAGGCTACCCCTAACTGAGGGACTTCCTATAAATTAACTGGCCTGTATTTTAAAAATATCAAGGTCATGGAAGGTGAAGACTGAGGAACCCTTATAGATTAAGGGAGACTAAACAGACACGAAAATTAAATGGATTGTGACATTCTGGGTTGGTTGCTGATCCAGGGGGTGGGGAACTACTATAAAGATTATTAGGGGATGTCCCTGGTGGTCCAGTGGTTAAGAATCCACCTTCCAATACAGAGAACTTGGGTTTGATCCCTGGTAGGGAAACTAAGATCCCACGCGCCTCAGGGCAACTAAGCCTGCATGCCACACTTAGAGAAAATCCGGTGCCACAGTGAAAAACCAATATAGCCAAAATAAAATAACTTAAAAAGAAGATAATTAGGACAACTGATGTCACTTGAATACAGACTGTGGATTACATAATAGCATTAATACTAAATTTCCTGATTTTGATACTGGCACTACGGGTCTGAAAGAGCCTTATTCTTAGGAAATAGACAGTAAAGTATTTAGGGATAAAGGGCTTGGTATCTCTGATTTCATCTCAAGTGATTCAGAAATTGTCTGTCTAAATTACATGAGTACATTGCTAAACTTTATTATTTTTTAATAGTCACAATAGCTTTTAATATATTTATAAAGATATTAGAATGTACTTAGCATATTATAAAAATAGTTGGATATATCAACACACACACACACACACACACACACACACACATATCTCCAGGGAGAAAGCGGTAAAAGGAAGAATAGAGGGAGAAAAATCAAGCAGATAAGGCAAAATGTGAACAGTTGGTGAATCTGGATGGAGAGCAGGGCAGGGGAACACCTTGTACTTCTCTTGCAACATTTCTGCAAGTTTGACGTTACATCAAAATCAGAAGTTACAAAGAAACTGCATCAAAACTGTAACGTTATTCACAAAAAAGTGAATATTTTTCTTTCCTTATCTAGCTGATTTTTATGCCCATCTTTCTCCTGACAAATGTTTTCTAAACTTGCCCACATGAACATCTATACCTATATAGCTGGTTTATCAAACAGTCTGAACTCAAGGGGGTATAGACATGGAACAGTCAAAAAAAAATCCCAACTTCAGCTGTGCAGTCCTTTTCATTTTTTAAAAAATGTCATCCCAGCAACATATAAACTTACTAGTCACGTGTACGTATTAAAAAGTCTGGTCCACATAGGGAATGCACATGTGGACACAGAAGGGAAGGGGAGGGTGGGACAAACAGAATCGCACTGGCACACATCGCCACCACGTGTCAAACAGAAAGCCAGTGGGAACCTGCTGGGTAACGGGGGAGCTCTGTGACCACCTAGGGGGTGGGATGGAGTGGGCAGGAGGCTCAGCAGGACGGGGCTATATGTATACACACAGCTGATCCATTTGGCTGCAACAGAAACCAACACAACGCTCAGAAGCAATCATATTCCAATTAAGAAAATGAAAAGAATTCTGGTCCAGATGAAAAAATCTCACATCCAACCACAAGCTCATCCTCCTGTGTCCAGCATCAGAGGTGATGTTCTAAAGCTTATCCTTTGCCAGAACCCAGGGGTTTTCCAGGTGGCTCAGACGGTAAAGAACCTGTTGCAATGCGGGAGACCCGGGTTCGATCCCTGGGTCAGGAAGATCCCCTGGAGAAGGGAATGGCAACCCACTCCAGTATTCTTGCCTGCAGAATCCCACGGACAGAGGAGCCCAGTGGGCTACAGTCTGTGGGGTCACAAAGAGCCAGACATGACTGATCGGCTAACACACTGTCCCCGTCACTCTACATCCAGAGACGGGTACTCAGCCCCTACCATCCCAAACCTTCAGTGGCTCCTGACAAGAGTAACGACCACAGCCGACCACAGCCACCACTGACTGAAAGCCTAACCCACGCCAGTTATTCTGTGCCAGGCAGCAAGCTGCGGCTGGTCGGGGAGATTTTAAATAGAGTCACTCTTGGCTGCCTGCCTGCTCTCCCACCCTGCACCCCGCCAACACACACACACACACACACAGACACACAGACACACACACACACACACGGACAGTTTAGATCCTAGGTGATTTCTATTTCCAAATACCAACCAGAAAGAAGAAAAACAGATGTTTTCTGGGAGTGTTAATTAGTGAATGGTGTGTTCGTCATTACCCACCAGAGATGACTGTCAGCAACGAGGCAAACACACCCGATGGAAGGAACGGCACTGCTCTGTGCTCTTTTGATGCAATCAGGCTGGTGTGTTCTCTAAGCAAAGCTTCACTGGGAAAGGAACTAGGTGTGCAGCGTTAGAGGACCTACTAGGTGCAGGACTCCATGGTGTGAGCTGAGTTTGCAAGTTCTGGGTGCCTGTCTTCCCTAGGAAGGGCCCCAGGCACACTTCCTCGGACAGATGAACCCAGCCATTCTGTCCACATGGACCTGGTCACCGTGGCAAGTCCGCCAACATTGAGAAAGTACTGCAGAGAGCCCAGGTGTCAGTGGGCATCTCCCAGCCCATGGAGGTCCAGGAGATCCTGGCTCACACCTTGTGCCAGGGAGCCCCTCCCCAAAGGATGCAAGGAAGGTTCAACTCTCCCCAAGATGCCTGGGGCTCCCTGGGGGTCTCCATCCCCACAGTCACCTCCACACCCAGGGTTGCACTCTACTGAATTATCTGATGCTCTCTTCCCTGCACTTTCCTCTTTATCTCCACCCAAGTGATGACCCACGGAAACTCTTCACCTTCTTTCTCTTCCAGGAAATCAACTGAGGATATTCCAGGCCATTGCTTTTGGAGCATCTATGGATGAGCTGTGGGTCACCAAGGAAGTTCAGGTGGTGGATTTGAGTGCAAGCAACTTAAAACAGCACACTTGACATTCCTGTTATAAAAGTCCTTCTGACCGAACTTCGGGAGGGCTTCTCACTGGCCCTTTCACCCTGCAGAGCCTTCTACCACTTTGCTGGTTCTTCTCCATCTCTTCTCTTCCTCCCTCTGCCTTTCATCCCCTTCCAGAGTCAGCTCCAGGCGGGTCTGCATTCATACAGGTGCTTGGCAGAACAAAAGAGTCTTTGTGGGCCAGAGCACCCCTTCCTTAGAGGGCTATTGTGGTTATAAATAGCAAAGACATTTTCCTCCTTTACAGAATTAAGTTTCAAGAACCAGAAATTCCCCACCTTGGGTGTTCCTACTGCATTGCAGGCACACGGACAGCCTTGGACCCAGGTCCCTGATGCCAGTTCCTCCTCCTGGCTCACCTGGGAGGTTTGTCCCTCTACCTGAAACTTTAGGGGGTATGAGGATACCCCATTTCCCCCTCTTCTGAGTCACCCTCACCTCCTCTGCCGACCATACCCTCTCTCAGTCAGCTCTTTATGGAGGCAAGTACTAAAAATTATCTTCCCTCCTCCTGTCCTCCTCCTCCTTTACATTAATAGACTCTACTTTTCAAGAATAGAAGAGTTTTAGACTTATAGAAACATTGAGTAGATTGTACCGACTGTTCTCCTACACACCCCCCGCCCCCCGACAAAGTTTCTCCTATTATTGTCACCTTATCTACCAGCACGGGACACTACGAGAATCAATGGAACAACAGTGGTCCGTTATTATTTACTTTTATTGGAGTATGATTGCTTTACAATGTTGTGTCAGTTTCTGCTGTACAACAAAGTGAATCAGATGTGTATATGTATATGTGTATATACACCCCTCTTTTTTGGATTTCCTTCCAATTTGGGTTTCCCTGGTGGTTCAGACAGTAAAGTGTCTGCCTGCAGTGCGGGAGACCCAGGTTCAATCCCTGGGTCAGGAAGATCCCCTGGAGAAGGAAATGGCACCCCACTCCAGTACTCTTGCCTGGAAAATTCCATGGACTGAGGAGCCTGGTAGGCTACAGCCCACAGGGTCGCAGAGTCGGACACGACTGAGCGACTTCACTTCCACTTTCTTTCACTAGGTCACCACAGAGCATCCAGTAGGCGTTCCCTGTGCTAAACTGTTGCTTCTCATTAGTTATCTATTTTACACATAGTATCAATAGTGCATATATGTCAATCCCAATTTCCCAACCCATCCCACCCTGCTCTCCCCACTTGGTGTCCATACATTTGTTCTCTATGCCTGTATCTCTATTTCTGCTTGCAAATAGGTTTGTCTGTACCAGTTTCCTAGATTCCACATATATGCATTAAATATACAATATTTGTTCTTCTCTTTCTGATTTCCTTCACTCTGTATGACATTTGCCGGGTCCATCCACATCTCTGCAAATGGCACAATTTTGTTCCATTTTGTGGCTTAATAATATCCCACTGTGTATGCAAACCATATCCTCTTTACCCATTCCTCTGTCGATGAGCACTTAGGTTGCTTCCATGTCCCGGCTATCATAAATAGTGGTGCCGTGAACATTGGGGTGCATGCATCTTTTTGAATTATGGTTTTCTCTGGATATATGCCTAGTGGTCCCTTATTGTTAATTAAAGTCCACTGTTTATTTGGATTCTCTTGGTTTTTCCCTATGTCCTCTCTCTGTTCCAGAATCCCATTGAGGACAGCACATTACATTTAGTCTTTGCATCTCCTTAGGTGCCTCTTGGCTGACAATTTATGAAACTTTCCTTGTTTTTGGTGGCCTAGACAGTTTTCAGGAATTCTGGTCAGGTGTTTTTGTAGGATGTCCCTCTTTTGGAATAGATCTGATGAGTTACTCATGACTAGACTGGGTTATGGGTTTTTGCAAGAAAGATCCTATGACACCGACATCAATAGTACGTACTCTCAGTGTGAAATATGGCTGCCTACACTGGCCTTGATCACTTGGGAAACACAATGTTTGTCAGCTTCTGCACCGTAAAGCTACTCTATTTCTTTTTCTAAAGTCTTTTTTGATATGGATCATTTTTAAAGTCTTTACTGAATTTGTAACAATATTGCTTCTGTTTTATGTTTTGGTTTTTGGACCCTGAGGCACGTGGGATCTTAGCTTCCCCAGAGATCGAACCAGCACCCCCTACATAGGAAGGTGAAGTCCTAACCACTGGACCACCAGGGAAGTCCCAAAGCTACTCTTTTTGCCCCTTCCCCGTGCTTTTCCATCCTCTGGTCTTTTGAAGGAAGCTAGGACACATGGCCCACACATAAGGGATAGGGAGTTATGCCCAACTCCTGGAAGGGTCAGCGTCCAACAGGAATGATTTAGGATTCTTCTGCACAGGGCACTGCTCTCTTCTCTCTTAGTTATTCAGTCTTTTATTTCTCTCAGTATGAGGCAGGGGTATTTACTTTATGTTGTTGTTGTGTAGTCACTCTGTCGTTTCCCGCTCTTTTGCTACCCCGTGGACTATAGCTCACCAGGCTCCTCTGTCCATGGGGATTCTCCCGGCAAAAATACTGGAGTGGGTTGCCATGCCCTCCTCCAGGGGATCTTCCCCACCCAGGGATTGAAATTACATCTCCTGCACCTCCTGCATTGCAGACGGATTCTTTATCACTGTGCCACCAGGGAAGCCCATTTGTTTTATACTTTGGTTTATAATCCAATGTCCCTTAATTGTGTTGCTCAGATCGGTCCAGCTTTGGCTGTAGTGGGGGCTCTTTCATCCTCCCTGTGGTCCTTTGACAAACTCCCGTCCACACCTGCACCTGGGTGTTTAATCACTTTTTACTTTCGGGCACTACAAGATGCTCTCTTCATGTCTTGTCATCCCCACTCTTGGCTATTCTTGGTCTTGTTCTCAATTCTTTTTTCTCCTGAAATAAAATAAATGCTTCAACTGCCAGAGCACCAAACCCGCCCAGCCCTCTCCTGTGGGTGACCAGGGACTGCCCACATCTCTTCCTGGCTGAGCAGGCATGTTTTCAGTTAGTCACCCCAGCACACCTCTGCATCAGCACCATCCGGCTCATCTTAGAATGAGTCAGGGATGTGAATTGGGCCAGAACCATGCAGAGAGGCAGTGGGACGTGAACCCGAGGCTTCTCTTACACAATGCAGTGGCCTTGACTTGGAGGAGATGCTCCCTTAGCTTCTTCTTGGAGCAAGCACAGTCCTAGCACCTCTGTGAGGGGGACACGGACCTCCAAGTCTTCCCCACTTTTCCTTCCTTTGAAACATTCCTTGTGGACCCTTCAACACCATCCCTTTCAGGCCATGCCCATCCCTCATCTCTGGTTGGGGGTCTGGAAACACACCTCAGTGAGAGGTAATGGAAATGGATGACTGGATGACTATTTAATCAACAAATTATGCCTCTGTAAGCAGCTTGAAGATCCATTCCCTGGATTAACAGTTGTTTCTGGCGACATCCCTGGTGTCCAATAGCTAAGACTCTGTAATGCCAATGCAAAGAGCATGGGTTCCATTCCTGGTCTGGGAACTAAGATCCCACGTGGCCAAATGAGTAAAATGGCTAATAACAAATAATGCTTAAAAAAATTGTGTCCATCAATAGGGGAGGGGCATGACCCACTGACTCTATTCCCCACAAGATGGCTTTTGGTGGATTTTCAATGACACTCAACACATGAAGGGAAAAAATAAGCATAAGCTGAAACCACTCTATTTTTATGAGAGGGTATGCATATTTATACATCAGTCTCATATTTAAATGTTCCAGTTTGGGCTATGGTTTTTCCGAAAAAGTACTATTTTTTTTTCCTTTTTATAGAAACACAGTTCACTTTGAATTGTGGCAGATTTTTTGAAAAGAAAAGGCTACATTTGAACTTTAGAACTCAAAGAGCGGTCCGTAGCAACCACAGGAACAAGATTTCACAAAATCCTCAGGGGCCCTACCAGGAAAGGGACAGCGGGGCCGTCAGCTGGCTCGCTCACGGTTAAGTGCCATCGTCGCTGGGGCCTGTGGTCCCGACCGCGAGCATGTGACGAGGGGGTCGGATGAAGCAGCTGGGCTGAGTCAGACCTTCTGCTTGCCTTGGCACCCGGTCGGCGGAAAGCGGTTCCCAAAGACATGCTTCCCCCGGCACTCCCCGGGCCCGCTCCCGCCCGCCCTGGCCACGCCCCGGCCACGCCCCTGCCCGCCCCGGCCACGCCCCTGCCTGAGGCCCCCCTCTCCGCTCTGCAGCCGGGGCCTGGCTCCACCCGGCCCGACTCCGAGAAGGCGGGACCGCGCGGGAAGGGAGGGGAAGAGGGGCTGGGAAGTGTGGGCCGAGTCTCTGAGCTCAGTGGGTCCACAGAGGAGCCTGGCTGTGTCTGCCAGGCAAGCGGTGTTGTCTGCTGTCTCTGGATAAGTCAGGCTCACCAGGAGGGTGGAGTTTAAATTCCCCTTCGAATCCTAGTTAGGGGCCAGACTCTGGTCTGCATGAAGCTTTGGAGGGAGGATGAACGCAGCTTTTTTGATCCAGAGAAATTCACATTTCGTTTACCAGCTCCCTCTGTCGTAGGGGCAGGGCCCACTCTAGTCTCCTCATTTTTTTTTTTTTTTAATGCAGACCTTTTTAAAAAGTCTTTAATTTGCTACAATATGGCTTCTGTTTTATGCGTTTTTGGCCTTGAGGCATGTGTGATTTTAGCTCCCTGACCAGGGATCAAACCTTCTCCCCCTGCATTGGAAGGCAAAGTCTAACCACTACACCGCCAGGGACGTCCCCGTAGTCCCTTAGTCACGGTGGCAATTTTGCAGCTCTAGCATCAGGTGCTGGAGAAGGCAATGGCAACCCACTCCAGTGTTCTTGCCTGGAGAATCCCAGGGACGGCGGAGCCTGGTGGCATCTATGGAATCGCACAGAGTCGGACACGAGTGAAGCGACTTAGCAGCAGCAGCAGCAGCGTCAGGTGCAGTGTGAAGTGTGTTACAGGTGTGCTTTATCTCAGTCTTGTCCTACAGCATCTCTGTGAGAAGATAGAATCCTTATCCTCAAGTTGCAAATGACTAAGCAGAGCTCAGAGATGTGAGCAGGTAGGAGAGAGTATGAAGTCAAACCAAACTCCAGAGTCCATGGATGGATCACTGGGTGAAACTCCCTGCCTGGATCTGACCCAAGTATCAAAAGACCTGGAACCTGATGTTTGTTTGTCCCTAATCGACTGGGTCACCTTGAATAAGTCGCTCTCCATCTGTGATCCTAGATTCATTATGGAGCTCATTCTAGGACTCACCTATCAAGGTGTTCTGAAGAAACGTGTTTCCTGTAGCAAGTGACAAGAAAGTCTCCATATAAATTCCCCTCTCCCTCCACCCCTGCTGAGTTTTGAGGCATCTGCTTCATTCTTATGGCACCTTATGCTCATGTTGTTGTTCAGTTGCTTGGTCGTGTATGACTCTTTGCCACTGCATGAATTGTAGTCTGCCAGGCTCCTCTGTCCGTGAGATTCTCCAGGCAAGAATACTGGAGTGGGTTGTCATTTCCTTCTCCAGGGAATCTTCCAGTCCCAGGGATCGAATGCGAGTCTCCTGCATTGGCAGGTGGATTCTGTATTACTGAGTCACCAGGGAAGCCCTTCTTTTGTCTTTAGACCTATGGGGCAGCATAAGAAAGGAAATAGTCTTCCCAGAGCTTAAAGCTGACTGAGGTTTCTCCGTGATGACCCACGAAACCCCTCACTCACGGAGACTCTCTGGACTCATCTTTCCCCTGCGCAGAATGGGAGGCTGGGACGAAGTCGCTCAGTTCCAAACCAGGTCCTCCTCCAGGCTTCTGATACCCATCACTCACCAGTGGTTATTGGTTTATCCCTTTGGCAGCTTGTGTACCTGCCCCCTCATCTCTAGTGTCTTGACTAGTCTGAGTTCGGGCTGCAATTCCTAGGTTGTTGCCTGACTGCTGAGTGGCCCTGCTCTAAAGCTGTGCTCTGCCTAGCCAGTCCTACAGATCTTTGGCCCTTCCTTGCTTAAAAAAATGGGGCTTCCCAGGTGGCTAAGTGGTAAAGAATCCGCCTGCCAATGCAGGAGACTCAGGAGACGTGGGCTTTTTTCCTGGGTTGGGAAGATCCCTTGGAGGAGGAAATGATAACCCACTCCAGTATTCTTGCTTGGAAAATCTCATGGACAGAGGAGTCTGGCAGGCTATAGTCCATGGAAGCTCAAAGAGTCTGACACAACTGAGCAACTAATACTTTCTCTATTCTTAGCTCTGGGGGAAATCCTCACCCCTGGCCAAGACAGAAATTGAAGAAACCAGCTTAAAAAAAAAAAAAAATCACTTTTTTCCCTTGGGGGCAGAAAACCACCAGAGCCCACCACATTGACTTTGTCTAAAAACAAGGGATCTGCTTAAAACAAAATAGAGAAAAAAATGTGTCTCTCCTGTGTCTGGATTTGGAGCTACATAATGCACAGACAGAGGGTTTTGCACTCCTCCTACAGGAATCCCTCTCTCAATAAAGCCACAGCGCTCACAAACTGAGTATGACTGGGGTTAACCTAAGGGAGGGGAGGGGAGAGACAGGACTGCAACACCTTCTGCATCTACCTGTCATTTGTCTCACAGGGAAATCTGCCCAGAAATTCTGTGGACATTTGCTATCAGCAAATAATTCTCCCATTTCCTACCACAGAGTTATATGTAATATAAATATAAATGCTGGTGGGTAGGAGCAGGGCCCAAGCGATTTCATAGACAGACATGCAATTCTTAGTGAATGAAAACAAACAAACTCAGCAAAATTCTCTATGGTCTAGAATCTTCTGGGATGGTGCAGTCCTAAATTACAGAGTCTCTTTCTTGAGATGAAACTTTATGCCTCAAGATGTAATTATTCTTTTAACCATTTTGGAAGGAAATTATTCTCCCTGAAGGTTGAGCTCCTTGAAGGCAGAGCTGTGTGTTAATCTCTGCATCACCCATGGTGCCCAGCTGTGAGAAATATCTTCCCAGCATCTCTATTTCTTTCCTTCCTCTTTATTGTATCGAGCTATAGTAAAAATCTACTTTTTTCATTCTCCTTGCACATAGAGATGGCCAGTGGAATAGAAATTAAAAATGGGTGAAGTTTCCAATAAAACTATTTTGAAAGAGGTTGATTCAGATGGAAAATATGCCTTTACTGCCATTTCCCTGTCCTCTTCCCTGCTGACTGGAATTTAGTTGTGATGACTGGAATTGCAGCAGTCATATTGTGATCATTAGGCAACTTTTAGACTGTAAACCAGAATGGTGATAAAAAGGTAAAGCAGAAATATAGAATGTTATTAATGAAATAGGATGCCACCATACAAGTCATAGACTCCCTACTTCTGGGATTTCTGTTATGTGAGAGAAAAATACCCACTATATCTTGTTTGGCTTCCTGTAACTAGCAGCCAAAAACAATAGCTAACTAATATACTAGACGAGGGCTTGGCATACAGTAAGTGGCTTGGTGAAAGGCTGAATGAATGCATGGTATGGTCTTGTAATAAGTCCTCAAAGTCTTGATGTGTGTGTGCTAAGTTGCTTCAGTTGTGTCCAACCCTTTGCAACCCTATGAACTGTAGCCCACCAGGCTCCTCTGTCCATGGGATTTCCCAGGCAAGAATACTAAGTTGGTTGCCATTTCTTTCTCCAGGGTATCTTCCTGACCCAGAAATTGAACCTGCATCTCCTGCCTTGGTATGCAGGTTCTTAACCACTGAGCCACCAGGGAAGCCCTTCCATGTGGATACGTATTTGTTTAACTCATTCCTTTTTATCAGCTCCATCATATTCCATTGTATGATGTTTTGATAATTTGCCAAGTAATTCTTTAGCAAAAAAAACCATTTTTTGGAATCTTTTCCACTGTTCCACTATTGCCAAAAAAAAAAAAAAAGTGCTGAACTGAGCAATGGGCATTCCTGTAAGATAAAGTCCTACTGTGGAGCTGCAGGGTTAGAAAGTATCTCATCTCTAGTTGATCATCAGGTAGTGTCAAAATTCCCTCCTCAAAGTCTCTGGGCTCTTTTTCTAATAAATAATGAGTACCAAGCATGTGTGCCCAAGTCACATGTACGCCAAATGCCCATCTCCTCACCTCTGCTCATTATTAGCTGACAGCTTGACCTTTGTGGGGGCTTCACAGGTGGTGCAGGTGGTAAAGATCTCACCTGCCAATGGAGGAGATGAAAGAGATGTGGGTTCAATCCCTGGGTCAGGAAGATCCCCTGGAGAAGGAAATGGCAACCCACTCCAGTATTCTTGCCTGGAAAATCCCATGGACAGGGGAACTTTTTGACCTTTGTGATTAAAACCCCAAGTCACCCCATACTTGTTGGCATCTCCAGACAGTGCAGGCCCACCACTATGGGTGGCATTCCACACTCTCTACTCCAATGTGACTTTGTGTGGAAAGCCCTGGCCATGCTGTCTGCCTTCAAACTCCTTCAGAACAGTGGCTGAGACATCTCAGCAGGTCCTCACTCTTCCACCTCTGCGCTGCTTACTTCACTTTGTGCATGAGTGCTAAGTCACTTCAGTAGTATCCAACTCTATGCAGCCCATGGACTACAGCCTGGGAAACTCCTCTGTCCATGAGATTCTCCAGGCAAGAATACTGGAGTGGGTTGCCATTTCCTTCTCCAAGGGATCTTTCCCAATCAGGGATCGAACCTGTGTCTCTTATGTCTCCTGCATTGGCAGGTGGGTGCTTTACCACCAAGCCGCCAGGGAAGCCCCTGCATCACTTCACAGTACCTGAAATTATTTGTTAGCATATCTTTGTTTTCTTTTTCTCCCAATGGATGGGGAATACCTAGATGTCAGGGACGAGTACTAGCTAATTATGCAGAGAATGTGCTCTTTGACAATCAAATGATGATTTCTGAGCATCTTTTGTTCTCATTGGTTGTTTTCTGATAACTTCCTCCCTCCGCTCCCCGTGAGCCTGGTAGATGTTCAGGCAGGGCTGATTGCTGTGTTTGGTCATTGTCTGGAACTTTATGTACCTACCAGTGATAAAGCTGCCTCAAGGGATAAAATGGGGCAATGGAAATTGGCAAGCTAAGGAGGTAATAATTGGGACCTGCCAACAGGGAGTGATGAAGATTGAAACTTTGTGAGTGTGTGGGTTCTGTGGAGGGCATAGGATGAAAGATCCCAGGGAATGGATGAAGAGAGAGAAGCAGCCCTAGAGGAGAGGTGCACCTGAGAGACAGGGAGGTCAGAGGTCAAGGGGGTAGACTTCCTGGATAGTTGTGTGTGTGTGTGTGTGTGCACATGCACACTTAGCTGCTCAGTCATGTCTGACTCTTTGCTCCCCATGGTAGCCAGTCAGACTCCTCTGTCCATGGGATTCTCCAGGCGAGAATACTAGAGTGGGTAACCATTCCCTTCTCCAGGGAATCTTCTGGACCCAGGGATTAATCTGGGTCTCCTGCATTGCAGGTGGATTCTTTACTATCTGAGCCACCAGGGAAGCCCTCCTGTATAGTTAGGGGGAACATAATCAGGGGAGACTTCTTGGAGGAAGGGGACTCCCAGGTGCAGGTTTGAGTCCTCGATTCACCACTTACAAACTTGTGACCTTGAGCTTGATAATTCATAATTATCTTTCTCATGTGTCAAATGAGAATAATAAGACTAATCTGCTGGAGTTACCCTAAGGACTAAATGAAATCATGCCTCTAGCATGGTTCCCCTAGCATCTCATTTCTCTGCTCAGTGACTTGTTCAGAACAATAAACCACATAGGTAAAACGCCTATCGAATCTCTCCCCTATAAGGTGAGCTTCAAGAGATCTGTGGATATCCATCAGTACCATCAATACTTTTTCTCCAGACTCAAAGCTCCCAGCCCATGACATCCTGATCATGCAGCTCTGAACCCCTTTCCTAAGGAAGCCCTTGGAGGTGAATGCTGGTGTTTAGCATTGGGGGCACTCTTAGCCACCCCCACTCAGTCTGTATCATTCATGAGCATTTACATTTTTATTTTTAATACCCCAATTATTGTGTTGCCTTATAATGAGCTTGTGGTTATCTGAAACTCTTAGGCATTTACTTTTACAAATTAATTTTTGCCACCAAATAAACTCTTTTGTTGCCAGAGTTTATCCTTATTTGTCGAGATCTACCTCATCACAATGTCAGCCTGACGGCATATTTTGAATCCTCATCCTTCTGTCCAGAGAAATGTCAGCCAATATGGTTTCTAGTAGCCAAAGGCAATGGTTGTGTGTGTGTGTACACTCAGTTGTGTCCAACTCTTTGGGACCCCATGGACTATAGCCCATAGGCTCCTTGGTCCATGGGATTCTCCAGACAAGAACACTGGCATGGGTTGCCATTTCCTCCTCCAGGGGATCTTCCCAACCCAGGGATCAAACTCATGTCTCCTGTGTCTCCTGCATTGGCAGGTGGTTTCTTTACCATTCAGCCACCTGGGAAGGCAATGCTTCCTCATCATCTTTGCCACTTTCATCAGGCCCTGTACTCTAGACAATTCCCCAGTGTGTTGCCCCAAGTTCTGGACTGATGTGTGCTTCCCAGGGCCAAACAGAGTGTCCCACATACTTTCTTTTTAAATGATATATTCTTCTTTTTTTTTTGCCATGCCCCTTGTGGCATGCAAAACTTCCCTGACCAGCGATCGAACTTGTGCCCCCAGCATCAGGATCGAGGAGTCTTAACCACTGGAGCACCTGGGAAGTCTGACACTTTCTTGATATAAAGGTTCCTTTCTACATGTCCAGCCTAAGACAGTGACAATCTGTGCTCTATGTGGCATTTGTTGTTCACTAGCATTCTGAGATCCCTTTCATGTAAAAAATCTTCCATTCATAGAAGCTGCTGCCTGGAAGATTGTGGGCAGTTTTGAATTTTTATTAAGAATCCAGTGATCGCCCCAGGGATTTCCCTGTCGCACACAATAACCATTGCTTATTGCTTCCAAAAAGTGAATGGGAGAGTTTGGCAGTATCTGAGCACAGCCCTAACTGGCTGAAGGGGGCTGTCATCCCCGTGGCCAGGCATCTCTCCTGAATCAGTGGACCTTCAGAAGGTGACGGATGAGCAGAGCTTAAGATCAAGCCCCAGGGACAAACACACAGCACACTTAAAAATGCCCCAGCAAGCATTGCTCAACAAAGAGTGTTTTGGAATCTGCAGGGAACGCGTGCAATCCACGAGGGCTTTCTGGGCAGGCATTTGTGGTTACAGCGTGCTGTTCGCTGACAGTTTGCTTTTTGGCCTCTTCTCAGCCTTAAATAAATAAAGATGATTTATCATGTGAGACATGGGAGTTTCCCTTTATAAATCGAAAGTATAGAGTAATGGGAATATCATGGAAGGCTTGTTATCTGGGAAAGGAATGAAATCCCATCTAACATCGTGGCAGTTGGGTGTCTCCTTGCACTTTGACCTCTAAGAGGGTTTGAAGTTGGGAGTGGAAGGCACACCCTTTTATTTCCTCTAGAAACAATTCTTCCTTCTATCAAAAGCAGGGGAGCCGTACGTATCTGGTAGTGATTCAACTAAGTCTCTCGGAGTGAGATGACCCTCCTCGTAACTCCACTGGAGAGTCCCTGTAATCCCATGGGGTGTGTGTACGTGTGTATGCAATGCACATAAGAGTTTGGGCCAGTGCCAAAAGCACTTTCTGCCATAATGGAAATTTTCTACAATCTGTGATGTCTGATACTGTAGTCACCAGCCACATGTGGCTATTGAGCACTTGAGATGTGGCCAGTGTGGCGGAGAAACTGAGTTTTTATTGCATTTCATTGTAATGAATTTTAAGTGGCCACATGTGGCTGCCATATAGCATAAGTCTATACCTCAGAGCTGTAGGTTGGTTCAAGTCATTTATTCACCTACTCACTGTCTGTCTCATTTATTCAGCAGAAGTTCTAACATCTTCTCCTGCCACGTGCTAAGCTGAAGGCTGATAGTCTTAACAGAGGTCATAAGCCACAGCCCCACACTACAGAGAACCTACTGTCTCATGGGGACAAAGAATAAGTGAAAAGATAATTCAGGTGCAGTGTGGAAAGTAGGGGAACACAGAGGTGTCTACAAAGTAGCATTCAGGAAGGCATGGGAAGTTCTGTGTCTCAAGGACATTTGGAAAATGTTTGCAAAAGAAATAATGTTGAACAATGTGTTCAGATAAGTGTTTCTAAAGTCCTGGACTTAGCACTTGTTTTCAGAAGGAATTTAGAAGTTCCATCTCTAGCCCAGCCTCAATTTTACCCCCTAAAATGGTTTTTCAGCAACTCCTGGCAACAACACCCATGGAAACACATTTCTCTGTTTTGGTATCTCAATAAATCTGTTAACCAACCAGTGAATACCGCTAGGAAATGGGCTTTCGACATAGATCAACAGTCCCACAAGTTCATAACAGTCATCTAGTCCAGTAACTTTTTAATCAATCAGAGAAGCAACGCTCAAAAAGGAGAGCAATTTAGGTGAGAGCAAAGATGAGGTACTGCTGGGGGGCTGGTGGAAAAGGTGGGGCTTCAAAACAGAAGATATTCCTTCTTGAAGACAACTTTTTGTCTATCCTTGTTAATTTGGAAATTAATCCAAAGCATGAGAACCTATAAAAAACATTTTGTTTCAGATTTTTTCTTTTATTTTTTAAACTTTTTATATTATATTGGGTTATAACTAATTAACAATTTTGTGATAGTTTCAGGAGGAAACTATCCACCTGAAAGGAACTACCCACAGCAAAGGATAGTTAACAAAAAGGATAGTTTTGCTACCCATAGCAAAGGAACTCAGCCATACATACACATGTATCCATTCTCGCCCAAACTCCCCTCCCATCCAGGCTGTCACATAACACTGAGCATGGTTCCCTGGGCTCTACAGTAGGTCCTTGCTAGTTATCCATTTTAAATATAGCAGTGTGTACATCCCAAACCTCCTAACTGTCCCATCCCCCAGGCAACCATAAGTTCATTCTCTAACTCTGTCTCTTTCTGAAAAAGCAAACATTTTTGGCTGTCAGGGTTAAAGAATATTTAGTACAAAAATGAAACTTAGAATCATATTTGTGTACTGCCCAATGTTCTGATTCCTAAGGAAGGCTAGTGTTTTCATCAAAACCGAATGTGAACTTAACCTAATGTCTATACCATTTAAAATGGAAGAAATCGTCTCTGTCAATCCCCTGACTTCCAGCTGGCACCACTCCTCCTTCAGTGAAGGATCTCATGGAAACTCAACTGCCTTTGTACCTCTGAGTGAGCTCCGATCACACACTCATCAGAACTCTGATTTTTTGTTACAATGTCTGACAGATGGAGGATGATTGCTTGAAGCAATACAAAGACTAGACAATGTAATTGGACATGAAAAATAAAAGGAGTGCAATATTTGAAAGAGACACAAGGATGTCATCATTTTAAGGAGACATAATAACATACAGTACTAGATGCCAGGTAACTGTAGCTAAAGGAGCATTGTTGAACACATTCTTAAAAAGGAAATAAAATTATTTCATTACAAGGGAATAAAACAATTGAGATATTATGATCTTTTTTTTATTATGAAATACTTCAGTTCAGTTCAGTCGCTCAGTCATGGCTGACTCTTTGAGACCCCGTGGACTCCAGCACACCAGGCTTCCCTGTCCATCACCAACTCTCACGGAGCTTGCTCAAACTCATGTTCGTTGAATCAGTGATGCCATCCAACTGCCTCATCCTCTGTCATCCCCTTCTTCTCCTGCCTTCAATCTTTCCCAGCATCAGGGTCTTTTCCAATGAGCAGATATTCCCATCAGGGGGCCAAAGTATTGGAGTTTCAGCTTCAGCATCAGTCCTTCCAATGAACACTCGGGACTGATCTCCTTTAGGATGGACTGGTTGGATCTCCTTGCAGTCCAAGGGACTCTCAAGAGTCTTCTCCAACACCACAGTTCGAAACCATCAATTCTTCAGTGCTCAGTTTTCTTTATAGTCCAATGCTCACATCCATACATGACTACTGGAAAAACCATAACTTTGACTAGATAGACCTTTATTGGCAAAGTAATGTCTCTGCTTTTGTGTAAAAAGGAGCAGGCATCTTTTAATTTCATGGCTGCAGTCACCATCTGCAGTGATTTGGAGCCCCCAAAATAAAATCTGTCACTGTTTCCATTGTTTCTTCATCTATTTGTCATGAAGTGATGGGACCGGGTGCCATAATCTTAGTTTTCTAAATGTTGAGCTTTAAGTCAACTTTTTCACTCTCCTCTTTCACTTTCATCAAGAGACTATTAGTTCTTCTTCACTTTCTGCCATTAGGGTGGTGTTATCTGCATATCTGAGGTTATTGCTATTTCTCCCAGCAATCTTGATTCCAGCTTGTGCTTCACCCAGCCCAGCATTTCGCATGATGTATTCTGCATGTAAGTTAAATAAGCAGGGTGACAATATACAGCCTTGACGTACTCCTTTTCCTATTTGGAACCAGTCTGTTGTTCTATGTCCAGTTCTAACTGTTTCTTCTTGACCTGCATACAGACTTCTCAGGAGGCAGGTAGAGTGGTCTGGTATTCCCATCTCTTGAAGAATTTTCCACAGTTTGTGGTGATCTACACAGTCGAAGGCTTTGGGGGTAGTCAATAAAGCAGAAGTAGATGTTTTTCTGGAACTCTCTTGCTTTTTCAATGATACAGCAGATGTTGACAATTTGATCTCTGGTTCTGCTGCCTTTTCTAAATCCAGCTTGAACATCTGGAAGTTCACAGTTCACGTACTGTTGAAGCCTGGCTTGGAGAATTTTGAGCATTACTTTGCTAGCATGTGAGATGAGAACAATCATGTGGTAGTTTAATCATTCTTTGGCATTGCCTTTCTTTGGGATTGGAATGAAAACTGACCTTTTCCAGTCCTGTGGCCACTGCTGAGTTTTCCAAATTTGTTGGCATATTGAGTACAGCACTTTCACAGCATCATCTTTTAGGACTTGAAATAGCTCAACTGGAATTCCATCACCTCCACAAGCTTTGTTCGTAGTGATGCTTCGTAAGGCCTATTTGACTTAGAATTCCAGGATGTCTGGCTCTAGGTGAGTGATCACACCATCATGGTTATCTGGGTCATGAAGATTTTCTTGTATAGTTCTGTGTACTCTTGCCACCTCTTCTTAATATCCTCTGCTTCTGTTAGGTCCATACCATAATTGGATATATATATACATATACACATGAAGCAAGATATATATATACATGTTAGTTGCTCTTTGCAACCCCATGGATTGTAGCCTGCCTGGCTCCTCTGCCCATGGACTTCTCCAGGCAAAAATACTGGAGTGGGTTGCCATTTCCTACTCCAGGAGATCTTCCTGACCCAGGGATCAAACCCATGTCTCCTGCATTGTGGGCAGAGTCTTTACTGTCTGAGCCACCAGCGAATTGCAAAGCAAAATAATGAAAGTGGAAGTTCACAGTACCCAGTTTAAGAAGTACATAATATCTAAAGAGAAAACAATACATAAAATATTCTTGGAAGATATAAATAGAGATTTGAATAAATAACTATACTATGTTTCATGTGGGAAGGCTAAATGCTACTGAAAGATGATTTTTCTCTATGAGGCATTTACAGACATTATAATCAGAATAAAAAAGTCAAGAGACTATTTAATGGAGATACAGAAAATAATTTCAAACTTTATTTTAAAAGACAGATGAAATAGTTACAATAAAATAATTTAAAATTCAATATTAAAATATGTGCAAGTTCAAACTAAATATAGATGAGTGGAGCAGAGCAAAAGGTCCAGAAATATACTTGGCTAAATACAAAAATTTAATAGCTAGGGTTTTGGAACCAGAAAGCAATGAAAGATTATTTGATAAGTGCTGCTTGACATCTGGGGGCTTCCCAGGTGGTGCTAGTGGTGAAGAATCTACCTCTCAATGGAAAAAACACAGGAGCCGTGGGTTCCATCCCTCGGTGGGGAAGATCCCCTGAAGGAGGGCACAGCAACCCACTCCAGGATTCTTGCCTGGGAAAGCCCATGGACAGAGGAGCCTGGCAGGCTACAGTCCATGAGGTTGCCAAGAGTCAGACCCGACTGAAGCGACTTAGCATGCACCCAGGCATAAATGCATGGGAGACACCCAGAAAAGTAGGAGGACAAGTGCATTGACTCAGCATGCAAGTGCTTTAGGTGCTGAGAAACATGCAAGTGCTTTAGGTGCTCAGTGTAGAGTGGTGGTGTTTTTTTTAACACAGATGTGTCCCTTCAGGTTGTGGAGGGAACACAGGCTGAACAGGCAACCTCAGTGCAATAAAACAGATGCTCTAGACAAAGTAAGCATAAGAGCTTTGGGAAACACCCAGGAGATCTCGACCCAGACTTGGGCATCTGCAAAGCTTTCTTAGATGAAGAGAAAGCTAGTCTGGGACCTAAAGGTGGTGGAATTATCTAGCAGAATGAGTCCTTTCAGCAGCAGGGTGAGGCTGACTTCAGGATGCCTTTGTGACTTCAGAGGTGACTGGCAGAAACTGAGGCGATAGTTCTTTCAAGAATCTTACATGAACAGGCTGAGACATTTTGCAGGAGCTCAAATCAGGTGTGGAGTGAAGGGAGGGAAATTCTTTATGAAGGAGAGAGTGGGACAGGCTGACATTCTAATGGGAAGCGAGCATGTATGAGGAAGAATTTAAAGATACAGGAGATAGAACTTGAGTGGAGAGGGTGTGACCGGGCTCAGTCGTGTCTGATTCTTTGCGACCCCATGGACTCCGGCCCACCAGGCTCCTCTGTCCATGGAATTTCCCAGGCAAGAATACTGGGGAGGGTTGCATTTCCTTCTCCAAGGGATCTTCCTGACTTTGGGATAGAACCTACATCCCTTATGTCTCCTGTATTAAACAGGCAGATTTTTTACCAACCGCGCTACCTGGGAAGCCCAGGTGAGGGGGATAAATGATAAAGCAAGATCTGCACAGAGGCAGAAAGGAAGGGATCCAAGGCAGAGGTAGGAGAAATATGTAGACAAGTTGGTTTTTTTTTTCTCTTTTTCAGGGGAGGCTGTTTAATGAGCTATGGGGACAGGGCACACACAGCTTTATACAAAAGAACCAGATTTTGATCCGTGGGAAAATACAGGAAAACAGAAAACTTAGACTTGCTGGGAGAGGGAACAGGGTTTCAGTTGGCTGTTGGAAGAGAAGGAATGTTCCCAGGGTTGAGGGAACGCAGTGGGGCCTCAGGACTGGGGGCATGGGAGTCAGGGGGTGCACCCTGGGATTTGAAGGGTAAACTGCAGGAGGCTGGGGGCGGACCCCAGGAACTGATGGGAGAAGGAGAGGGAGGATGGTTCTGGGAAATGGGTAACTGTGTGTGTGTGTGTGTGTGTGTGTTTTGTTGAGTCAAAATTCACATAGCATAAAAGTAACAATTTTATGGGCTTTCCTGGGGGCTTGCCAGTGGTAAAGAATCTGCCTGCAAAGCAAAAGATATGGGTTCAATCCCTGGGTCAGGAAGATCCCCTGGAGAAGGGAATGGCTACCCATTCCAGTATTCTTGCCTGGAGA
The DNA here is from genome assembly GCF_023699985.2 of Odocoileus virginianus. Taxonomy (NCBI): domain Eukaryota; kingdom Metazoa; phylum Chordata; class Mammalia; order Artiodactyla; family Cervidae; genus Odocoileus; species Odocoileus virginianus. The sequence continues at coordinate 58,174,844 of NC_069689.1, forward strand.
ATCCCACGGACAGAGGAGGCTGGTGAGCTGAGAGTCCATGGGGTCACATGGACATGACTGAGCAACTAAACCACAACAACCATTGTAAAGTGAACAGCTTGGTGGCAGTTAGTACATCCACCTGCTCTATCTGGTTCCAAAACATTTTCATCACCCCCAAAGGAAACTCTATACCTGTCAAGTAGTTGCTTCTCATCCCCGCTTCCCTGCCCCATCCCTGGTCACCACCATCTGCTTTTGTCTCTGTGGATTTGCCTACCTTGGACCTTTAATATAAACCACAGAGGGTACAGTGGTTAAGACTTCGCCTTCCAGTGCAGGGGGTGTGGGCTTGATCCCCGGTCAGGGAACTAAGATCCCACAGGCCTCTTGGCCAAAAAACCGTAACACAGAACTGAAGCAATGCTGTAACAAATTCAATAAAGACTTTTTAACAATGGCTCACATTCAAAGGTGGATCATGGAGAGCTTCAGGCATCCAGGCCTCGTTTGTGATAGCTGTGCCTCTCTGATGGGTAAACTGCATTCCTCAAGAATTTTATATAAAACCTATGGAGAGAAACTGGATTCAATTATCCGTGCATGCAAGGAGGAACCTACACTCTCCTTTTACTGTGCTGTGCTCGGTCGATTCAGTCGTATCCGACTCTTTGCGACCCCATGGACTGTAGCCCACCAGGCTCCTCTGTCCATGGGATTCTCCAGGCAAGGATACTAGAGTGGGTTGCCATGCCCTCCTCCAGGGGGTCTTCCTGACCCAGGGATTGAACCTGGAGCTCTTATGTCACCTGCATTGACAGGTGGATCCTTTACCACTAGCTAGCGCCTCCTTGGAAACCCACTCTTAGATACTCTTAAAGTGCTTTTGTGAAGTGGACCACAATCTTTTCATGAGCCTGTGTGTAAGATCATATTTTGAAAATCATAAAACAAAAGCATTATGTTGGAAAAGCCCCAGTGAACAGGACTAACCATCTAAAGGACGCAACTTCTGCTTCATGCTGTTTTTACTAACTGCTGCTGGAGCCAAGTGGAGGCCAGATTATACAGCCTGACCTCACTGAGCCAATCTGTTACTGGAAGAGAAGGAGCGAGCGCTGATGTTTTGAAAGTAAACTGCACTTTAAAGCTCCAGGAGACTGTGCTGTTTAAAGGAACAATGGGGTGAGTAGAGCTCTAATGAGGGGATTCAAGCTTTGGGGTTTGGTGTAACTAGTTCGCTCTGGGGTCCTTTCCCACTGACTGAAGTGAGTAAACAGACCCCTTCTGATGGGGAGGTTCTTAACCAGGGCTGTTCCTCTGCATCACCTAGGGGAAGGTATAGCCCCATATACAGCGCCCCCACCTCAGCCCATGGCCCCTACCCCCATGAGCAGGATGGAAGAGGGGAGGGCATGGCTGTATGAGCTGACAAAGCTCACTGGTAACTCAGCCACCACTTTCCAGTCAGAAACCACAGTGAACGCGTCTTATTGAAAAGCTTCAGTTTTGACTTTGCTAAAATCCATTTCTTTTAAAATGGGCCACTTTTGAAGAAACTAGCACATGACTAGCATCACAGGACACTTCCCCAACCCAAAGAAAAGAAAGCAACAAGATGAGAAGTGATGCTGGGGTGATGGGAGGGAGCTGATTTTTCCTCAGCATATACCAAAGACAGCAGGGAAGGTGGAAGCAAGGAGACTGCAGGAGTTCCATAACCAGCCTTTGATTAACTCAACACACCAGATAACAAAGCCATGACTGAGAGGTTTTTCACTGAAAGTGGGAGAAGAAATTAAAGAAAATCTTTTTGCAATCCTCTGTAGTAGCTCAGTGGTAAAGAATCTGCCTGCCAACATAGGAGACGCAGGAGACGTGGGTTCAATCCCTGAGTTGGGAAGATCCCCTGGAGAAGGAAATGGCAACCCACTCCAGTATTCTTGCCTGGAAAATCCCTTGGACAGAAGAGCCTGGCCAGCTGCAGTTCATGGGGTTGCAAAGAGTCAGACAGGACTGAGCATACACAATCAGGTAATAGAGCAATAATGAGCGTTATTCATTTTGTAATCAGAAAAAGAGTATTTCTCATGAAAAAACGTCTGGCCGTTTTGAGTGATTAAAGTAGAGGGGTGAGCTGACCACATGCATGGCCTAGCTCTGTTCTAGCCATACCTGGTCCCCGGGTCTGAAGCTGACCAAAGGCAGTGTGGTTGGTGACATTAACATACAAGTGTTTGAGGGAATTTTGCCTGCATATCACTGGTGCTGTGGTGCCCCTGGCCATTTTTCAGCCTCACCTCCTAGAGAGCAGCCCCCGTGACTGTGGGGCCAGCCACAGTGAAGTAATTCGTCGTCTCTTGGTCATCCGTGCTTTGCACGTGCAGTTTCCTCTGCATGGAATGAGGACCACCTCCCCTTCCTTCCGTCTTCCTTCCCTTCAGCCCCAGGCTCCCTCCTGTTCTTTCCAATCTGGGCTCAAATTCCTCCTCTCAAGACATCTCCGATTCCACTTGAAAGACCCAGAGCCTCCTTCTCTGGGGATCCCTTGGCATTCCAAACCACCATGATATCAATAGGTTGAGTGTATAATAAATGCATGGTTATGTGCCATCTCCCCCTGATCATGCTAGTTGGCACTTACGGCGTATTTCCATGGACCAGGTATTATACTCATTTTGAACCACTGTTCTCATCAGATCATCAGAGCAACTCTGCAAAGTGGCCTTTTTTTTTTCCTGTGGCAGCATGCAGAACTTCCTGAATGGGGATCCAAATTGCTCCCCCTGCAGTGGAAGTTGTCTTGGAGGAAGAGCAGTCTTTTTTCCCTGCCCAGGAATTGAAGCTGGGTAACCTGGATGAATGGCAACCCATTCCAGTATGCTTGCCTAGAAAATCCCATGGACGGAGGAGCCCAGGGCAGGCTACTGTCCATGGGGTTGCAAAGAGTTGGACACGACTGAACGACTTCACTTTCTTTCTTTCACTTTAACCTGGATGAAAACCAAGAGTCTTAGCCACTAGACCACGAGGGGCTAAAGGCTAAAAGCAAAGTGGCCCTGGCTCTTGCCCACTTTTGAAAGCAAGAATGTTTTCAGGAGGCAAACACTGTAAAAATAGGTACAAAGTTTATTATTAGAGACACAGCACAATGTACGGGAAAGTGAAGAAGAACTAAAGAGCCTCTTGATGAAAGTGAAAGAGGAGAGTGAAAAAGTTGGCTTAAAGCTCAACATTCAGAAAACTAAGATCATGGCATCCGGTCCCATCACTTCATGGCAAATAGATGGGGAAACGGTGGAAACAGTGGCTGACTTTATTTTGGGGGGCTCCAAAATCACTGCAGATGGTGACTGCAGCCATGAAATTAAAAGATGCTTACTCCTTGGAAGGAAAGTTATGACCAACCTAGACAGCATATTAAAAAGCAGAGACATTACTTTGCCAGCAAAGCTCTGTCTGGTCAAGGCTATGGTTTTTCCAGTGGTCATGTATGGATGTGAGAGATGGACTATAAAGAAAGCTGAGCGCAGAATAATTGATGCTTTTGAACTGTGGTGTTGGAGAAGACTCTTGAGAGTCCCTTGGACTGCAAGGAGATCCAACCAGTCCATCCTAAAGGAGATCAGTCCTGGGTGTTCATTGGAAAGACTGATGTTGAAGCTGAAACTCCAATACTTTGGCCACCTGATGTAAAGAGCTGACCCATTGGAAAAGACCCTGATGCTGGGAAAGATTGAAGGCAGGAGACGAAGGGGATAACAGAGGATGAGATGGTTGAATGACATCACTGACTCAATGGACATGGGTTTGGGTGGACTCCGGGAGTTGCTGATGGACAGGGAGGCCTGGTGTGCTGCAGTTCATGGGGTCGCAAAGAGCCAGACATGACTGAGTAACTGAACTGAACTGAACAATGTATGAGAGGGAGCACAGAGAAACAAGTTATTTATTTAGGACAGAAGCAAGGCCGAATTGCACTCCTGAAGAGGAATGTGGGCATCTGGAGTGGGGAGCACAGTAAGTCAAAAACTAGGCAGTGCTGCGCACCTGGGGAGAAAGGGTTTGGCCGTCCTTTCTAATGGGGAGGAGCGCAGTAAGTCAGAAGTCAGAAACTAGGCAGAGGTCCACACCAGGAGGGGGCTGTGGGCGTCCCGCGGGAGGAGGAACGCAGTGAAGAGGTGATTACATCGCTTTTATAGGACAGTCCTTCCAGGTCTTTGTTGACATCTGGCCAGTTATCTTGTTTCTTCACCACTCACTGACTAGTCCTTGGACTCTCCCCAAGGCGCAGGTGGAAATTTTGTTAAAACAGATCCCACTAATCCATGGCTGATTCATGTCAATGTATGGCAAAAACCACTACAATATTGTAAAGTAATTAGCCTCCAACTAATAAAAATAAATAAAACCAGATCCCACTGCAGAAGCCTATGGGTACCTGTCCACACTTAACCCCTCCCTTTTCAACCCACAGAAAGCTTCCTGTGCATTTACAGACAGGGACATCTTCCTTGACCTCAGAGTGGGCACCTTATCTCTTTGCTTTAGCAGAGCTCAACTTTTGCCACTAGATTTGTCCTTGGAGTGTCTGGGTGAGAACAAAAGCTCAGTTTTATTCTGCTTGACAAACACCAGGAGTCCAGCCCAGAGGCCGACTGTCTCATACTTCAGAAGCACAGAGTCCTAACTACTGGAAGGCCAGGGAAGAGATCCTAGGTAGTTTTTACTCTCACCCCCATTTCTAGCTCTGAAGCTCAGAGCTTGGTAACCCACCCACGTCTCAAAACAAGTAAATAAAACCCAGGTTCTTCCTAGTCCTAAGTTTGTGCTCTCAGCTGTCATGTAAGCAAGTTTGGGACAGAGATTATCTCTGACATTTGTATCTTTGATACCCAGCCTGGGGGAGGTGCTGGGTGGCTCACTGTAGAAAGAATTGAATACATCAGTCATTACAGGCTTTGGCAGAGCCCACTCCCACTCCTCCTCAATCATTCCCTGAGGTGTTCATTACAGGCAGGGGTACCCTTTCTAGAACACCTGTGACACCAGCCTGCACAACGGACTCAGGATGCTGGACAGTTTGTCAGCATAACAGAAACATAAACGGATATAAGGCAAACCAAGATGTGATGCTTAAAGCACTGCCAGTCGAGTGTGTGTGTGTGTGTGTGTGTGCTCAGGTGCACACGTTAACATCTACCCCTCCAAAGCTGAAGGTCTTAAAATAAATATGACCCTATTCAACCTATTTGAGCTTTTCATATTTTTAATTTTTTAAAAATTTTTTGGTCACGCCGTTCAGCATGCAGGCTCTTAGTTCCCTGAAAGAAAGGGAAAATGAAAGTCACTCTGTCGTGTCTGACTCTTTGTGACCCCATGGACTATACAGTCCATGGAATTCTCCAGGCCAGAATACTGGAGTGGATAGCCTTTCCCTGCCCCAGGGGACCTTCCCAATCCAGGGACTGAACTCAGGCCTCCCACACTGCAGGCAGATTCTTTACCCGCTGAGCCACAAGGGAAGCACAGGTTAGTTAGTTCCCTGACCAGGGGTCAAACCTGTGCTCTCTGAGTTGAAGTGCAGAGTCTTAACCATTGAACCACCAGGGAAATACCTTCATCTTCTTTATTTTGAAGAGAATTTTTAAATTTTTAAATTCTGACCCTTAATAACAACATTGGTATAGGACAGCAGAGTGGATAAAAGTGTTGTATCAATGTTGATTTTTCTGAAGTTGGTAACTGCAGTATGAGTTTGTAAGAAAATACTTCTATTCATAAAAAAAATATGATGAAGTATTTAGTGGTAAAAGCCATGATGTACACACTGTGATGTACATACTAGTTCTGTGCATATCTATATCTATCTGCATCTTTGTTTATACTGAGAGGGAGAGACAACAAAAAGCAAGTGGGGTAAATGTTAATGGGGTAAATTCTGGGTAAAGAGTATATGAGGGTTCTTTGCACTATTCTTGTTTTTGCAACTTTTCTGTAAGTTTGAAACAAAAAGTTAAAAACATTGCTGCCTTGTATTAATAGCTCATGGATGGACCAAGAGTGTCATCCTGAGAGAAGTAAATCAGAGAAAGAAAAATATTGGATGACATCCCTTATGTGCCGAATCTGAAGAGAAATGATACAAATGAACTTACAAAACAGAAAGAGACTCACAGACTTAGAGAATGAACTTATAATTGCTGGGAAGGGAAGGGATAGTTACGGAGTCTGGGATGGACATGTGCACACTGCTATATTTAAAATGGATAACCAACAAGGACCTACTGTACAGCACGTGGAACTCAGCTCAATGTCATGTGGCAGCCGGAATGGGAGCAGAGTGTGGGGGAGAATGGATCCATATATATGTATGGCTGAGTCCCTTCACTGTTTACCTGAAATGATCACAACATTGTTAATAGGCTATACCCCAATACAAAATAAAAAATTCAAAAGGGGAAAAAAAAGAGTTAAGCAGAAGATTAAAAAATATGCTTCATTGTAAAGCAATTATATCCCAATTAGAAAAAAATACCCGAAGTTCAAAAATTACTGCATTGTTAAAGCAACTATACCCCAAATTAAAAATAACAATAATACCTGAAGTTTAAAAAAAAATTGCTGACCTTGGGGAGGATCTACACTCTGGAGAAAAAAGTGTGATGAATGTTCTTTGAAACATGGTGAGGTTGAATGATGCTCCCTTCAGACTGACTCGTCATGGCCAGTTTTCTTTCCCCATTTCTGGGCCTTGACTCTGTTTCAAGTTCAGCTGGCTGTGTTCCGTGAGAGGCGGGTGGGCTGCCTTGCAGATGTGATGCTGGGAGGAAAGTGCCGCCTGTGCCTCGGAGGAGCCAGCCGACACGTGCTGGGGCAGATGCCCAGATGGTGTCAGGCCTGCAGCCACAGATGCGGCCCCCTCGGAACAGTGGGGCCTGCAATTGGTGGGGACAGTGGCGTCAGTGTGGCTGCAGACTCTCCCACTGTGAGTGGGAACAGTTAGGGCTCTCTGTGGCCCGCACATCTGCTGACTCCATTCACCGCAGTGACCCTGAGCCCTCCAACTGTAGACCCTCTCACCTTCACCATGTCAGCTGTCATGAGCATCCCTCCACAAACATGTTCTGAGCATCTTACTGGGTGATATTGCTTCCCCGGTGCTAGGGACTGCATGATGTGCTTACATGTAGCATTTACAAAAATCCTTGTGCTGACTGCATGAGCATCATACAATTAATATCCCTCTGCCCCCACCCTATTTTCCCTGTTTGCGCTACAGGTAAAGAATCCACCTGCCAATGCAGGTGATGTAGGAGACTCAGGTTCAATCCCTGGGTCAGGAAGATCCCCTGGAGAAGGAAATGGTAATGCACTCCAGTATTCATGCCTGGAGAATTCCATGGACAGAGGAGCCTGGTGGGCTACAGACCATGGGGTCGCACAGAGTCAGACATGACTGAAGTGACTTAGCACACTTGCACTCCTATTTTTCACAAGTGGAGACTGAGACACAGAGGTTAAGTAGTTTCTGGGGTAACACAGAAAAAAGTGGGGTAGAGATTTCTCCAACAAACCTATAGCCTCGCAGGGGCAGTAAGAGGATCCACGAAGAACAATAATACAGTAAGTCTCCTACATACGAACGAGCTATGTCCCAAGAGCACCTTCATAAGTCCAGTTTGTTCATGAGTCCAACAAAGTTAGCCGCGGTACCTAACTGACACAATTGGCTAAATGGCACCATACTGTAATAGGTTTATAATACTCTTCACACAAATAATACATAAAAAATAAGCAAACACACAAAACAAAGGAAACATTTTTAATCTTGCACACAGCACTTTGAGAAGTACAGTAGTGCAGAACGCAGCAGACACATAGGGGCTGGCATCGAGTGAACAGGCAAGAAGGGTTGCTGACTGGAGGAGGGAGAGGAGGTGGGAGATAGTAAAGCGGAAGGGTTGCCGGCAGTAGGAGATGGAGGGCAAGCTGCTGTTTCAGCCTAACGTTGATGGCACAGGTTCTGGTTCCTTGCTGAACCAGATGCATGTTCGAATCTTTGAAAGTTCACAACTTCAAGGGTCATTTGTAAGGGATTTACTATATCAGGCTGAAGGAAAGGGGTGCTGATGACAGACCCTAACTCTTGGCTGGGAGATAAAAAGGAGAGGAATCGCGTTTGAGTCTGGGTTGGCCTGGGAAGCTTCATCGGGGGGTGGCCTTTGAATGGCGTCTAAGAGAATGCTGAAAAATTACATGAGGAAAAGAATTTTTATAAGAGGGGAATTCAAGGCGGTGTTATGGAGAGCTATGTTGATGGAAGAATCCCATGGGTGTTAGGATGATGAGCCCTACCTAAGCGCTGAGTGCTGTGGGATGCACTTTAGATCCATCAACTCACTTAAAGCAACAGTCTCCAAAGTGAGTCCTAGGACCACCCTCATTTCACAAATGAGAAAGGGAGGCATGGCGGCATCACGCTGGTTCTACACATCTGGTATGGCAGCAAACCTGCAAGCTTAAAAAGTGCTTCCTGATAATGGCTAAATGATCAATCATGATACTGATGAGGCGGAGAGGAGAGGGAGAAGGAGGGGAGGGGATGGAGAAGACGGAGAAAGAATAGTAGCAGCAGCAGTAACTGTAGGAATAGCAGAAGCAGTAACAGTAGCAGTAATAGCAATAGTACTACAGTAGGAATAACAGGAGCAGTAGTGATAACAGTAGTAGTAGCAATAAAGGTAGCATTGATAGTAATAGTGGTGATTGGTGGTGGTGGGTTGGGGGTTAAGTCCTGAAGTGCTTAAGAAGCTGTCCTGGGAGTTTGGCTTCCATCCTCTCTGCCTTTAGCCTTGATCAAGCTGGTGATCACTCCCTGCTTGGGGACATATAAGACGTCTTTTTAAAAAGTCACAGGCTTGAAGGATAAAAGATGCTCTGGAGACAAGATCATCTCCCTTCCCAAGCCATTTCCTTATTCTTGTCTCAGCTCTGATTCTGGTATTTGATGCTTTCCAAATCCTGCAAAGTAAATAAATAAATAAAAATTAAAAAAAAAAAACATGAAAACTAAACTATCCAAAACAATTCACTCCTGCTATGCAGTCGGTAGGTAACTTAGCAGAGAGTCCTGGCAGGCAGGCACCACAGGCAGGATGGAGAGGATGACGGGAACCCAGGCCTCCCGGGTGGGGAAGGGCTCATTCACAGTAGCCAGGTCAGCTCTCTGGAGACTGTCTGGCAGCAGAAGACATGCTAGTGAGGATAGGAAACCCATCCCAGGGGGAGCCAGTTCCCATGGACGCACCCCACCCCCAAGCCTGGGGCACCTGTGCCAAACCTGAAAAGGGTACCAGAAAATTGTGTGTGTGTGTTTGTGTGTGTTGTGTCTTTGTGTATATACTAAATAAATGAAAAGCGGGACTGTTCAGTATGGGGCAGGGGAGGAGGAGAGGGGAAGACCAGTGGTTTCTGCCTCTTAGGGGACATTAGCCTAAACTCCACTTAGGTATGGTAAAGATATAATCAGTCCTTTCCCAAGACCGGAAACCAAAAACACTGTTAGTGAAAAGATTTAAGATCAACAGGTGATCAGAAAGCCAAACTGATAATGTTAAAGGCACAGGTAGCTTTTCTTTCTAGGATTCTCCTCCTCAACACAAAGCCCTTTAAGAATCATAAGTTTCCAGATCTCCTTTGCCTAAACCTACATGGGGAATCTTCACGGTTTCATTACACTGGCCATGGATGCAGGGAGTTGGGAGGTTTGTGAAAATATGTAAGGCTCCTGGCTTTAAGAGAAAAACAGATTTACATTTCTTCCCACCTCAGTGGGAAACCTTAAATCAAAGGTGACCCACAGATCAGCACATGCTTGTCTGTCAGCATACTTGTCCCCATTTGTAATTATCCATTTATTTGTGTGTGATCAATGCTAGTCTCCTCATTAGGCTGCAAACCCCCCGAGAGTTTATCCTCGATTATCCTTGACTCTCAGGGCCCAGGCAGTGCCTGGTGCACAGGGCACTCTCTACATATTTGTGTCAAGAAGGAAGAACAGGAAGGAAGGAAGAGAGGCAGGAAAGGAGGGGGAGAAAAAAAAAGGAAGGAAAAGAAGTAGCTAGTGAGAAGCAAGTGGAAAGATCCTTTACAACTATCCCATCCAGCAATGATAGGTTGCTTGTAATCTTTAACCACAGAGAAAATGGAGATAATACTAGTTATTGTTGCTCATTCAGTCACTAAGTCGTGTCTGACTCTTTGTGACCTCATGGACTGCAGCACGCCAAGCTTCCCTGTCCTTCACTACCTCCCGGAGTTTGCTCAAACTCATGTCCATTGATTCGGTGATGCCACCCAAGTAGCAGATGTTGATGCCATCTAGTACTTATCTCATAACTCAAATAGTTTATTATTATTATTATTTTAGTTTTTCAGTTTAAAATTTTTTTTAAGTTTTTTCAATTTTATGTTGCAGTATAGCCAATTAATAATGTTATGATGGTTCCAGGTGGACAGCAAAGGGATTCAGTCACACATATATGTGTATCCACTCTCCCCTAGACTCCCCTCTCATCCAGGCTGCCACATAACATTGAGCAGAGTTCCCTGTACCACATGGTACAGTAGGTGATAGGTTTAAAGTGAAGTGAAAGCTGCTCAGTCGTGTCTGACTCTTTGCGACCCCATGGACTGTAACTCACCAGGCTCTGGTACCTACCAATGGAATTTTCCAGGCAAGAACCCTGGAGTGGCTTGCCGTTCTCTCCTCCAGAGGATCTCCTCCTCCCCTTCCTCCAGGGATCGAACCCACATCTCTTACATCTCCTGCATTTCAGGTTCTTTACCACTATCCCCACCTGGGAAGTCCTAATATAAAATTCTAATTATAAATAAATTTTAGAGAATTAACTTAATTAGAACACCTTTTCACCCAGTTCCACCTCTAGTCACCACTCACACATACAACATTTGTTTACATATATATGTACATATATATTTGATTTACTGTTTCATGTGTATAGCAAAGTGGTTCAGTTACATATATATTTATACTTTTTCAAATTCCTTTCCATTATAGGTTATTGTAAGATATTGACTATAGTTCTCTGTGCTCATAGTACCTCCTTGTTATTTATCTATTTTATGTATAGTAGTGTGTATCTGTTAATCCCAAATTCCTAATTTGTCCCTCCCCTGCCTTTCCCCTTTGGTCACCATAAATTTATTTCCTGTGAGTCTATTTCTATTTTGTAAATATGTTGATTTTTATAATTTAAGATTCCACATTTAAGTGATATCATATGATATGTGTCTTTCTCTTTCTGACTCACTTCACTTAGTTCTGGGTCCATCCATGTGGCTGTAAATGGCATTTCTAGATAACAGTTCAGAGCTCTTTGTAAGAATATCATTGCTGTATTTTTTTTTAAGATTTTTTTTACTGTGGACCATTTTTAAAATTTTATTGAATTTGTTAAATATTGCTTCTGGTTTATGTCTTGGTATTTTGGCCCTGACGTATGTGGGATCTTAGCTCCCCAACCAGGGGTTGAACCTGCAACCTCTTCATTGTCAGGTGAAGTCTCTACCACCGGCTCACCAGCTGCATTTTATCAATTAGCATCCTGACTTTGGGGGTGATGTTTAAGATACACAGAGAAGTTCTCTAGGTTATAGAAGCATTCCTTACTTTTAAAAAAAAAAAAAGTTATGAGATCAGAGACAATGTGCTCATAGAAAGTCTTGAAAAAGACTAAAGAGCCTTTACTAGTTTTTCTCCATTCTGTATTCTATCACTTTATAAGAGGTCTGACAAGAAAACAAGGAAACCCTCATCTACTAGACTATGCCTACATCCCACTGGCAAGAAGGACTATCTCACATTTGTTACCTGCCTACATGAGGACTAATATTTCTATTTTACAAATGAGAAAACTGATGCTCAGAGACTAGGTGACTACTGAATGTTAACAGACAAAAAGGAAAAAAAAAAAACCTCAAAATTTTACCAGTGATTAAATTTACCTATCTGCCCAGCCAGCCCATGAGCCCTCTGTAGGTGTCTCCTGGTCCAGTGGTCCTCATGTCTGTGAGCATCCCTTGTGAAGTGGCCCACCCTGATCACTTGCTGCTTAAGCAAATTATTATCCTTTGCCAGTATGCCTTTCAGTAGCTTCTATCCTTGCTCTGCTACACAGAGTTTCACAGAACTCACCTGCCATTGAGTAGTTCTTTAAATATCCTAAAACCATCCATTCCCTGCCTTGTCTCTTCCCACTTTTGATTTCGTAAACCTCTATTTACTGAGCACTTTAGACTGTTGTCCTTGTTCAGTTGATAAGTCGTGTCTGAATATTTTTAGCCCCATGGATGCAGGACACCAGGCTTTCCTGTCCTTCACTATTTCCTGCAGTTTGGTCAAACTCATGTCCATTGAGTCAGTGGTGCTATCCAATCTCTGATTCATCCTCTGTTGCCCCGTTCTTCTCCTGCCCTCAGTCTTTCCCAGCATTGGGGTTCTTTACCAATGGGTTGGTGCTTCACATCAGGTGACCAAAGTGTTGGAGCTTCAGCTTCAGCATCAGTCCTTCCAATGAATATTCAGGATTGACGTCCTTTAGGATTGACTTATGACTATGAGACACTTTATCTTTTTTTTTTTTTTTAATTTTTATTAGTTGGAGGCTAATTACTTTACATCATTACAGTAGTTTTTGTTATACATTGAAATGAATTAGCCATGGATTTACATGTATTCCCCATCCCAATCCCCCTTCCCACCTCCCTCTCCACCCGATCCCTCTGGGTCTTCCCAGTGCGCCAGGCCCGAGCACTTGTCTCATGTACCCAACCTGGGCTGGTTATCTGTTTCACCCTAGATAATATACATGTTTGAATGCTGTTCTCTTGAAACATCCCACCCTCGCCTTCTCCCAGAGTCCACAAGTCTGTTCTATACATCTGAGTCTCTTTTTCTGTTCTGCATATAGGGCCATCATTACCATCTTTCTAAAGTCCATATATATGTGTTAGTATACTGTAATGGTCTTTATCTTTCTGGCCAGAAAGACACTTTATCTTTTGTTTTATTATTATTATTTAGATTTTTTGATGTGGACCATTTTTAAAGTCTTTATTGAATTTGTTACAATATGTTTCTGTTTTATATTTGTTTGTTTTCTGGCTTCGAGGCACTTGGGATCTTAGACCCCTGACCAGGGATTGAACCCGTGCGTGCTGCATTGGAACCACAGAGTCTTAACCACTGAACCACCAAATAAGTCCCTATTTTATTACTTTAATCTGTTTGTCACTCTCGACTCTGAGGAATAAATATTGGTAGCCCCAAACTCCTCTTGTCCAAAGAGTCATAAAATTCCCTCCATTATTTCTCTTACATCATGATTTTGAGACTTTTCACTATGCTGGTTGTCTTTTCCTGGAGTGGGTTGCCATGCCCTCCTCCAGAGGATCTTTTGGACCTAGGGATCAAACCCAAATCTCTCATGTCTCCTGCAATGGCAGGAGGGTTCTTTACCACAGCACCACCTGGGAAGCCCAATAAGACTTTTAGCACTATTTAATTTTTAAACTAAGCATGCATTACTTTTAAAAAACAAATTGAATAAAGATGTATGCCTAGTCTGAAACATATAGAAAAGCAAAATGAAAATAAAATTGTGACCCACCACTTAAAGAATATTCACTGTCAAACTTTGATGTCTCTTTCTAGCCTATTCATTTGCTTTTTCTAAAGCTTATTGAGTGTTTAGTAGCACACACGCACATATACCTTAGCTCCCTATTTGCATTTGTTCAACATAAGAACATTTCCCACATTATTAAAATATTCTTAAAATATATGTGCGAGTTCCACGTGTTATATGTTACATACACGTTAATGGTATAAAAGCCATAGAACATCAGGAAAAAAAAAAAAAACGCTGTCAAATCCCCTCACACACGTGATTGTTACAGAAGCAAGGCTGGAAAAATTTCCAACTTCCAGCTGAGGTACTGTGTCTCAGAAATGAGAAGGAACTTAGGGGTGATTAAGATCACAGGCTCAGGTACTACTTACTAGCTTCCAGACCTTAGGTGCAATAGTGGATCTAAGATTAGAAGGTTACATCATTTTAGGGGTAATCTTTAAGAAAAGGAATAAAAAAAAAAAAACCCTTACTCTTGAAAATTTTGCTAAGATCTGTGATCCTGTAAATAAATTGCTAAGACCCCTCCCAGACTGTGGACAAGAATCCCTTAGAAAAAATAGAGTAGCCCTCATAGTCAACAAAAGAGTCTGAAATATAGTACTTGGTTGCAATTTCAAAAATAACAGAATGATCTCTGTTCATTTCCAAGGCAAACCATTCAAAATCACAGTAATCCAAGTCTATGCCCCAAACAGTAGTGCTGAAGAAGCTGAAGTTGAACGACTGCATGAAGACCTACAAGACCTTCCAGATCTAACACCCAAAAAGATGTCCTTTTCATTATAGGGGACTGGAATGCAAAAGTAGGAAGTCAAGAAACACCTGAAATAACAGGCAAATTTGGCCTTGGAGTATGGAATAAAGCAGGGCAAAGGTTAAAAGAGTTTTGCCAAGAGAATGCACTGGTCACAGCAAACACCCTCTTCCAACAACACAGAGAAGACTCTTCACATGGACATCACCAGATGGCCAACACCGAAATCAGATTGATTATGTTCTTTGCAATCAAAGATGGAGAAGCTCTATACAGTCAGCAAAAACAAGACTGGGAGCTGACTGTGGCTCATATCATGAACTCCTTATTGCCAAATTCAGACTTAAATTGAAGAAGTAGCGAAAACCACTAGACCATTCAGGTAGGACCTGAATCAAATCCATTATGATTACACAGCGGAAGTGAGAAATAGATTTAAGGGACTAGATCTGATAGACAGAGTGCCTGATGAACTATGGATGGAGGTTTGTGACATTGTATAAGACAGGGATCAAGACCATTCCCAAGAAAAAGAAATGCAAAAAATCAAAATGGCTGTCTCAGGAGGTCTTACAAATACCTGTGAAAAGAAGAAAAGTGAAAAGCAAAGGAGAAAAGGAAAGATATACCCATTTGAATGCAGAGTTCCAAAGAATAGAAAGGAGAAATAAGAAAGCCTTCTTCAGTGATCAGTGCAAAGAAATACAGGAAAACAATAGAATGGAAAAGACTAGAGATCTTTTCAAGAAAATTAGAGATACCAAGGGAAACTTTCAGGCAAAGATGGGCTTAATAAAGGACAGAAATGGTATGGATCTAATAGAAGCAGAAGATATTAAGAAGAGGTGGCAAGAATATACAGAAAGAAAGAAGTGAAGTTGCTCAGTCGTGTCCAACTCTTTGCAATCCCATGGACTGTAGCCCACCAGGCTCCTCCATCCATGGAATTTTCTAGGCAAGCGCACTGGAGTGGGTTGCCATTTCCTTCTCCAGGGGATCTTCCCAATCTTGGGATCAAACCCAGGTCTCCCACATTGCGGGCAGATGCTTTACCATCTGAGCCACCAGGGAATCCCCGGTAAATACACAGAAGAACTATATAAAAAAGATCTTCATGACCCAGATGATCATGATGGTGTGATCACTCACCTAGAGCCAGACATCATGGAATGGGAAGTCAAGCGGGCCTTAGGAAGCATCACTATGAACAAAGCTTGTGGAGGTGATGGAATTCCAGTTGAACTATTTCAAATCCTAAAAGATGAGGCTGTGAAAGTGCTGCACTCAATATGCCAGCAAATTTGGAAAACTCAGCAGTGACCACAGGACTGGAAAAGGTCAGTTTTCATTTCAATCCCAAAGAAAGGCAATGCCAAAGAATGCTCAAACTACTGCACAATTGCACTCAACTCACATGCTAGCAAAGTAATACTCAAAATTCTCCAAGCCAGGCTTCAGCAATACATGAACTATGAACTTCCAGATGTTCAAGCTGGTTTTAGAAAAGGCAGAGGAACCAGAGATCAAATTGCCAACATCCATTGGATCATCAAAAAAGCAAGAGAGTTCTAGAAAAACATCTATTTCTGCTTTATTGACTATGCCAAAGCCTTGGACTGTGTGGATCACCACAAACTGTGGAAAATTCTGAACGAGATGGGAATACCAGACCACTCTACCTGCCTCCTGAGAAATCTGTATGCAGGTCAAGAAGAAACAGTTAGAACTGGACATAGAACAACAGACTGGTTCCAAATAGGAAAAGGAGTACGTCAAGGCTGTATATTGTCACCCTGCTTATTTAACTTATATGCATCATGAGAAACACTGGGCTGGATGAAGCACAAGCTGGAATCAAGATTGCTGGGAGAAATATCAATAACCTCAGATATGCAGATGACACCACCCTTATGGCAAAAAGTGAAGAAGAACTAAAAAGCCTCTTGATGAAAGTGAAAGAGGAGAGTGGAAAAGTTGGCTTAAAGTTCAATATTCAGGAAACTAAGATCATGGCATCTGGTCCCATCACTTCATGGCAAATGGATGGGGAAACAATGGAAACAGTGGCTGACTTTACTTTGCCGGGGCGGGAGGGGGGGGTGGGCTCCAAAATCACTGCAGATGGTGACTGCAGCCATGAAATTAAAAGATGCTTACTCCTTGGAAGGAAAGTTATGACCAAACTAGGCAGCATATTAAAAAGCAGAGACATTACTTTGCCAACAAAGGTCCGTCTCATCAGGACTATGGTTTTTCCAGTAGTCATGTATGGATGTGACAGTTGGACTATAAAGAAAACTGAGCATCGAAGAGTTGATGCTTTTGAACTGTGGTGTTGGAGAAGACTCTTGAGAGTCCCTTGGACTGCAAGGAGATCCAACCAGTCAATCCTAAAGGAGATCAGTCCCGAGTGTTCATTGGAAGGACTGATGCTGAAGCTGAAACTCCAATACTTTGGCCCCCTGATGGGAATATATGACTCTTTGGAAAAGACCCTGATGCTGGGAAAGATTGAGGGCAGGAGGAAAAGGGGATGACAGAGGATGAGATGGTTGGATGGCATCACTGACTCAATGGAGATGAGTTTGAGTAGGCTCTGGGAGTTGGTGATGGACAGGGAGGCCTGGTGTGATGTGGTCCATGGGGTTGTGAAAAGTCAGACACCACTGAGCGACTGAACTGAACTGACCTCTCAGATTGAGGAACAGCCTGTGTAAGGGAAGGCTCCAGAGGCTTAAGCTGCACCTGTGTGTGTGTGTGTGTGTGTGTGTGTGTGTGTGTGTGTGTTTAGTTGCTCAGTTGTGTCCAACAGTTAGTGAACCCACAGACTGCAGCCCGCCAGGCTCCTCTGTCCATGGGATTTCCCAGGCAAGAATACTGGTTGTGGTGGTGGTTTAGTTGCTAGGTCGTGTCCAATTCTTGCGACCCCATGGACTGTAGCCTGCCAGGAATACTGGAGTGGGTTGCCATTTTCTTCTCCAAGGGCTCTTCCCAACCCAGAGAGCAACCCCACATCTCCTGCATTGGCAGGTGGATTCTTTACCACTGAGCCACCTGGGAAGCCCATTAAGATATTGCATTATAAAGCATTTGGTAAAAGTGCCAGGCACATAATAAATGCTTAATGATTATTACCTGTGAATATTATTATTCAAAATCATGTAGTTGTGGCTGAAGTTGTCTGAGCCATTTCCCAGACACTGGTATTCATCCATATAATTAAGAAAATTATGCCTTAGGCCTTTTCAATCTGGTTCACTCATTCACTTAATAAACACTTATTGAGATCCTATCATATGCTATACTACCCACTAGTTTCAATTAATTCACCCACCTCATCCTTTGAAAGCGCAGCTCAAATGTTCACTATGAAGTCTTCCTGGGACCTTTGGCAGATTCACTACCATCTGGACACTTACCTCTGTTGTGAACTGGATTTGGACTGGTGTCCCAGGGAGGGGTTCACAGGTGGCACTAGTGGTAAAGAACCCACCTGCTAATGCAAGTAGACATAAGACACGGGTTTGATCCCTGGGTTGGGAAGATCCCCTGGAGAAGGAAATGGCCATCCGCTCCAATATTCTTGCCTGGAGAATCCCATGGACAGAAAAGCCTGGCAGACTGTAGTCCCTAGGGTCACACAGAGTCGGACACAACTGAAGCGACTTAGCTCACATGTACCACGCACGCAGGGGGTCCAAGGGAAAGGATTCCTCTGCCTTGTTCATTTCTGTAGCTTCAGCACTTTACTCTGCACCTATAATAAAGTATGTAGCTGCTTGATAATGTTGAATGAATTGATTGAAAGTGCACTTGTGTTCCCATGAGGATTTTAGTTTCTTTTGCCAGCTAATTAGTTTGCCAAGGGGAAGCAAGATGTGTGCAAAACAGTTTGGAGCTTCTGGAGAATAGGGCGGTCTCTTGCTAATCTTGTTTTTGCGTGACTTTACCTTTTCTTATGACAACTGAATTTCCCTATTGTCTTACCAGATCACATTCTGCAAGTTTCTCTCTTGTGCTAACAACAACAAAAAATAATACGGCCACATCGGGGATGTCCTTAGGGAACATGTCCTGTGTCAGGAAAAGTAGTTAAGCTCTGGGGTCCTGAAGGAGCCTGGGAAAGTCTAACCAGAAACTTTAGGGTTGGGTGTTATCATCTATTTAAAACAGAACTAGACTTGCAAGCTCTAAGATGTCTTGGCTTATAAAAGCCATTAAATGAGAATGAAAATTTCCAGATTGTTACTTTTATAATAGCATTCAAGTGTCAGAAGATACCCTGACTAGTCAATATTATTAATAAATATAAGGAGGTAAGAAGTGGCTGTGGGGAAAACACCCATTTTCCAATACTTCTGCTTAGGACTTTGCAACGTACAATGAATCATTTTTCACTGTCATTTTCTACCCTCTAAACTAACCCCCTCCTTCTCGGGAAGTAGATGGAAAGTTGGATACTAGCTTCTTTTTGTAGGCAAGAAACACTGGGGCAGAACTGGACTGGGAACCAGATCTGTCGACCATCCCAGCTCGGGCCACCAGGATCATATGACTCCTACTCTCTGGAGGCCCTTAGATTTCATGGGTATCTTCCAAAAATGTGCTATCTTTGCACACATTTTAACCGAAGAATTCTGGTCGGTGGAGGGTGACCTGAGCTGCGTGGCAGTTCATGGGCACCTCGGGATTGGCAGCTTTCCATGAACTCCTGTGGTCAGAGTTTTAGCTTATCCTTCATGGGGGCTGAGATTTCATGGAGCATTTGCACAACAGGCAGGTGGAGTTCCTGGCTTCCTGATTTAGTAAGGAAAGAAGATATTACCCGGGTCACTTCCACATCCACAAAGTGTATTCACCTTTCTGGGAAGACTCAGGGACTTGGAAGCATTCATATCTCCAGACCAGTTTCTGAACTGACCATCTGAAAGCTTCACACTGCTTTCAGTGTGAAGGGGAGGATGTATGACAGGATTGTTGCCTAGGAAACAGGTGGGGGGAGGGTCTTCATCTACCTGGGCAGAAGCCTCATCAGCCATGGAAGTCCAGCAAAAATTTGACCTTCATCAAGTCTGTTATTTGAAAAAAGAAACTTCAGTTGGCCTGATCGGGAGTGTATGAAACTCCTAGAAACTGAGATGAGAGGCCAAAAGTAGATTGTGTTGGCAAGATGCAAATGCTGAGGCCTTTGACAGGAGGGCTTCTCCTGTCTGCTTTGGTGTTTACAGACCTTTAGTGAGGGGCTCCAAGCTGAGCCTTCTCTGTGCCACCCCCTCCCCTAGCCAGGACCCTTTACTCTCAGCCCTCAGGAATCTTCAAGGACACTCTCTCCTGGCTCTCAAATTGGTAGGGCTTGAGTACAAAAACTAGGTTAAAAACTAGAAGAATTCTCTACTGGGGGTCTAGGTGGTGACACTCTGGGAAGGCTCAGCACCCCCATCCTGATCCCCACCCCATCACCAAGCTTCCCCTTTGAAGAAACACACACACCAGGAAGCTGATGTAAACATCCTGCGGAAATAACCACTGCAAGTGGCTTCCAAGTCTCATTTCCCTAAGGAAATAATCAGCACCTCTTCGCCAAGACAGCTCCAGGTGAGCGAAGCAGCAAAAACACCTTCGCGTTCTCAGCAGTCTAGCGTGTGTCTAACTGCCTACTAGGCGCGCTCCCGTCTGTTGTCACATCTAATTTCCAGAACCCACGAGGTGGGGAGGACTGTCTAATTTCCCCTATTTTATGGATTAAAAAGATTCGAGGCCCACCCAGGGCTCTCCCTCACTCGTCCCTGGGTCACAAAGGGGGCACTTTGGGAGCCTCTGCCTTCGAGCCCCGAGATCGCCCCGCGGCACCGCGAGGACTCCGGAGTAAACCCGTCTGTGGGTTCGGCCACATGGCCTCATTGTCTTCATCAGGAGCCCCGCTGCGCGGACGCTGGCCATTCTCGCGATTCACGGCCCCGGCCGCTCTCCGGAACGGCCGGGGTCAGGAGCAAGGGGCCCGGCGACCCAGGCGGAGCCCAGAACAAAAGAGGGGAGCGCGCGCGCCAAGACCCGGGGGCATCCGCTCGGGCTGGCGGCGGAGGGGGGACTCGGGCGGAGAGGGACAGAGCAGCGGGGCGGCCGGGCATCGCGCCCCGTTCCGGCCCGCCCCTCAAAGCCTCCTTTCTTCTCCCTTGCGCTCGGAGGCGGCCCCGGGGAGATCCGGGAGGGGGCGCAGCTCGCCGTCCCCGCCGGCCGGTCCCATCGCACCCTCCCTCCGCCGCCACCCCCACCCGGAGTAGCGCACAAAGAGCGGCCGGGCTGCGAGCACACACCTCCCGTTGGGGCGGGGCCGCGGGAGGGGCGGGCGAGCTCCGCCGCGCTCGCCTTAAAGGGCCCGCCCGCTCGTCGCGCGCACTGCGCATGCCCGACCGTGGGGCTGGGAGGGACCGGAGAGCGGTGGGCGCGCACACCCGCGCCCGCGCCCGCTGGAGGTATGACTGGCGTCCCCGCGGTGGCGGCGCGGCGCTCGTGCGCGTGTCAGCGCCCGCGGGGTCTCTGCCCGCACGCCGGGCACGGGCAGGACCTCTGCGCGGTGCATTCCAGAAGTCGCCGGAGGCCGGGAGGGCCAGGTCGGCACTGCAGCCTGTTTCTGGCTTTCTGATCCGCAGTTTCAGGGCCAGTTGGGCGAATTGCCGCCCAAGGGGACAGAATTGCGGGCGCGCGCGCTCACGAGTGGGGATGCGAGCGGGCGTATGCCTTTGTGTCTCCTGCGCTCGTGTGCAGGTGGGCAGCCCCGGCCGGGGGCCACTTGGCCAGTGCACACAAGGATCTCGAGACCTGTCTTTCGTGCCCGAGGGATCGGTCTGTCTTTTGGGGGGCAGACAATAGACCTTTCTCCCGGAGGCATCGTTGACTCTAGGGGTGCTTTATTTGGGGACGCTAACGGGACTTTCTAAGGACCGCTCTCTTGGAGCTGGGGCCCTGGCATCAGAGTTGGGCGCGTTTCCTTTTCTCAGTCTGGCGAGGGAGGAGACCTGGGGATAGTGACTGTCCTCGGCTGAGAGGTGCAGGCAAGTGTCCCGGGCCGGCCGGTCCCGCATTAGACAACAAAGAGAGGCGTTAGCGGCGGCGGGGGAGGGGCGCGGGCGGGAGGCGGACGGGGCGGGCTGCGGCGAGCGCGGGGGTGTGGGGCGCTAGCTCTCAGCTTGCTCAGCCTGCGGCCTCCGCCCGCCCCCGGGCCGGCGCGCGCCAATCGCCTCCCCCAGCGATAGTGTCAGTAGCATTGTAGTGTCAGCTCCCGCCGGTGACGTTGCGCCTCCCTCGTCCCCCTCCGGAGCCGTCTGGCTGCAGAGGCTCAGTCAAGAGGCGGGGAGGAGAGGAGGAAAAAGCGCTGAGTGAGGGCGGGCGGGCGGGCGGGAGGGAGGGAGGGAGTGGAGGAGCCGGGGAGGGGCTCCTTAAAGAAACGCTGCTGTCGCTCGCCTGCTCGCTTCTCGCTCGGCATTGTGGCCAGCCAGCCGGGCACTCGGGGGGCACGCGCGGCTGCCGCTCGAGCTCTGCCCCCACCCCACCCGCCAGCAGATCTGGGGTGGGGACCCAGGCGGCGGCTCCCGCAGCCACTGCCCGGCGCGGACCGCCAGGAGCGATCCACTCCTGCCGGAGCCGAGGAAAGAGCCACGGAGCTGTCTGCAGCCGGCCGGCCTCCCCGCCCCTGAACACTCGCTTCCCGGCTGCCCTTTGTAGCCGAAGCTTCTCGCCGCCGAGCCCAGGGCCGGCGGGGGCGCGGCGCGCACGGCCGAGAGATGCCCAGCTCGCTGTTTGCAGACCTGGAGCGCAACGGCAGCGGCGGCGGAGGGGGCGGCGGCGGCGGCGGGGGAGGAGGAGGCGGCGGAGAGACCCTGGATGACCAAAGAGCCCTGCAGCTCGCACTCGACCAGCTCTCCCTGCTGGGGCTGGACAGTGACGAGGGCGCGTCTCTGTACGACAGCGAGCCGCGAAAGAAGAGCGTGAACATGACCGAGTGCGTGCCAGTGCCCAGTTCCGAGCATGTCGCCGAGATCGTGGGGCGGCAAGGTGGGTCCGGCTGGGGATGGGCGGATGCAGGAAAGAGGGTCTCGGGCCACCGCCCCTCGGGGAGGGCGGGAGAGGGAGGCTGGGAGACCCGCGGTGCCGGGGAGCCTTGAGGAGGAAGGCAGAGCCGCGCGATGGGCCGGCGCCCCAGACAAAGAAAGTGCAGGCAGGCTGTCTCCCAGAGCTGCGCCGCGGCCACGGCGGGAGACACTCTCTCCTGAGAAAATCACCGCCTTCTCCCCTGGCGCCCCCCACCCAGCCCACTCCGGGGAAACAGAATTTAAATAGATGCTTGGGGGAGGGGGCCTCCGAGCGGCCCTTGGGGAGGGGGGAGGAGGAGGAGTGAGCCTCGGATGGGAGGAGGGTTCTGGATTTCTGCAAAGCGGAATGGAGCCCCGAGCAGGAACAATGGGTCCCGGGACTGCTCCCCACCCCCCCGACTTCCCACCAGGGCCCCCGCGCCGGAGGATCCCGGCTTTTGGTCGTCTTTCCCGACTCCCTCAGCCGCGTCTTCGGGGCGGACGGCGCGTCCCGCTGGGTCCCAGCGGCATCTCCCCAGCTGACTTTTTTCTGGGATTCTCGGATTTGACTGCAGTCACTGGGGGAGGGCTGGGCAGCCAGTGGGCTGGTCCTCTAGCGCCTCGCGGATGGGACCGGCTTCTCAGCCCGGTGGCGCGGCCCGGGGGTCTCTGAGGGAGCCGCCCCCTTTCCGCCCATCGCGCGTTCTGTCGTCCACCTGCCCGGTGCGGGCAGTCGCAGGTCTCCGCGGTTAATGGGCGTGTCTGTCTGTCTCTCCCACTCCCTCCCCTGCACCCGGACTCCCAGGTTGTAAAATCAAAGCGCTGCGGGCAAAGACCAACACTTATATCAAGACCCCAGTTCGCGGGGAGGAGCCTGTCTTTGTTGTGACGGGCAGGAAGGAGGATGTGGCCATGGCCCGGAGGGAGATCATCTCCGCCGCCGAGCACTTCTCCATGATCCGCGCCTCGCGCAATAAGAACACGGCGCTGAACGGCGCAGTGCCCGGGCCGCCTAACCTGCCAGGGCAGACCACCATCCAGGTGCGCGTGCCCTATCGCGTGGTGGGGCTCGTGGTGGGGCCCAAGGGCGCCACGATCAAGCGCATCCAGCAGCAGACGCATACGTACATCGTGACGCCCAGCCGCGACAAGGAGCCGGTGTTCGAGGTGACGGGCATGCCGGAGAACGTGGACCGCGCCCGCGAGGAGATCGAGGCCCACATCGCCCTGCGCACCGGCGGCATCATTGAGCTCACCGACGAGAACGATTTCCACGCCAACGGCACGGATGTGGGCTTCGATCTGCACCATGGGTCCGGCGGGTCCGGCCCAGGCAGCCTCTGGAGCAAGCCCACCCCCAGCATCACGCCCACTCCGGGCCGCAAGCCCTTCTCCAGCTACCGCAACGACAGCTCCAGCTCGCTCGGCAGCGCCTCCACAGACTCTTACTTCGGCGCGGGCACCAGCGGCAGCGCAGCCACCACCCCGCGCCTGGCGGACTACAGCCCCCCCAGCCCCGCGCTCAGCTTTGCTCACAACGGAAACAACAACAACGGCAATGGATACACCTACGCTGCGGCTGCGGCGGGCGAGGCTTCGGTGCCTTCCCCCGACGGCTGCCCCGAGCTTCCGCCAGCCTTTGACCCGGCTCCCGCTCCACCGCCCGGGGCGCCCCTTCTCTGGGCCCAGTTCGAGCGGTCCCCGGGAGGCGGACCTGCAGCTCCCGCTTCCTCTTCCTGCTCCTCCTCCGCATCTTCGTCCGCTGCTTCGTCCTCCTCGGTGGTCTTTCCCGGGGGCGGAGCCAGCGCGCCCTCCAGCGCCAACCTGGGGCTGCCGGTACACCGCCGGCTGCACCCAGGCGCCAGCTGCCCGCGTCTGTCCCCGCCCTTGCACATGGCCCCGGGGGCGGGTGAGCACCACCTGGCTCGTCGTGTGCGCAGCGACCCTGGCGGAGGGGGCCTGGCCTACGCCGCCTATGCCAATGGGCTGGGGGCGCAGCTGCCGGCGGGCCTTCAGCCTTCGTCGTCGGACGCGTCGGGCTCCTCGTCCTCGTCCAGCTCGTCCTCCAGCTCGTCCTCTTCCTCCTCCTCCTCCTCCGGGTTGCGGCGTAAGGGCAGCCGCGATTGCTCCGTGTGCTTTGAGAGCGAAGTCATCGCCGCACTGGTGCCCTGCGGCCACAACCTCTTCTGCATGGAGTGCGCTAACCGCATCTGCGAGAAGAGCGAGCCCGAGTGCCCGGTCTGCCACACCGCGGTCACTCAGGCCATCCGCATCTTTTCGTGAAGGCAGCGCGCGCTTGCGCGCACCGCAGGGCGAAGGAGGACCCCCGCCCCCCTTTCCTTCTGTCCTCAATCCCTGGCGATGCCTCTCTGCCTAACTCGAGGTGTCCCACCTTCTCCTCCCCGCCCTCCTGCTCACACTCTGAGATCCGAAGAGGAACTTGGAAAGCTGTAGTATCCGCTCATTTTTTTTTTAATTTTAATTTTGAAACAAAGGAACTTGCCAGGATATCAGCATCCGAGTACTGTAGCCTGGGAAACCTCCAAACCACCTGAAATGCATGCTCTATAAATAATAGGAACGGCGACATTCTAGTAATGATAGTTTTTACACTGTACTTAATAGGAAGCTTCCAAAAGAAGACAACCCCACAAGTTTTCCATTTTCTTAAAAGTAGGGAAAAAAATGAACAATAATTATTATGATGAAGAGGATAATAATAGTGCTATGGGATGTGTGTGGACTGTTTCTGTGTGTTCCCCTTTGTGGCTGGGTTCCTACCATTCTTATTATAGAACACAGTGGATCCTTTTTGAATGTTCGTAGAAGGGCCAGGAGTTCCTGTAATACCAGGATACTGCAGCTTTATTAAAGTTAAAGAAACTGTAACATATCTCTTATATATTAAAAAAACGTTTAAAAGTTTTAAAGAGAAATTGCATTAATACAGATTGAAGTATTTTATTCTTTTTTGACTTGAAAAATTATATTTCATATTGCAAAGATGTTTACAAGTATTTTAATTTAAGTTCAGTGAACTTTTTTGTAGCTGGGTTAAATCTTTTTATTTTAGTATGGCCTTATGGCAAAGAACACTGTATTATTTTTTAATAATCACACAATTGTGACAGAATTACAAACCATAAAATGTGTAATGTTTTGAACAGTATTCTGTTGGGATGGAGATTTTATAGGTTCAGACAAATCTTCTAGAACTGCTTCACCCAGCATATTTTCTATTCAGTGATATAAAGCATATTTTATTCTATATTATTACAAAAAAACGGAAATGTATAAACATGTCAAAAGGAATTGTTGATGCTTTCTAACATTTGTATAAATAGAATTCAGTGCAAGTTACAAAAATTCTGTTGCACCACTATAGTTTTAGTATTTCTATTTTAATACATTTGTTTACCACTTGTTTATGTATATGTAGGTGACGTTACTTGAGCTTAAATGTACTTTACTGAGCAAAGTTTAAAAAAACAAAGTATATTTTATTTTATGATAAAGGGCCTTTAACCTCATGGTCAAATACTAATATTATATTTGCTGAGACAAGATTTGAAATTGTATCAAGAGTTTTATTTTTCTGACATTTAAAGTTCTACATAATAAAGGTAAAACTTAAGTAATGGTGCTACTTCATTTTTTAAGTATTTCTATATAAATAAAATATTGAAGAAAATCTATCTTGTGTGGTGACTTGATTTTTTTTTTTAAGCTTCTCAGCATCTCCCTTTGTAAGGAATCATTCTTTAAGTGATGAAACAACTTCCAGGTGTATTATGTCCATATTTTATCAACAGAATGGACTTTAGAAAGGCTAAGGCTGTGGGTAACGGTATTTTTTTTTTTAATTGCAAGTTATCTACTGAATCAGAGCTAACTTCATTAGACATTGTGGGCACAGTGCCAAGGATCTGAGAAACTTTTGGGGGCCCAGGAAAATGTTTAATTACTCTTCGAAGGAAAAAAAAAAAGAAAATATTGAAAAGTATTTTCAGGCCCTCGAAAATCTATTCAATTTTGCCTAAAACATTAAAAAACCAGGTATCAAAGTACTGAAAGTTGTATCACAAATAAATTTTAATATTATTGTGGAGGAAGGAACCAAAGTGCCTAGAGCCCAGGAAAGTCATAATTGCACCCAGCAAGACCCCCTAAAAGTACAGGGGATCTGAGGGCTGTGCGGGCTGTGGTGGGTTTCCACTGAAGGTCACTTCCTTGAGGGAAGCCTGGAGATGACAGTTTCTGCTTGCAGGGGACCTTGGCTGGGTTGGAGTGCTGGTCTTAATAGGCTTCTGCTTGTCGGGCAGGCTAATTGGTGTTGACAGGCTGTGGGTGTTAACTGTGTGTTGTTGTTTGGGAGAAGTTTTTGTTTGTTTTTGGCAGGCTACACCTGCTCCCTGGCTGTGGGGCTTTGTCAAGGGCTGGAGCCAGCATGCTTTCACTTGACCTGCAACTCTGCCTTCTAGAGAGTACTTAGGAATGACCAGACCATGCCGCTGAACTGCCAGCAGACTTCCAGGCTGAGCTGCTCCTGGAGAACCGTGTCTGCCTGGAATGTGGCAGGCTTTTATTTTAATCTTTGCTGGTGGGTAACATTTAGCAGGTGAGTCCAAAGAGCAGACTGTAACCTTTGTTGAAGGTTCCTCTTTTCCCCTTTGTATTCATCTGTATTTGTCCGGAAGCGTAGTCGCTGCCTACATCATAGCTCCTGATTTGTTTGGTTTGAGTGATTCTGTGCAAAGGCAGGAGACAGCCTGTGGGGTGGGAGGAGAAAAAGGAGAGGCCCTGTTTGGGAATTTTCTGGCATCATCTTCAGCTCTGGAAAGTTCCCAGGCAGTGTTTACCCCCGTTTTTCACTCCCTCAAGGACTGGAGGTTAGCTGAGGCCTGGCAAGGAGCAACATGATGGTCCAATCCCCCCCTTCTTTCAGCTGTTCCGAAGTGCCTAGAACAGAACCAAGAGTCTTTTTTGCACTTATTTCTTTAAAAACTCAGCTTTGTTTAATAAAACAGCTTTGCTGTTTTAGCAGAATGATTCCACAGAAGGTGAGGAAAAATCAAAGCTTCCATTGGTTGGATTTCTCATGGGCTCTTGCTCACTGAGATTTTTTATGGTCCATAAAAATGAAAACAAACAAACAAACAAACAAACAGATTTTGAAAAGCTTTAGCAAATGAGGAAAAAAAAAAAATATCAGATTTGGAGGCTACTGACACACCCTTGGATGGCTTTTATTTCTTTACGGTGAAGAGTCCCCTTGGCTGGCATGAAGTTTGGGGATGTATTAGTAAAACCAGGATTCTTGAGAAGAGAGGGAGCTTTCCATCACTGGTTTCCTCTGCAGGGCAGGCCCTTGTCACCAGCGGAGGATGTGGACACATGAATCCCAACCCTGGGATTGAACCCAGGTCTCCTGCACTGCAGGTGGATTCTTGATCGTCAGAGCCACCACGGAAGTCCTGCTGGTGAGGTTGGAAACATTGACTTCTGATCCAAGGGAGGCCTTTTGTTCCATCCCTCAGGCCCCCCCAGATGACAACTGTGGAGGTGGTCAGTGGCTGTGGAGGTGACAGTTCACCTGGGAACATGAGAGGCGCCGTCAGATGTCCTCTGTACTTCCTGCTCTCACGCTTGTGTCGTGGCTCAGTCGAGTCTGACTCTTTGCACCTGTGAACTGTAGCCCGCCAGACTCCACTGTACGTGGAATGCTCCAGGCAAGAATACTGGAGAGGGTTGCCATTTCCTTCTCCAGGGGATCTACTCATCTGAAATCTTTCTGCAGCAACAAAATATCAGCCAGCAGACATCTCTGCCCCAAATTACTGGTGCATGTGTCCTTTGTTTATGCGATCTACTGGTTCTCAACTGGGGGTGATGTTGTAAGCCCCACCCCACCCCGACTCCCAATTTGGCAATCTCTGGAGACTCTTTGGGTTATGACCACGTGGGGTAGTGCTACTGGTGTCTAGTGGGTAGCAGCTGGGGATGCTGCTGAACAGCCTACAAAGCCCAACAAAGAATTATCCACCCCAGGTTGAGAAACCCTGATGTAGACAAAGAAAATGGATCTTCCCTGCTGTCTTTTCACTGCCTTGAAATTGGTGACATTATCCTGACATTTAAAGGCATAAAAGTTGGGACTTCCCTGGTGGTCCAGTGGTTAATACTCTGCACTCCCAATACAGGGGAGCCTGGGTTCCACCCCTGGTCAGGGAACTAGATCCAGCATGCCACAACTAAGACTCAGTACAACCGGATGAAAATAAATAATTTAAAAGTTTAGAAAATGCATAAAGGTCGACCCTCAGTAGTGTTTTAGGATTGCCCATGATCCAGGGTGGAGAAGGCAACCCACTCCAATACTCATGCCTGGAAAATCCCAAGGACGGAGGAGCCTGGTAGGCTGCAGTCCATGGGGTCTCAAAAGAGTCGGACACGAGTGAATCAACTTAGCAGCAGCAGCAGCAGCATGACCCAGGGTATCTCTAGTGATATGAGGAATACTTTGTGGTTTATGTGATTTAGTCGCTCAGCTGTGTCTGACCCTTTGTGACACCATGGACTGTGGGCCGCCCAGCTCCTCTGTCCATGGGATTTCCCAGACAAGAACACTGGAGTGGATGGCCATTTCCTCCTCCAGGGAATCTTCCTGACCCAGGGATTGAACCCGGGTCTCCTGTGTTGCAGGTAAATTCTTTACCAACTGAGCCACCAGGGATATTATCAGGGAATATTATAAGGAAAGTCAAAAGCAGATGTGTGAGCACAGGGGGTCCAAATGAAGGAAATCACTGTTATTCACCAAACAGAGGTAGCCCTTGCACTCAGTGAATAATAATTTTTATTTTTTTAATAAAAATTAAAATGTTTGCCTGGAGTATTCAAAATGTTTTCTTTCCCATTCTCTCCGGTGGTCCTTGCTACAACCTAAGGGAAAAACCACTGTGATTCTCCAGTGCATGTTTGTAGTAAAACATGAATACTCAAACTATAGCCCTTGCAGACTCAAACCTGGGTTTTCTAGCCTCTGTTTGCACTCTTTCTGTCATGTCAGGCTGCCTGTAGCTATGAGGCAGATTTATGGGTAAACTTTAGAAGTGGGTCTGGGCCAGCCACTCTTCTTCCTCCTTCCCCTATTGCATGTGGCCCCTTATCCTACCAACACTGGCTCTGTTACTGTCAGTGAATAATAGCACTAAGTGATGCAGAACTTTTGTCTCTCAAGCCTTATCTTTCCAAGAAATATGAACAAATCTGCTCCATGTCAAGGGGGTTTTGAGCCTGCTGGCCAGTGCAATGCTTGTAGTAGTTATCCTCAAAGCTGTATAGAGCCAAGGCAACTTGGGAGGAGGTGGGTTTGTACCGGAGACGCAGGTTCGATCCCTGGGTCGGTAAGATCCCCTGGAGAAGAAAGTGGCAACCCACTCCAGTATTCTTGCCTGGGAAATCCCATGGACAGAGGAGCCTGGTGGGCTACAGTCCATAGGGTCACAAAATAGTCAGACACAACTTATGCAACTAAACAACAACAAACAAATGAGTTCACTCACTCCTCACCTGAAGGGAATCCCTCCCTCCCTGGCTTAGGCACCAAGGGCCCTTCTAGGGCTGAGTCCTGCCCCTCTTTTGCCTTTCTCTTTCCCCTGACCCACTCAAACCCTGACCAGTGATACTTAAAGAGCTAATGTCTCTTCCCTGCCTTTGTTAAGAACCATCTGTTTTCTAGGGAGCGGAATGTGAGAGAGAATTAAGCATCTCTTACACTGGTCTAGTGGACTTTGGTGATGATTGCTATAGTTCAATAAGCCCTCACTCAGAATCAGGCACTGTGCTAAGGGTTTTACATTAATACAACCCAGAGGGGTAAGTGTGACTAAGCCCATTTCAAGCATAAGGAAACTGAGTTGGAGGGAAGTTAAATGACTTAACCTCAGGTCACACAATCCTAAGCACTGGACGTAGGATTCCTACTTGGGGACCTAAATCCAAAGCCCCTATTATTACCACTTGAGAAAAAAAAATTATATATTTATTTCTTTATTTGGCTGCTCCAGGTTTTAGTTGCGGTATGTGGAATCTAGTTCCCTGACCAGGAATGGAACAGGACCCCCTGCATTGGGAACACAGAGTCTTAACCATTGGACCACCAGGGAATTCCTGAGAAAAGTGTTTTCTTAATGAGATATTTTCAGAAAAAGCCAGCACTCATTTGTTACAAAATGGTCAACCATGGGAATGATATTCCCTTCTTACTGATAAGTGTTGTTCAGTCGCTAAGTCAGATGTCTGATTCTGCAACCCCGTAAACTATGGTATGCCAGGTTCCCCCGTCCACTGTCTCCCAAAATCTGCTCAAACTCATGTCCATTGAGTTGGTGATGCCATCCAACCCACCTCATCCTCAGTTGTCCCCTTCTCCTCCTGCCTTCAATCTTTCCCTGCATCAATGCCTTTTCCAATGAGTCAGCTCTTTGCATCAGGTGGTCAAAGTATTGGAACTTCAGCATGTCCTTCCAATGAATATTCAGGATTGATTTCCTTTAGGATGGACTGGTTTGATCTCCTTGCTGTCCAAGAGACTCTCAAGAGTCTTCTCCAGTAACACAGTTCGAAAGATTCAATTCTTTGGTGCTCAGTTTTCTTTATGGTCCAATTCTCACATCCGTACATGACTACTGGAAAAACCATTGCTTTAACTCTATGGACATTTAACTGATCTAAAAGATGGAGCAGGGCCCAGTTTCTATAATGACTTCAGGCCACACAGCATTGCTGCTGAGAACCCAGAGCATGATTAATACCTTACACACACAGGGGTATTTCTTCGACATGTATTCTAAAGCGACTGTTTTGTGACCAACTGAACAATGAACAATAAGCTAATTCTGTAGTATAGTCTTTCCAGGTAGACAAAATAAATTAGTATTTAATGAGGGTAAAGTGAATACAGAATTCTCTTTCTCTAAAAAAAATTATCCATAAAAATGTCACACGAACTAATTTAGACAGTGACTAAAAGATGCCAAAACCGTCCTGACTAAAAAGTGAAATATAGTCACTTGTTTGATTTCCAGAAGGCCAAGCTCTGTGTTTTGTTTTGTTTTTTCTCTTTCACACTGACATCATTTTTCTAGGGCATTTCTTAGACCTTATAGGATCTGGACATGGTCTAGACATGGCATCATGGAGGCCAACGCAGGAGACATAAGAGACACAGTTTCGATCCCTGGGTCGGGAAGATCCCCTAGAGGAGGGCATGGGAACCCACTCCAGTATTCTTGCCTGGAGAATCCTGTGGACAGAGGAGCCTGGCGGCTACAGTCTGTGGGGTCAGAAACGACTCAAGTGACTTAGCACACACACATGCATGCTGCTCACCCCAGGAGTCTGTAATGCCGTTTCCAACAAGAGCATGTATTTTCAGGGAAGGTGTGGGTGAGAAAAATGGCAGGTTTGTGGTTTAGTTTGCTTATCTGTGGGAAGAGAAAGGGTTTACTTCTTCCTGAAATTATCAGACATGCTTAGTCCCTCTTTGGGGCTTACAGGGCTCCTTGAACCTCCTGCCACAGTCATGTCTGCTGGGGCCTTCATCATCATCCGTCTCTTTGTATTTTCTCCCCGCTAGGCTGAGGATGCCTTGAGGTCAGGGGTCTTATCTTTCTATCTCTGTGTTCCCCACATCCAGCACAGAGCCTTGCCCACAGGGGTGCTCAATACACACCGGGAAAACGAGTAAAAAGTGTATTTTACTTGAAAAAGCCTGCTCGCCCATCAGTTGTGGACTTAAGTTATGCAACTGCTACTCGGTGGAATCTTTGTGTTATAATGAATGGGACGATCCTCTTGATGTTTGTAAAGGCACATGCCAAGGATATTATTTTGGGAAAGAAGTTTTGTATGCGTTGGATTTCCCTGGTGGCTCAATGGTAGAGAATCTGCCTGCAATGCAGGAGACCTGGGTTCAATTCCTGGGTCAGGAAGATCCCCTGGAGAAGGAAATGGCAAAGCACTCCAGTATTCTTGCCTGGAGAATCCCATGGACAGAGGAGCCTGGTGGGCTACAGTCCATGGGGTCGAGAAGACTCAGACATGGCTGAAGGAGTAACACTTTCAATTGGCATGCACAAACACTTTTTAGAAAGCTATCATGATAGGCAGTCTTTTTAAAAATTTTTATTTATTTATTTAGTTGGCTGTGTTGGGTCTTTGTTGTAGCATGCAGTATCTTCATTGCGTCGTACGAGATGCTTCACTGCTGCGCACAGGCTCTCTAGTTGTGACTGGACTGAGTGCTCAGGCTTCAGAGGTTGTGGCACACAGGCTTAGTTGCTCTGCGGCATGTGAGATCTGACCAGGGCCTGAACTCATAGGCCCTGCATTGCAAGATGGACTCTTCACCACTATACCACTAGGCGAGTCCCGCGATAGACCGTCTTTAAGACGGCCACTAAAGATCCCCTACCCTCCTGGTGTTCACACTTTTGTGTAACCTCCACCCTCGAGAGCAGGTTGGCCTTTGTGACTTGCTTCTAGTGAACAGAAAATGGCACAAGTGATGGGATATACTGAGGAAATTAGGTTATAAAATGACCGGCTTCTTGGATGTGATCTCAGATCTCTCACACTGGATGGAGCTAGCAGCCATGTCCTGAGACAATCCAGTGAGAAATCCATGTGCTGAGAAATTGAGGGGGTCCTTGGCCATGAGAAACTGAGCTGCTCAATCCAATAGTCTGTGAGGCATTGAGACCCACCAACCACAATGTGAATAAACTTGGAGACAGACCCTCTCCAAGTCCACTGTTCAGTTGAGACTGCAGCCCTGTTCAACATCTTGACTGCCTCCTAAGAACCCCTGAGTCAGAGAGACCCAGCTAAGCCAAACCCTGATTCTAGAACCACAGAAACAGTGATGTAATAAATGTTTGTTCTTTTAAGCCACTAAGTTTTAGGGCTATTTGTTATGTAGAAACAGAAAATGAATACAGACAGGGAATTAACTGGAAAACAGTGGGCACCCTTGGAGAAGAAGGCTGACATTTGGGGGTGAAGACAGAGAACTAGCACTGCCATTTCCTAGCTGTGTATCTTGGGAAAGTTACTCAACTTCTCTGTGCCTCACTTTTTTAAAATTAATTTTTATTGGAGTGTAGTTGCTTCATAATGATGTATTGTGTGCCTCACTTATGAAATGAAGGTAATAATGGTAACACCTCAAAGGGTTACTATGAAAGGCATTGAGGATAATGCATGGCTCATGCTATGTACCCTCTATCTATCAGTCCTTATGCTATTATTATTTCTTCATTTAATACCCTCATGACCTTTGAGTTTTTTTTTACTATGTGATTATATCACATTCACAGGTTGAAAATAATTTGAAGAATTTAGACTCGGATGTGTGAGTGATGTTAGTCAATTTTGTCTGGGCCTGATCTTCTACATCTGAACATTTTAGTGAAAGAAAGTGTTAGTCGTACAGTTGTGTCCGACTCTTTTCAACCCCATGGACTGTAGCCCGCCAGGCTCCTCTGTCCATGGGATTTCCCAGGCCAGTATTCTGGAGTGGGTAGCCATTCCCTTCTCCAGGGGATCTTCCCAACCCAGGGACTGAATCTGGGTCTCCTGCATTGCAGGCAGATTCTCTACTGCCTGAGCCACCGGGGAAGCCCCTGAACATTTTGATGCACAACGTATCTTTAAAGTGATACAATGCTATTATTTTATTCCATACAGGAGACATTACACTTTTCAAAATGCTTTCATATGAATCAACTCATAGCCACCCCATGAAGTAGTGAATAATATGGCTTTCATTATTATCCTCATTTTACAGCCTGAGAAACTGACCTTAAATGCGTTGCCCAACAGGGCGTCTTTGGTGAAGTTGAGACTAGAGATTTCTGGAAAGCTAGTTCTCTCTAAATGTGCCCTGTGCATATACACAGAAGACTCTTGCTTTTACAGAACAGCCCAGAGTGACTCCAATGAGTTATGAGTAAATTTAATAGACTGCTTGCTGAAAATATCCAAACCTACCACCCATGGATTTTGAGGCCAGTAAAACATACTTCTCATTAAAAATCATGATGACATTGCCTTAATATTCCTTCGATGACTCAGAAAATACTTCAACACCAGTGAATGGTACAGCAAGAAAATAATCACTTAAAATCTCTTGATAAAGTGTACCATGATATTTGGGGTTACAGTCACACTTTCATAGTGTACCTCTCAGATCCAATCAGTCTCCCACACTTCCTATTCAAGAATTTCGTGGTTCTCTTACCTCTGCCTTTGCTCTGAGCCTTTGGGAAAGTCACTAAACATCCTCCATTTCCAGTTTTGTCAGCATATTAATCCCTACATGAGAGGAACCTGGAAAATATATATGAGATAGATATTTCTCAGTCTATCCCTTTGGAATTCTTAATTCGGTACAATTGGGATGAGGTCTGGAAAATTGCAGTTTAAAAAGTTTCTTCTATTCCTTCTCTTCTCTGGTGGCTCAGTGGTAAAGAATATGCTTACTGAAGCAGGAGACGCAGGTTCAATCCCTGGGTCAGGAAGATCCACTGGAAAAGGGAATGGCAACCCACTCCAGTATTCTTGCCTGGGAAACCCCACGGACAGAGGAGCCTGGCAGGCTACAGTCCATGGGGGTCACAAAAGAGTCAGACACGACTTAGCGACTAAACAACAATTCCTTCAATAGGGGGTAGTAAGTTAAAGATAAAAATACTAGACCTTAGACAACCCTGCAGAGTGCTGTTATAAAGAATAAAGCAGATTGATTTGTGTTGATATTGAACAATATGTATTCTTCAGGGGAAATCATTAAGATACATTAGAGTGTATATAGTATGCCACGCTATTCATTTATATTAAAATTGTATATGGAGACTTACTACAAGTATAATTATATATTCATAATATTGACCTCTGGGGAGGGAGACTGGCGGCCAGGAATCTGGGGCTGGAGAGAGACATGTATCTTTTTGTAGCATTTTGAGCTTTAAAAAAAAAACTGTATGTTACCTATTCAAAAACGTTTTCTGTAGTTGTTAATGATGTGTCCACGTTTGTTCATTGAGTGTAACATATGTATTGTGTTGATGGCGGAGGAGGCTGTGTGTGTATGACATGTGTGGGGGGTGGGCAGGGGGTGTGGGGAGAGATGGGAACTCTACTTTCTTCCCAATGTTGGTGTGAACATAACAATTCTCTAAAAATAAGGTCTATTAATGAAAACAGTTTTTTTTTTTTTTTAAAGTGCTAGGCATGGTAGACCTATGTATGAATGAATGTAAGGCTAACCTGATTGATGAGCTGATAATGTAAAAGCTCCCTTTGAGATTCTGATGTGTAGCTAGGTTTGGGAGTCACTGGACCGGTTGAGTATAAGGCCCCTTCCACCAATGGTTCCAGGTGAACTGGAAAGTAGAAGGTAAGTTTGCAAAAGCAGGTTGGATACAGGCTGTGGAGAGCCTGGAAAGCTCGAATTGGGGTTTGGTGTGTCTTGCAGGCATCAGGGGATGTGGTTTCCATCGTGCTCTTTCCTTTTTTTAAAGTATGCATTTCTTTGCTTATCTTTATTTTGGCTGTGACACAGCGACTTTCTTAAATTGTGGGGAGCAGGAGCTTCTCTCGAGTTGCGGTGCACAGGCTGCTCAGTGTGGTGGATTCTCTTGTTGCAGAGCACGAGCTCTAGAGCCTGTGGGCTTCAGTAGCTGTGGCTTACAGGCTTTAGTTGCTCCATGGCATATGGAATCTTTCCAGCCCAGGAATTGAATGTGTGTCCCCTGCATTGGCAGGCAGATTTTTAACCACTGGACCAGCAGGGAAATCCCACAGTGTTTTCTGAGAACTGTGAGCCAGATGGGCTGGGAAAACTCCAGGACAGGCTGGAGTGGGAGTCCAGTGGGGAACCAGGAGGTAGGTGGTGAGGTGCTAAGTTGTAGAGCATCCGGGATGATGAGAGAAGAGGAGAGAGCCTTGAAAAAGTATTAGATTGAGTCATGTGAAATTGCTGATATTGGACTGTTATTTCATTCGTTCAACCTAATAGAATCAACAGTGTGACGGGGCGAGGTTGGGCAGGGTGATTTGGGGATTTAAGCCTCAGTGGCTAGAAAACTGTTATTAAAAATAGAGGAATGAGGATGTTTGAGGTGATGACTAAATGGAGTGTCATGGAATTTTAGTGCAAGCTTAGAGTAAGCTTTTGCTTACTATTTCCGGACTATATCTTGTGCTTTTACATATTTATGCCTTTTGTCCGAACCATTCCTCTGCCTAGGAAAGGTGCTGATATATATATAAAGATCCAAGCAGCAGCCTGCTAAAAAGAGACATGAAAGATCTAAGATCTACCTGGAGCAAAGTTTATGAACTCATTGGGGTGGAGGAAGATTATAAAAATTTTGGAAGGCAGAGAGAAGCATGTACACTTGACAGAGTTGGGAAGGGAACTTGGAATGGAGCAGCACACGAAGGAACATGATATTTTAAGAAGATGATGTTGCTGGTGGTAGGCAGGGTTGAGTACCCACAAAAAAAGATCAGTGATCCAAGATGAGGTGGTGAGCGCCCCACCCCAGGGAGATAGCAGCTGGACTCAGAGGGGGGGAATGCAATGAGCTGATTAGGGAATCTTGGCACAAGAAGGGAGTTTAAATCATGTATATATACTATTAATGGGCTCCCCAGGTGGCTCATTGGTAAGGAATCCACCTGCCAATGCAGGAGACACAGGAGACTTGGGTTCGATCCCTGGGTCGGGAAGATCTCTGGAGGAGGAAGTGGCAACCCACTCCAGTATTCTTGCCTGGGAAATCCCAAGGACAGGGGAGCCTGGTGGGCTACAGTCCACAAGGTTGCAAAGAGTTGGACACGACTGAGTGACTAAACAATAGAACAGATAGCTAGTGAGAACCTCCTGTATCGCACGGCGAGCTCTACTCAATGTTGGATGGTGACCATAATGGGAAGGGGGTTCAGAAAGGAGGGGGTATATGTGTACGCATAGCCGATCCACTTTGGTGTTTCTGCCTTACAACATTGTAAAGCAACTATACTCCAGTGAGAAGGTTTTTTTAATTGAAAAAAGGAATTAAATAAGTTAATCAGTTCCACAATTTTATGATACATGACAGTGAAATAATTTTTTTTTTTTTTGCTAAAAATAAATAAATGTAATCTAGTTCAAACAGCACCTCCACCAATGCTGGAGCCACCATTTTCTTGAAGAGTTTTGAGAAGTCATCATTTTTTTCCCCCTTCCAATTTTACTAAGATATAATTGGTCTACAGCAGTATATAACTTTAAGGTGCATGGCACAGTCATTTGACATATATATCATGAAATGATTATCACAATAGGTTTGTGAACATGCATCATCTCACAGAGACACAACCTTAAAGAAATAGACATATTTTCCTTGTTATGCAAAGTCATGATTTAATCTCTTAACAACTTCCATATATAGCATAGAGCAGTGTTAATTATCTTTACCATGTTGTATGTTATCTGCTTAGTACTTATGTATTTTACAACTGCTTTATCCAATTTCCACTCCCCCCACCTGCCTCGTCTGGTAATCATAGGTATGATCTCTTTTTCTAGGAGTTTGTTTTTGGAGTGTAACTGACCTACAAAACCATGTTAGCTCCTGGTATACAGCATAGTGTTGCAGTATTTCTATATGTTTCAAAATGATAAGTCTAGCTGTCATCTGTCACCATACAAAGATGTTACATAATTATTGACTGTATTCCCCACACTGTACATTTCATACTGTAACTCATTTATTTTGTTGATATCAACTGAAAGTTGATATCTTTTTTTAACTGGTTGGAATGTAACCGAGGGCTTATTTGTTATTAACTGTTTTAACACATAACACATGAATGATGGGGTTATTATGATTGTATTTACCCTTCTTTTGTAAGTCTCAAGGAATTTTGGGTGGTGGGTTTGGACATGTACACATGGGGTATAAAAGATTTTCACAAATGCTGGTCGGGGTCCTTGGCTAACAGGAGACTCTGCCTTGGGCCCGCCTGTGTAATAAATTGCACTCCACTATCTGAAAAAAAAAAATTTCATTTATTTATTTATTTATTTGGCTGTGCTGGGTCTTCATGGCTGTGTGGGCTTTTTCTCTACTTGCAGGGAGCAGGGGCTACTCTAGTTGTGGTGTGCAGGCTTCTCATTGTGGGGGCTTCTCTCCTGTTGCTGAGCATGGGCTCTAGAGCGCGTGAGCTTCAGTGATTGTGGCCCACAGGGTTAGTTGCTCTGTGGCATGTGGGATCTTCCCGGACCAGGGATTGAACCCATGTCTCCTGCATTGGCATATGGATTCTTTATCACTGAGCCACCAGGAAGCCCTGAAAGTTTATACCTGTTAATCCTCCCCCACTATATCTCTGCTCCCCCCACCCTGTCCCCTCTGGCAACTGCCTGTTTGTTCTCTGAATCTATGACTCTGTTATCTTCACTCTTTTTTTTTAGATACCACATATAAGTAAAATCATACGGTATTTCTCATTCTCTGTCTGGAACCTCATCACCCTTTTGCCTTTGGGCCAGTCTAACCGTGAGAAAGCTGGTCCTTGTCCAGAGTCTAAAGCTGAAAGTCCACCCAGCAGCCTTCATGTTATGAACCAAGTTACGTTAACCTTTTTCCTGACGGCTCAGCAGTGACTTGAAGACACTATGAGACTCGAATCTTCTCTCTTGCGTGCTGTGTAGCTCCAGGGCTTTCACTTTTCTGTAGATGATGTGCTTTTGTCCACCCTGAAGTCTGGTAGCGCATGACTGCACACTCGTACCCAGGTGTGCTCACCTAGCAGCAGAGCGGGGGGCGCCTGCCTCCATCCCCGTCGCCATGGGAAGTGCTCACCTTCTTGGTGGCTTAGTCACTCTGGCCCATGCCGAGTGGTCCTGACACAGCCCATGGAGGGTGCACCACGCTTGCTGCCAGGTGTGCGACAAGAGCTGGTGAGTGACTGGATGTGGAGGTTAGTGAGGACCGGACCTGCTCTCCAAGCAGGGGCTCTGCCATGAACACTGGCTGTGGGCCAGCTGAAGAAGTCATCTGTAGGGTCCACATCTTTTTCCAAATTCCTAAGGGGACTCATTGGAGAGGAGTAGAAAAGGGTTTCCCAGGTGGCGCTAGTGGTATAGAACCCGCCCCCCAATGCCGGAGACATAAGAGACGCAGGTTCAATCCCTGGGTCGGGAAGATCCCCTGGAGGAGGACATGGCAACCCACTCCAGTATTCTTGCCTGGAGAATCCCATAGACAGAGGAGCCTGGTGGGTTACAGTCCATGGGGTCTCAAAGAGTCAGACATGACAAGTCTAGATGTTGTTTGACTAACATGCCCTTCTTTGTTTATGTTTAACTTTAAAAAGATGGAGCAGGAAATGGCAACCCACTCCAGTATTCTTGCCTAGAGAATTCCATGGACAGAGGAACCTGACGGGCTATAGTCCAGGGAGTCACAAAGAGTCGAACACGACTGAGTGACTAACACAACTTTAAAAAGAAACAGTGGTTAAAATATACTTAACACAAACTTATCATTTTAACCACTTTTTTTTTTTTAATAGCAGCATAGTCCCAAATTTGACAACCCAAAATATGTCTGAACATTGCCCAGTATCACTGGGGGAAATATCATCTGTGCTGGAGAACCCCTGCCTTCACCTTATCCTTTAGATCATACACTAAAGGTAGAGAAAATTAACTTTATCTGGGAGTTTAAGCTGACTGCCTTGGGCTTCTATTTACCTGATAGTGTTGTTCTCAAAGTTTACTGTGTGTAAGAATTACCTGGGGGAATGTCTAAAATACAGATGCTTGATTTTTTCCTCCAACAAATACTTGGTGCAATAGGTCTGGGTTAGAAGCTAAGAATCTGACTTAAAATGACAATATATTTTTGTATTGATAGCTTCTTTATTTTATCTGTAGTAAATTGTACCTCGACCCCTCCCCCATCTTGCCTCTCCCTACTCCTCCCTCCACTGGTAACCACACGTTTCTTCTTAGTATTTGTGAGTCTGTCTCTGCTTTGTTATATGTATTTACCTGTTTTTATTTTTATTTTTTAATTTCCTGTCATTCTCTGTCTGACTTATTTCACTAAACACAATACCCTCTCATCCATCTATGTTGTTGCAAATGGCAAAATTTCATTCTTTTTTATGGAGGAATAATATTCCATTGTGTATGTATATAAACACACACACATATCATATCTTCTTTTGAAGTGTACAATTCAGTGGCATTAAGTACATTTACCTTGTTGTGCTAGACCCTCAGGCTCCTCTGGCCTTGGGATTCTCCAGGCAAGAACACTGGAGTGGGGAGCCAGTTCCTTCCCCACGGGATCTTCCTGACCCAGAGATTGAACCCAGGTGTCCTGCTCAGCAGACAGATTCTTTACTGCTGAGCCACTGGGGCAGCCCCCAGAACCTTTCCATCATCTCAAACTGAAACTCTGTACTCAAGAAACAATAAATAACTCCCCATTACCTCCTTCTCCCCAGGTCCTGGCAACCACCACTCTACCTTCTGCCTCTATGCATTTGACTGTGTATTCTAAGTCACAGCCCTCTTTTTATATTCCTGTTTATCACAGACTTCCTTCCCACCAGGGAAGATGGATAGGAAAAAAGCTGGTCCAGGGAAAAGGAGATTTTATACATGAGTCTAGTAATATTCTGACCATGATAAGAAGTCAGGCCTTCCTCACCTCTACCCACAGGCTCACCTGAGAGTCAGGTAAGGACTTGATGTGGTCTCCACCTGTTGAGGATGATTTCAAATAAGAAAAAAACTGCTCTTCAATAGGAAGATTGGGGACCAAGGTTTGTATACAACTTGGAACAATTTGTGCTAGGTTTATCTTGATTATGTATATTAAAGAGTTTGTTTCCATATCCTTAGGCAAATGATGCATTTGGAAGCAAAGACATGACAGGCATGTAAAGAAGTGAATATCTAGAGAGAGCTCAATGTGCTTGTTTATTTCAAAATGATGCGTGTGTGTGTGTAGCTTAAGAAAGCTTTCCAGCCTTCTCATGGGTGTGTTTTTTTTTAATATTTATTTTAAAAATATTTGTTTTAGGTTCAAGAGGGAGGGGACGTATGTATACTTATGGCTGATTCATGTCGTTAAGGCAGAAACCAACACAACAATGTAAAGCAATTATCCTTCAGTTAAAAATAATAAAAATTTTAAAAATATTTATTTTAATGAGCTCATACTACACATGATAAAATTGAAACCTACCTTTTTCCTTAAAAATATGCCATAGACATTATTCTATACCAATTAATGCAGATATACATCATCATTTTAGTGCCTTCGTAATACTTTTTAAAGTTAAACTTTTTATTTTAGGTTGAAGTATAGCTGATTAACAATGTTGTAATAGCTTCAGGTACACTATTTAATAGTTGTAATAGTTTCAGGTACACTGGTTCAAAGTGACCCAGCCATACATGCACCCATTCTCTCATGGCTGTGGTTTTTATGTAATTGTTTTAACCAATGAATATACCATTTTCAGAGATTATCTGAAAATCTCCATTGCTGCTTTATACACATATTGATACTAATAGGTGACAGGGATATGATTTCTGTTTATAGGGTTGATTACATTTCTGAGAGTTCATTTATTTAATTTTTTTGAAATTGTTTAGAAATTCTACAACAATTAAAGTTAAATATCTGTCATTGACTTTGAATTTACTGCAGTAACTAGAAGGGTTTTTAGAAGAATCTTGTGTTTCCAAGTCTTTATGACACAAAAGTTGAAGATTTTTAAGAAGTAGAGAAATATAGCTTTTAAAACTTGGGCTCTCTCTGAGGCACTTTATTGTAAGAATCACAGTGTAATCTGTAAGCAGGTTTACAAACAATAGTACATATATGATAGCAGAATAAGCAGTAAAGCACATAAAGGAAATATATTTGAACCCCAGACTCACTAAATGTTCAAAGAAGAAAAAAAATGCTAATTGTATTTAAAATGACTTGTTGAAATAAAGAATCACAGTAGTTTAGCAGTCACCATTAGAATTTGCTGAACAGTGTATCTTATACAGGATTCAGCTTGTGTGTAATTAAAAATCTAAGACCAACATTTGTTCCTAGGAAGCTTTTAAGATCCATTTGTCATTAGTAGCAGTGTTTCAAATCTTTTGTTTGTATGAGCGTGTACATCAATGTGTTATTGTCATTAAAGTTTAATTTCAAGAGCTCAATCTTCATTCATATACATTTAGAACTAAGTGCCAGCTAGATTCCAGCACTTCCACTCCAAAGAGGAGATCAAAATATGAAAACCTCCAATCTATATATTCCATTTGGGGGAGAAAGAGCACCTCAAATTTCACTCAAGCATTTATGAAAAGTTTGGGACTGAGTGCCTTGTGGATGGGGTGGGAATTTGAATTTACTGTCTAAGTATCTTGCCCTTTGCTTCATAAAGTTGGGGCTGCCAGGTAACTCACTATAAGAGAGTGAAGAATAATCCAGGCCTCCACATTCTTGGTGGAACCAGGCTATGTATTAAATTGGGAAACCCGAATGAAGTCCTTTCTGGGGCAACCCATTTAATCCTCCCTTATTGGTTAGAAGGACTGAGGCTGAAGCTGAAGCTCTAAAACTTTGGCCACCTGATGCAAAGAGCTGACTTGTTAGAAAAGACCTTGATGCTGATGCTAGGAAAGATTGAGGGCAGGAGGAGAAGGGGATGACAGAGGATGAGATGGTTGGATGGCATCATTGACTCAATGGACATGAGTTTGGGTGAACTCTGGGAGTTGGTGATGGACAGGGAGGCCTGGCATGAGGTAGTTCACGGGGTTGCAAGGAGTTAGACATGACTGAACGACTGAATTGAACTGAACTGAGGAGGAGAAGTGGGTGACATAGGATGAGATGGTTGGGGCATCATCGACTCAATGGACATGAGTTTGAGCAAACTCAGGGAGGTGGTGAAGGACAGGTAAGCCTGGCGTGTTGCAGTTCATACGGTCACAAAGGGTTGGACACAACTTAGCAACTGAACAACAACAAATGATTAGAATATTGAAACTCCTTTCTCCAAAAGAATCTCCAAAATGAATCCATCAATCTTAGAAAGCTTCTCAAGATAGAGACAGACACAGGCAGGATTCAGAGCCCAG
This sequence comes from Odocoileus virginianus, assembly GCF_023699985.2. Classification (NCBI taxonomy): domain Eukaryota; kingdom Metazoa; phylum Chordata; class Mammalia; order Artiodactyla; family Cervidae; genus Odocoileus; species Odocoileus virginianus. The sequence continues at coordinate 58,218,587 of NC_069689.1, forward strand.
GACAGTCAGAATGCAGAACCATGTTATTGTCTGGCCCTATCTTATTGACTCAAGACTGTGATAGGACTTTGTGGCCACAGGCAGTCTGTACACAAGTTGATGCTTTTCCAAAAGCCATGGGCTCCCCCATGAGTGGGAGGAACTCAACTCTAGGCTTTTCTTAAGAGCTCTGAAAAATCTCTCTGGTGGTTCAGTTGTTCTTAATGGCTCATTAAGTTTAAATACAATTTACTGATTATCCCCACAGCTCACTGAACAGTCATCTTAAGTCGAGAGGTTTTTTTTTCCAAATGTTGGATTAGATCAGATGATGGTTGAGGTCATAGGTAGGGTGAGTGTGGGGGAGGCAGAGGAGATGGAGGGTTGTGTGGCTGTATCATATAGGCAGGCGTCTTGTTTCAAATAACAGAAAACCCTCCTGTAGTTGTTTGTGGGGGCTGACTAAACACCACACTGAGGGGCTGAAGCAACAGGAATTTATTGTCTTACAGTTCTGGAGGTGTGACGTCAGAGAGCAAGGTGTCAGTGGAGCCGGTTTCTTCTGAGGGCTCTGAGCAAAGCCTCTCTTGTTGGCCCCTTTGATTTGTAGACAGGAGGGAGAAATATCAACAACTTTAGAGATGCAGATGATGCCACCCTAATGGCAGAAAGCGAAGAGGAACTAAAGAGCCTCTTGATGGAGGGAAAGAGGAGAGTGAAAAGGCTTAAAAGTCAACATTCAAAAAATTAAGATCATGGCATCCAGCCCCATCACTTCATGGCAAATTGTTGTTGTTCAGTCGCTCAGTAGCGTCTAACACTTTTTGACCCCATGGACTGCAACACGCCAGGCTTCCCTCTCCTTTACCATCTCCCGTACTTTGCTCAAACTCATGTCTATTAAGTCAATGATGCCATCCAACCATCTCATCCTCTGTTGCCCCCTTCTCCTCCTGCCCTTGGTCATTCCCAGTATCAGGGTCTTCCCCAATGAATCGGTTATTTGTATCAGGTGGCCAAAGTATTGGAGTTTCAGCTTCAGCATCAGTCCTTCCAATGAATAGTCAGGGTTGATTTCCTTTAGGATTGACTTGTTTGATGAAACCAGTGTCTGTATACACTCTATGTATCTGTATCTATTTTTAAATCTCATTTGAAAATGAGGACCTCAGTCATGCTGGATTCAGGTCCACCTTCATGACCTCATTTTTACTTGATTACTTCTATAAGGACCCTATCTCCATATTAGGTCACATTCTGAGCTCCTGGAGACCAGGACCACAACATATATTGTTTTTCAGGGAGTATAATTCAATGCATAACACTTTCTACAGTGGCTTAAGCAGGATTTGAGTGGATTTACATATAGGCAGTCCCAGAGTAAGCAGTTCAGCACTCATTTGGTGGCTCTGAGTCACAACCAGAATCACAGCTCTTTCTGCTTTGTCATCTGTTATGCGCTTAATGCCTCAGGGTCAAAAAATGGCTGCTCAAAAAAAAAAAAAAAGGCTGCTCCAGCCCCAGGCCTCTTATCTGTGGTTCCAACATGAAAAAGCTGGGGTGAAAAGGCAAAGGAGACCATAAAGAGGCATGTTCCTGCTACACCTTGGCCTTTTCATTCAGGGTCTACCTCCCACTGGCCAGAACTGTTTATGTGGTTGGGAAATCAAATATTTTAACTGGACATAATGTTACCTTGAATGGAATGTACATTTTTTCTGGTAAAGATAAAGGATAAAATTGAGGGCATGCATGCTCACTTGTGTTCAACTCTTTGTGACCACGTGGACGCCTCTGTCCGCTCCCACCAGGCTCTGTCTGTGGGACTCTCCAGGCAAGAATACTGGAATGGTTTACCATTTCCTCCTCCAGGAGATCTTCCCAACTCAGGGATCGAACCTGAGTCTCCAGCTTGGTAGGCAGATTCTTTACCACTGAGCCACCTGTGAAGCCCACATCTCAGGTTACCAGGTGTGAAATCTATAGCAATTAGGTAGCCACCTTGTGCCAGGGGATGTGCCCACACTCCAGTGGAGATGAGGTCCTCCTTGCTGATCTCACAGTGAGTCATCCAGTTCCAAGAGGAATTCCAGGATGAAGGAAGTCATCAGGGATGACTGAACTGCCTGGGGTTTACTGGGGTTTAGGAATCTCTTCTTGGGCTTCACAGGTGGCACTAGTGGTTAAAAAAAAAATCTGCCAATACAGGAGACATAAAAGACCCATGTTCGATTCCTGGGTCAGGAAGATCCCCTAGAGGAGGGCATGGCAACCCACTCCAGAATTTGTGCCTGGAGAATTCCATGGACAGAGGAACCTGGCAGGCTATGGTTCATGGGGTCACAAAGAGTTGGACACAACTGAAACAACTTAGCACACACCCAGGAACCTCTTCGAAGGGGTTTACTCTGACATGAGTCCTGTGGCTCAACAAGGAATCCTCAAAAGGTGATGTGCCAAGAAGAATTAGAAATTTATCATGAGTAAAGGCCTTGTGGACCTTATTTCACACCATTCTAAGAGGGAAAGGGAGCTCTTGATGGGTGGTGCTTAGGGAAGCAGAGATGGAGCATCTCAGAGAAAGGGACTGGACTAAGAAAAAGAAGAAGACGTGTTGAGAGTCAGTGTGTACATTGAAGGGTGGGCAAGATGGCAGCGTCGGATCCCTGTGTTAAGAAGTGTTCAGGGACTGAATGGTCTTCCCAGGTGGCGCAGTGGTAAAGAATCCTTCTGCCAATGCAGGAGACACAAGAAACATTGGATTGGATCCCTGGGTCAGGATGATCTCCTGGAGGAGGGCATGGCAACCCACTTCAGTATTCTTGCCAGGGAAATCCCATGGACAGAGGAGCCTGGTGGGCTACAGTCTATGGGGTCGCAAAGAGTCAGACATGACTAAGGCAACTTCACATGTATACGTGTCAATCCCAATCTCCCAATTCATCCCACCCTTCCTTCCTTTCTTGGTATCCATACATTTGTTCTCTGTGTCTGTGTTTCTATTCCTGTTTTGCAAAGATCATTTGTACTGTTTTTCTAGATTCCACCTATGTGCTAATATACAACATTTTTTTCTGACTTATTTGACTCTGTATGACAATCTCTAGGTCCATTCTTGTCTCTGCAAATGACACAATTTCATTCTTTTTCTACAGTTGAGTAATATTGTATGTATGCACCACATTTTTCTATCCAGTCACATTTTTCTTATTTAAAAAATGTTGCCTAATTTGAGAACATAGAGTTTCTTGTTCCACATTGTAATCCTGCCATGGATCACTCTTTGTACATCTTTCCTGGCCCCATACTACCCCTGTTGCCCCCCTGTTGCCCTGTGTTGTCCCCCTTCCCTTTCTCCATCCTCTCCTTTTTCCGTGGCTTCTCCCAGTGCTCCTCTTTGACCCTTGTTTCTCTCTTTTCCTTTCACTCTTCTGGCTGCTTCCCTTTCCTCCTCCTTTGCCCTTCCTGACAGATATCCCCCACTTCCTGCTGCAGCCCTGCCATCCTAACACACCACAGTCACACACACAAACTTTCACAAACTCTTCTTCCCTTTGAGTCCCCTGAGCCCTGCTTTGGGTTGAGGAATCGGCTTCTGACTTCAAAGATTTCAGAGCCAGCAGAGGCCACTTCTTTGACTCCCCTCTAGGGGTTAATCTGGACGCAAGAACTTTGACTTGAGAGGCAAATGTGTAGAGAAAGGCAATTTCATTACTTTCAAGTCTATAGATAACCTACTGGAACATGATCAAGAGGGAAAAGCGAAAACCTCTGTATCAGGAAATCTTATGAAAGCCTTAACAGAAAGAAAAGATCCATCCTCCTTCCTTAAATATATTTGCTGATGTAAAATGTCTTACCTTCAAAGAGGTCAATATTTCTTCTACTTAAACTAGAAAGTGACTAAGGAAAATCACATTCTCCTCTATTGAGATAAAACTGCATTTTGAACGTTTAGTTAAAAAAAAAAAATTACAGGTCCCAGTGGACAGCTTCATCCAACAGTCAACAAGCAAATATTAGGGTTGGGATGCACTAGGAGATTGGGATTGACATAGATATACACTATTTGATGTGTATGTGTGTGTGTGTGTTAAGTCACTGAGTCATGTCCGACTCTTTGCAACCCTATCGACTGTAGCCTGCCAGGCTCTTCTGTCCACGGGATTCTCCAAGCAAGAATACTGGAGTGGGTTGCCGTGCCCTCCTCCAGGAGATCTTCCCAACCCAGGGATCAAACCCACATCTCTTACATCTCCTGCATTGGCAGGCAGGTTCTTTACCACTCGTGCCCCTTAGGTGTGTTAGTCACTCAGTCGTGACTGACTCTTTGCGACCCCGTGGGCTGTAGCCCACCAGGCTCCTCTGTTCATGGGATTTTCCAGACAAGGATACTGGAGTGGGTTGCCATGGCCTTCTCCTTGCCCCCCTGAGAAGCCCATATACTATTAATACTATGTATAAAACAGGTAACTAATGAGAACCTAATGTATAGTACAGGGAACTCTACCCCAAACTCTGTGGTGGCCTAAATGGGAAGGAAACCCAAAAAAGAGGGGACATATGTAAATGTATGGCTGGTTCACTTTACTGCACAGCAGAAACTAACAGAACATTGTAAAGCAACTATATGCCAATAGAAACTAATTAAAAAACAAGAAGGCAATGACAAATATTTGCACTTCTGCTTGATTAAAAAAGCCAAATGTTGGAATTAAAAACAAACTGATAAGTACTCTACAAACACAAAATGCACAAAATGGGCCACAATATCTATAAACAAGGTGTGTTTTATTTAAGTTGAATACAATTTTGTCATTAGATATTACTATTATTAGTCTGTTTGAAATCACATACTAATTGGATATTCCCCAAGTAATATGCCCTCAGAACTTGAAATGAGGGGAGAGTTAGCCCCTGGGGTGGGAGTGGGACAAAGTTGGGATTTCATAGACTGCCTGGCTGGAGAGAACCTCACAGATCCCTTGAGACCAAAACCCTCAGGGCAAAGTTTCTCAACCTCCCCACCACTGACACTTGAGTGCAGGTGACCTTTGTGGAGGGAGCAGTCCTGTGCTGCTTAGATGTTTACTGGAGTGCCTGACCTCTGCCCCTCACCACCTCTACCAGCAGCACCCCTCCACCCTCGTGTGACAGTCAAGCATGTCTTCAGGGCTTCCCTGGTGGCTCAGTTGTAAAGAATCTGCCTGCCAATGAAGGCGACTCGGGTTTGATCCCTGGTCTGGGAAGATCCCACATGCCACAGAACAACTAAGCCCATGCATCACAACTGCTGAGTCTGTGCTCTAGAGCTGGGGAACCACAACTACCGAGTCCATTTTGCACCCTAGAGCACGTGCTCTGCAACAAGAGAAGCCACCGCAATGAGAAACCCAGGCACCGCAACTAGAGAAGCCTGTGCAGCAATGAAGACCCAGCACGGCCAAAAATAAATAAAATTGTAAAAAAAAAAGGATGTCTTTAGGTTATTACCAAATATTCCTTGGCAGGAGTGTCAAATTGCCTCTGCTTGAGAATTTGCCCTATATTATAGACAAGCAGGGGGTCCAGAGACCTCATGGGGATTTCCATTATGGAAGAGAAAGAATATTCTTGGCTGGATCCTCCAAATGAAGAATCTACCCAGGAAAAGGGCAGTGAGCAGCGAAGGAGGAGTCTTTCCCGAAGCCAGCAAACTGGACTGTGGGGCATCAGAGAATCAGTGGAGGACTCTAAAGGAGAGGGGCATTGAATGGGAGGCAGGGACCCTGTCTTTAACCCCTTGAGGGTCCCCTTCCTCCATGCCGAGTCTTTGAGCTTACAGGAGAGGGCAGTGTTCTCCAATAGGCAAAACTAACTCTGGACCCCTGGACAGTTCCGGGGACCCTTGGAGACAAGATAGAATCTGAACTAGCAGAGCTTGTTCCTGAGATGGAGGAGAAAGAAAGGCCCCAGGCGGTGACCTCGGCTGGAGGAGCTGGTTACTATTAGTGGCTTCTGCTGCTTGGCTCACTGCCAAGAGATAAGAGAAGGCAAAGAAAGAAACATGTCCAGTCCTGTAAGAGCAGTTGGGTGAGCACAGACAGCAGCTGCACAGGCTGGAAAAACAGCTGGACAGGCTGCAAAAAACAGGAGCCTTGGCAGAAGGACAAGGAACCCCCTGCTCCTAAGATGAGACTGAGGATAAAAAAGACCTTCAATTTAGGAAGAGAAGTCAACCAAGTGGGATGTTTTGGCCTCTTTTTCCAAGGCTCCACAGCAGGGACCTTTGAATTGGCCACACATCCCCCCTCCCACTCCCGGTGGACCAGCAGGACCGGCCCCGGGAGCAGGTGTTCTGGGAAGAGTCTCAGAATAGCTGACCTTAGAGAGACACCCAAGCCCAAGAGAAGAGGGTGGAAGCAGGCCTTAATCAGGAAAGGGGAGTTCAGCACCCTAGCAGGAGCCTCACTGTTAACGTGAGAGAGATTTCTGTGGGTAATGGGTGGATGGAAGAGGTTCTAGGAATGTCAGCTGTTGAGCGTAGGGGGCTGACCTTTGACCCAGGGAAACAGTTCTTCGAAATGTGAAGAAACCAGAGCAGCTGCCAGGCTGTGAGGAAATCTCGTGAGCAGGAGATATGAGTTTACATCTCTTCTTCTAAGGAACACCGTCATCCCCTTTCTCCCCACCATCCCTCACCAGAGCAGAGAGAAAAGGTGTATCCTGAGATCCTGGCAAGAACTGAGGAGAGCCCATTCAGGAAGACATGCATATTCAGAATCCAAGGCTATTTGGCCTGAAGGGGACTGTTTTTTTAATTAAAATCCCTCACCCATACCTCCAGGGGGGGGGGAGAAATTACCATTCTAATCTCTGACTGTTGCCCAACAGGCTGAGAAGGGGCCCTCCCTGACTCTGTTTTTGCACGGGATTGTGCTAGAAGGGACCGAGATGCTCCTGGGAAGAAAATCCCCCGGGGATGAAGTCTGGGCCAGAGGCAGTGTGAGTCATCCTGTCCTCACAGTCCAGCAGCAGGCCTGGCAGAGAGAAGGCATCAGCATATGTCTGTAGATTGATCAGATGAATTAGATAATGAATGAGAGGAGGTGAATGCCTCTTGGCTGGACTGCGTTCATGTACTCTCTGCTGGCCTCCAGCGGCTGTGGGCTCCTCTCTCAGAGGGAAACCAGAGGCCTGGAGGGAGGCTGACTGCCATAGTGCTTTGCTACTAGCCCCAATTCTGATCCTTCTTTGGACTCTGAGGCAAAGACAGACCCAGGGTGTGCTGTGTGCGACTCTGGGCAGGAGCATAAAGACGAGTGCTAGGACCAGAGGCGTGTGGGTGTTGGGCTCAGTCTGTCACTGGAAAAGTCAGGGGAAAGGGTGCTGAGCAGGAGCAAAGCGGGAGTCTCTTCACGTGGACTTTGGCTATATGATATCATCCCTTCTGGGTTCTGCTCTCAGGGGCCTTCCTTGGACTGCCCCACTGGGAATCCCCAAGAGCTCTATGGACTGAGAGCACTTCTATTGGCTTTGGGCCTTGAAGCAGTCCTATTCAGGCTTCTGTTTTCATTTGGGATGGCTTGATCAGTTTTGAGATGCGATGTCTAGAACAAAACAAGCAGACTTGTTTCCAAGGTGGGGGGAAAGTCATTCAGTTGAGTCCTACTCTTAGTGACCACTGCGGATTATAGCCCACCAGGCTCCTCTTTTCACGGGATTCTCCAGGCAAGAATACTGGAGTGGGTTGCCATTCCCTTCTCTAGCAGATCTTCCCAGAGATCAAACCTGGGTCTTTCTCATTGCAGGCAGATTCTTTACCATCTGAGCCACCAGGAAAACCCAAGGTGGGGGTAGGGGAGGAGCATACATTAGGAATTTGGGAGTAACTATATATAAAGTAGATAAACAAGGACTTGCTGTATAGTGCAGGGAACAATACTCAATATTTTGGAATAATCTATATGGGAAAAGAATCTGAGAAAGAATATAAATTCATACGGCATGTGTGCTAAGTCACTTCAGTCGTGTCTGACTCTTTGCGATCCTATGGACTGTAGCCCACCAGGCTCCTCTGTCCAGATGTAACTGAATCAGTTATACTTTTCTGCATACCTGAAGCTAACACACACTGTAAATAAACTATACTTCAATTTAAAATATTTTTAAAAAGAGAGACTATGTGTTTGCAAAAAACAAAAACCCCACCTCTCCCCTCACACATACCCCCCTAACAAGCTGTCTGTGAAGGACCGGGGAGAGAGGAGGTTGGTAGGTCCTGGGGCACGGGGACCTTCAGAGAACTTAGAGGAAGGAAGAAAGACATGTGTCCTTTTCAGGGAGCTCCAGCCTAGGGGCGTGGGCAAAGGATGCCCAGGTTACAATGGCAGATGTGCTAGGATGCTCTGGAGCTTGCAGTATCCATTGTCCATGACACAGGCCTGGGGAACTGAATCTGTAGAGGCTCAGGAAAACCATCTTGGATGATACAGGTTTCTAATGAGGTTGGAAGGGGTGGGAGGAGGGAAATTGTAGTCTAGTCATCTGCCTGCAGCCGAGTCTGAACTTGTCATGGCAGTGCTGCCTGTGTGAGAGAAGAGAGCCGGGAGACGCCTGGGTATCCCTGAGGATCAGGCAGGAGCATCCTGATACCCAGAAGTACAGGGAGGGTCCCTGGTGTTTCTAGGATGGGCAAAGGTTGGAAACCAGAACCCCCTGGTGAGCATTTAGCCAGAGTATCATTTTCTCCCAGTGAAAACTGGCCCCCATCAAAACGATTGCTTCCATCTTCCCTCCTGATACAAGGCCTAGGACATAGCATGTGTTTCCTTCCTTCTTTTGGAAAGAAGGCAGTTAGCAAATAACACAATGGATATTACAGAGAAGCTTCCACTGACATCCATGGTTCCAAGAAGATTTCATATCCTGTCTAGTCCACTCATTTCCATATGCTCAGTATATATTTGAGGCAAAAGTACTTTAAATAGTCCATCATTATTTTGGCTCTTTCTATATCTGGAAACCAGAAGAGAATGCTAAATTAAAATTTGGTAACTGGGTGTATATGGCAGGGGTAGCCAATAACCATATATTAATAGATTTTCTCTTCTTTCTGGGAAAACAGATTACAATTCTCAGCCTCCTTACCAATGAATGTGGTCATGTGTTTGAGTTCTAGCCAATGAAATGTGAGCTCAGGAGACTTGCCCAATACTCAGGCCTCCCACACTTCTGCATCAACCTTGGAGATGGTAGCTGTTGATACAAGATGGAAGGATTCTGGGTTCCTGAATTTTCGCTGAGAGAGCAGAGCTTGCTAATCAGAAATGCCTATTTTGGATTAATATGATTCAGAAATAAGCTAATATTCTCTTATGCCCTGAGATTTTGTGGTTTATCTGCTGTATTGCAGCTGGGTGACTTATTTGGTTCAGAAATTGGCACCCAGTATCTTGGAGTGAGGTGATGCTGTAACAAAAACCTAAAATATATGTCCTTGGCTTACTTCTTTTTTGTAAAATATTTCTTTTCTTTTTTTTAATTGGAGTATATTAATAGTTCCTTTACACTGCAGTGTCAGTTTTTGCTCCACAGCAAACTAAATCAGTTACACATATATCCCATCTTTTTTGGATTTCCTTCCCATTTAGATTACCACAGAGCACCAAGTAGAATTTTCTGTGCTATACAGTAGGTTCTCATTAGTTATGTTTTTTCACACATAGTATCATATCAATAGTGTGTATATGTCAATCCTAGTCCCCCAATTCATCCCACCCCTTCTTTCCCTCTTGGTGTTCATACGTTTGTTCTCAATGTCTGTGTCTCTGTTTCTGCTTTGCAAATAAGATCATCTATATCACTTTTCTTACGTCTTAATCACAAAGCAAGAAAATGGCTATAAGATGATGGAAAGACAGAGGCCCACTTGATGCAGTGACAAACATTCAGTAAAGCTGTTAACACTGTTAATTTTTGTGTGATTTATTTTATTTCTTTTAATTTTAAAAAATTTATTTTTTTTTTTGGCTACCCATGTGGAATCTTAGTTCCTCCACCAGGGATCAAACCTGTGCCCCCGGCACTGGAAGCTCAGACATGCAACCTCTGGACCACCAGGGAAGTTGCACCACTGATAATTTTAAAAACAAGGTCGCTGTCTGATGAAACTGTGGCTTTAGGGACAATGTGTTTCTCTGACTTTTGCTTTGAAAGCACATTAGGTCTTTTTGTTCAGGACAAGGACTTTTTAAACACACACAAACATCACTCAAGGTCCAACCATGAGGAGAATTATTTAACTCCCTTCAGACTAATTTCCCCTACTCCTAACAGGAGGATAAACACTATCACAGGCTACTTATAAGCATTCAATGAAATAACAACATGCAGTGTGCCTGGGTGGAGGGCAAGACCCATAACAGCTGCTTAATAAAAACTAATTTAAAGATCATCTGTCGTAGATAAGACATGCATGGTGCCTGCTACATGGATGAAAATGGACATAATACAATCCCATCAAGAAGACTCTGGAACCAGAAACAGAAAGTTGAGAGTTCATTTCACTTCCCACACACATCCTCCTCCATCTGTCCCTTTGTTCTAACCCAGGCATGGAGGGGAACTCCCACTGCAGTGTCCCTTGGCCAGACCCATTTCCCATACACTTCTCACTCATGTTTTCTGCTGCTTTCCCCTCCTGTTCTTATTTTCCTTTCTCTTTCTCTGAGGTGCCACCTCTCCTTTCCCCACGTGGTTCCCATCCTCTTTTGACACGCTGTCATCCTGCATTTGTCCCCTTCTGTACTTCCTGTCTGTGCTTCCCTGCCACCCTCCCATCTCCAAGTGCTCTGTATGCTGTGTGGACCCCTTGTTGGCTTTTGTGACACAGCACTCCTTTGCCTTGATGGAACAAGTCAGTCTGAAACAGTGGCAGCCGACTGTGTTTACAGACATGCAGTTTCCTTTTTCACACACATATATAGTGCTATAAAGCAGCTATAAAGCATCACTGACTCTATGGACTTGAGTTGAAGCAAACTCCAGGAGATAGTGAAAGACAGGGAAGCCTGACATGCTGTAGTCCGTGGGATTTAGGGACTTAACTACAACAACAATAAAGTGCTGACTGTGCAGTTGATAGAAAAGGAGAAATTGGTTTTGAATGATTAACTCTTCTAAGAGCTTAACAAAAATCTGATTCACAGCATTTAGTTATCATCAATCCTGCTGTAGGAAGCCACCTTTTACAAAGAGGTCCGTGGTCTTTCAGTTCACCCATAGTGGAGCTTAGAAAAATCTTATAATCATCAACAAAAGCAAAATCTCACTTTGATCATTCTCCAAAGCAACTATTTCTAAATTCTGTTACACATGATACTTAAGATAGCAGCTAGACAATAGCAAAAATTACCAGCATGGACAGAAGAGGAAGGTGAATGACACAGAGTCCTTGTCCTCCACAGCTCATGGTCCGTTTTATAAATCTGGTTCCAATTAAGTTTAATTAGCAGAGCATCTTAATGTCACACTTTATAGTCTGTGTAGATAAAATACTGTTTTATCCTGTTTATTCTGTAATTCAGGGAGGACAAATAATAAGTAAAGCAGGCCATTCTCCGTTTCTTATTCTGCTATTAAGTAGCAATTAGCTTCCAATTTTCTTCTTTCTCTCTTTCATCTCTCAGCTCATTCCAATTCTGGGTAAAATGGTAGCTTTATCATGTGTGTATCTTTATCTTGTTGTTCAGTGGCTCAGTCGTGTCTGACCCGTTGCGACCCCACCGTCTGCAGCATGCCAGGCTTCCCTGTCCTTCACTATCTCCCAGAGTTCGCTCAAACTCACTTCCCTTGAGTCAGTAATGCCATCCAACCATCTCATCCTCTGTCGCCTCCTTCTTCTAACCTCAATCTTTCCCAGCATCAGGGTCTTTTCCAATGAGTCAGCTCTTTGCATCAGGAGGCCAAAGTATTTGGGTCAAAAGCCCCTAATTCAGAGAAGAGCGATGCAAAGGAGGAGTACGTTTGGGTGAGTTCTGTTTGCACTGAATTTGAGGAATCATGGAATATGGAGGTGAACATATCTAGTGAACAGCTGGGTGTAGAAATTTGAGCAGAATGTCAGACAGAATATGCTGATTTAGGAGATATCAGCACACAGATTTTTTTTTTTTTAAATCTTGACAACATCCCCAGAGAAATGTAAAATTTGAAGGTCAGTGGGGCAAAGAGAGAGCCTAAGAGACACTAATATTAAGGGGTGGTGTATTAGTTTTCTGTGTCTTCCATACATATCACAAAACTGGCTTAAAGCAGCACAACATAAGTACATATACTGCAGAGATTAAAATGTAGTAAGATACTATTATGGGCAACTCTGTGTCCCATTTTTTTTTTCAATTTTTTTTTTAATAGAAAGATAATTGCTTTACAGAATTTTGTTGTTTTCTGTCAAACCTCAACATGAATCAGCCATAGGTACACATATATCACCTCCCTTTTGAAACTTCCTCCCATCTCCCACCCTATCCCACCCCTCTGGATTGACACAGAGCCCCTTTTTGAGTTTCCTGAGCCATACAGCAAATTCCTGTTGGCTATCTACGTTACATATGGTAATATAAGTTTCCATGTTACTCTTTCCATACATCTCACCCTCTCCTCCCCTCTCCCCGTGTCCATAAGTCTATTCTCTATGTCTGTTTCTCCACTGATGCCCTGTAAATAAATTCCTTCAGTACCATTTTTCTAGATTCTGTATCTACGTCTTAGAATATGATATTTATCTTTCTCTTTCTGACTCACTTCATTCTGTATAATAGGTTCTAGGTTCATCCATCTTATCAGACCTAACTAAAATGCATCCCTTCTTATGGCTGAGTAATACTCCATTGTGTATATGTACCACAACTTTTTTATCATTCATCTGTCGATGGACATCTAGGTTGCTTCTATGTTCTAGCTATTGTAAATAGTGCTGCAAAGAAAAATGGGATACATGTGTCTTTTTCAACCCTGATTTCCTCAAGGTACATTTTTTTTTTTTTAATTGAGCTGCACGAGCTGTTTGTGCTGTTGTTTGGTCTCTAAGTCATGTCAGACTTTATTGAGACTCTATGTACTGTAACCCATCAGGCTCTTCTGTCCGAGGCATTTTCCAGGCAAGAATACTGGACTGGGTTGCCATTTCCTTCTTCAGGATATCTTCCTGACCAAGGGATCAAACCCATGTCTCCTGCATCTTCTACACTGACAGGTGGATTCTTTACCACTGAACCACCTGGAACTCTGAGATGTTTGTATATCTTAGAGGTTAATCCCTTATCGGTGGCTCACTTGCAAATATTTTCTCCCATTCTGAGGGTTGTCTTTTTGTCTTATTTATGGTTTCCTTGGCTATGTAAAAACATCTAAGTTTAATTAGGTCCCACTTATTTATTTTTGTTTTAATTTTCATTTCATTGACTCTAGGTGAGTCAAAAACGATCTTGCTGTAATTTATGTCAAAGAATGTTCTGCCTGTATTTTCCTCTGAGAGTTTTATAGTGTCTGGTCTTACACTGGTCTTTAATCTATTTTGAATTTATTTTTATGTATGGTGTGAGGAAGTATTCTAATTTCATTCTGTGCCCCATTTTAAAACATGGATAAAATGCACAATTTTCTAGAAAAATATAACTTATCAAATTGACCCAAGAAATATGGAAAATGTAAATTGTCCTACAAACCATTAAAGAAAGAAATCAATAGTTAAAACCTTTTCCCAAACTGAGTACTTAAAGTCTAAAGACTTTAAAGTTGGAATCTAACAAACAGATAAGTGTAAGTTAAGGAACATACTTTTCTAGTCTCACATAAATATTTCATAAAATAGGGGAAAAAGGGAATTTTCTATTACTTGCCTAACAAAGCAAGCATAACATTGATATCAAAGTCAGACAAAGACAGTAAGAAAAAGGGAAACTTCCAGCCAGTTTCAAACATGGACTGCTGAACAAAAAATTAGCAAGTGGAATCCAATCATGTGTAGAGGTAACAGTACATCATAGCCAAACTGGATTTGTCCCAGAAATGTAAGAAGAGTTTCATTTAGAAAATCTATTCATGCATTCTTTTATATTAATTGATTAAAGCAGAAAACTATATGATCATTACAATAGATGCAGGGCAAACATGTAAAAAAAGCTAAGCATTCATTCAGGGTAAAATTTTTTTTTAAGCTTTAAAAAAAATTTTAAAGTCTTTTATTGAGTTTGTTACAATATTGCTTCTGTTTTATGTTTCATTTTTTTTGGCCCCAAGTCATATGGGATCTTAGCTCCCAGACCAGGGATTGAACCCACACCCTCTGCACTGGAAGGGGAGTCTTAACCACTGGACAGCCAAGGAGGTTCCATTCATGTAAATTTGTAATGAACTAGGAATAGAACTTTCTTAACCTGTTAAAGTTTACCTACAACAAATCTACTGCAAAGATGAATAAGACATAACCTCTGCCCTCAAGGGGTTCAAAATGAGAAGGAGATGAACATAGAAACAGTGTATGAATCACATAATCATCCTTATAAGTCATCTTAACAGAGAAGAAAATAAGAGTCACATCAATTAAATCAGTCATTAAATTCTAATTTCCTTTTATATAATAATATTGCTCAAACATTCCTTTTTCTATTACCTAACCATATAATATCCTTGTTTCATTGCACCATTTTATCTGTAAATAGGTTCTACAAGAGAGTTTTAATAGGTTCTACAAGAGAGTTTTAAATGCTTTGTTAAAAATCAAGCAACAATGTGAGTAGGTCACTTACCTAGTGTACATGAAATTTTAACTCAGAGTAAAAGAAATTCTGGAAACATTTGGTATAATTTTAAAATAACATTTTAATTGGTAATCACTTTATTTTTATTTTTTAGACTTTTAATTTTATAGTGGCGTATAGCTGATCAACAATGGTATGATAGTTTTAGGTGGACAGCAAAGGTACTCAGCCATACACACACATGTGTTCATTCTCCCCCAAACTCCGCTCCCATCCAGGCTGCCACAAAACATTGAGCAGAGTGCCCTGTGCTATACAGTAGGTCCTTGTTGGTTATCCTTTTTCAAAAAATTATTTTTAATTAATTAATTAATATTATTTTTTGGTTGTACTGGATCTTCGCAAGGGCTGCAAGGGCTTTTCTCTAGTTGTGGTGAGGAGGGGCTATCTCCGCATAGCACTCAGGCTTCTTATTGTGGTGGCTTCTCTTGCTGTGGAGCAAGAGTTCTGGGTACACAGGCTTCCACAGTTGCAGTTCCCAGGCTCTAGAGCACAGGCTCAATAGCTGTGGTGCACAGGCTCCAAGGCCCGTGGGATCTTCTGAACCAGGGATTGAACCCATGTTTTCTGCATTGGCAGGTGGAGTCTTTACCACTGAGTCTCTAGGGAAGCCCAGTTATCCGTTTTGAATAGAGCAGTGTGTACATGTCCATCCCAAACTCCCTAACTAGCCCATCCCCCTGCTCTTCCTTCCCAGCAGCCATAAGTTTGTTCTCTGTGAGTCTGTTTCTGTTTTGTAAATAAGTCCATTTGTATCATTTCTTTTTAGATTCTGTATATAAGGGATGTCATATGATATTTCTCCTTCTCTGTCTGAATTCCTTCATTCAGTATGGCAATCTCTTGGTCCATCCATGTTGCTACAAATGGCATTATTTCATTCTTTTTAATGACTGAGTAATATTGGATTCTATATATATGTGTCAGTGTGTGTGTACACCACAACTTCTTTATCCATTCCCCTGTAGATGATATTTATATTGCTTCCTTGTCCTGGCTGTTGTAAACAGTGCTGCAAAGTGCTGCAATGAATACTGGGGTGCATGTATCCTTTCAGACCATGTTTTTCTCCAGGTATATGCCCAGGAATGGGATTGCAGGGTCATGTGGGTTTGTTGCTAAGTATCATGTGTACACATCCATGACTCTAACCATCCCTGTGCTTCAGGATGACTGGAGGTCATCAATGGGGAGAGAAATGGAATGAAAGTCAAGAACAGGGTGAGAAGAAACTCAGGGGAATAAGGGAAAAGTACATTTTGTGACATTTAAAAGATGCTTACTCTTTGAAAGGAAAGTTATGACCAACCTAGATAGCATATTAAAAAGCAGAGACATTACTTTGCCAACAAAGGTCCGTCTCATCAAGGCTATGGTTTTTCCAGTGGTCATGTATGGATGTGAGAGTTGGACTATGAAGAAAGCAGAAGAATTGATGCTTTTGAACTGTGGTGTTGGAGAAGACTCTTGAGAGTCCCTTGGACTGCAAAGAGATCCAACCAGTCCATCCTAAAGGAGATCAGTCCTGGGTGTTCATTGGAAGGACGGATGTTGAAACTGAAACTCCAATACTTTGGCCACCTGATGCGAAGAACGGACTCATTGGAAAAGACCCTGATGCTGGGAAAGATTGAGGGCAGGAGGAGAAGGGGACGACAGAGGATGAGATGGTTGGATGGCATTACCGATTTGATAGACATGGGTTTGGGTGGACTCCGTGAGTTGATGATGGACAGGAAGCCTGGCGTGCTTCAGTTTATGGGGTCACAAAGAGTCGGACATGACTGAGCGACTGAACTGAACTGAACTGAATTGATTCAGCAATAAAAAACTTGGCAGTTGACTGTTTTTTTGTTTAAGGGTTAATTGATAAGTATTAAGCTCAAAATTTCTACTCTTTCTTGAATTTCACTTCATTCTGGGTACAATATTCTCAGAAAATCAGTTGAGACTTAAGGAGAAGGAGAGGAGTCTCCTGAATATACTGCTTGATAATAAAATGCTTAAAGTTTTTTGAATGCCTTTAAAAACTTTTCATGTTTATATTCATTTTACTGTAGTGGGTAGCCTTTCCCTTTTCCGAATCTTTCCAACCCAGAGATCAAACCCAGGTCTCCCACATTGCAGGTGGATTCTTTACCAGCTGAGCCACAGGGAAGCCCAAGAATACTGGGGTGGGTAGCCTATCCCTTCTCCAGCAGATCTTCCCGACCCAGGAATTGAACTGGGGTCTCCTGCATTGCAGGAGAATTATTTACCAAATGAGCTACCAGGAAAGGTCTTTAAAATTTTTCATGTTTATATTCAGTCATGTTACTGTATTTTCAAAAATTTCAGTTCCCATTTGATTTCGGTGGGGGGAAATAGTGCTTTGCCAAGATAGTCTGAGAAACACTGAAATAGACTCCGTGAAAATCAAGAAATGCTATTCACAAGAAGGTCCTGCAAAGATGAAATGACATCCTGCACAATGGAAGAAAATGTTTGCCACACACAGAACTGACAAAGACCTAGTCTCTAAAATGTATAAAGAACTCATTGAGATCAATTAGAAAAATGGGCAAAAACTTGAAGAGGCACTTCATATAAAAGGAAATCCTATTGCCCAATAAACATATTAAAAGGCCTCCATCTCATTAGTCATCAGGGAAATGAAAATTAAAACCACAATGAGCAATCACCCATCGTCAACAGATTGGCAGATACTTAAAAGCTCCACAAGCCTAAATGTTGGTGGAGATCCTGTGAATTACAGGAAGTCTCAAATACTTTTTGCTCCTAAGGGTATAAGTTAGTTCAACTACTTTGGGAAACTTGTTGGCAGGATCTACTTACTTTGAACATATATACACTCTATACCCCAATAATTCCCAGGGACCCAACAGAAATGTGTTACATATGTGAGCAAATTATGTGTACAAGGAAATTCATATTATTTGTAATAGCTCTTAAATGATTACAATCGAGATGCTCATCAACAGTAGACAGTATAAACACATTGCAGTATCCTCACATAATGGAAAACTCTTCAGCAGTGACTCTTAAGACCGTGGACCATGGACCAGCTGCCTCAGCATCACCTGGGAGCTTGTCAGGGGTGCAAATCCTTGGTTCCCTCTTCAGACCTAGTGAATTAGAAATTCTGGAAGTGAGGCTCAATGCTGTTTTAACAAGCCCTTCGTATGATTCTGACACACGTTGAATTTTGGAAAACACTGGTTGACTGTGTTCAATATGAATAAATTATGGTTTGGGGCAACAACATGAAAGAGTTGCACAAACATAAGTCAATTTTTCTTAAGTGGAGCCTAGAATGCTTTCTTGGTTTTCTCTGGTGGTTCAGTAAAGAACAGGTGATTCTTTACTAAAGGCAGTAAAGAGGTGGTAAAGAACCCGCCTGTCAATTCAGGAGACACAGGTTCAGGCCCTAGGTTGGGAAGATCCCCTGGAGAAGGAAATGGCAACCCACTCCAGTATTCTTGCTTGGAAAAGCCCATGAATAGAGGAGTCTAGAGGCTACAGTCCATGGGGTTGCAAAAAAGTCAGACACAATTTAGTGACTAAAAAGCAGCCTCAGCAGCAGAATGCTTTTTTGGGGAGAAGAGACACATATAGATATTACAAGATCTGGGTTTGAGTTAGTTAAAAGAGTTCAGGCATTACTGCTTTTCTCCATGACTCTGGGGCTTTCAGGTAAAGGCCAGGGGTACCGGACAGAGAAGACTGAAGAAACGTTTCAGATGTGAGTTTCAGAGTTTCAGAGTGGCCAGTCAGAACTAGGTAGAGAAGACAGAGACCCACAGTTAGAGCCAGAGGGTGGGGGGATCAAGTGGTCCCCACACACTTCCCTCTCTTTGGCTCTGTGCATGAGACACCAGCCTCAAAGTTGACCCTTCTTGCTTTTAGTTCTTGATTGCTTGACAGTGAGAAAAGCAGAAAAAGAGAAAATGAAGACTTCTCTGGTGATCCAGTGGATAAGAATCTGCCTGCCAATGCAGGAGACACAGGTTTGATCCCTGATCTGGGAATATCACACATACCTTGGAGCAATAAGCCCGTGCTCCACATCTACTGAGCCCAGACTCCTAAAGCCCATGCTCTGCAAAAAGAGAAGCCACCGCAATGAGAAGCCCACACGGCACAACTAGAGAAAAGCCCTCACAGCAAGGAAGACCCAGCACTGCCAAAAATAAATTTTAAAAAAGAGAGAAAATGATGTCATGCTAGGGATTGCTATGTGCAGTTTTATGATTCTTTGTTCTTTCCTACCAAGCATCCCAAAATTAGAAACGGGAGAGACTGAATTTATACATCAGGTGAGATATTTTTATTAAAATCAAATTACATTTATATTAGCAATCCTGCTTCTGAGAACACATTTCAAGGGAACAAACCTAACTATGAAAAAAATATGCAATGAGATGTTTCTCTATTACAAAAAATATCAGATATCTACAGTTTCAATGATAGAGGAATAATAAAACAATCATGGTATACTGACCTGATGTACTGTTACTTATCTGTTAAAATCATTATGAAGATCTTATAACATGAAAATACTCATATTAGGTGACACAAATTTACAGATAAAATATAATTTAAACTATATAAAGCAACCAAGAAATCTACATAAATAAAAAAGATTAAATATATCAACATACAGTTATTTAGATGGTGGGCAAAAGATAACTTTTGTCTACTTCTCAAATTCTCTAAAATGAAACTGAATTATATATGTATTTTAAAGAATTTTAAACCAGTTAATTAGTGATTTTTGCCTGTTTTTGGTCTTTGTTAGTGCACAGTCTTTTCCCTAGTTGTGGAAAGCGGGGGCCACCCTCTATTTGAGGGGCTTGGGCTTCTCATTGCGGTGATTTCTCTAGTTGCCGAGCGTGGGCTCTAGGGCGCTCAGACTTCCGCAGCTGCAGTGCGCAGGCTCCATGGCTCCCAGGCTCTAGAGCAGGGGCTTCAGGAGTGGTGGCGCGCGGGCTTAGTTGCTCTGAGGCATGTGGAAACTTCCTGGACCAGGAATCAAACCTGTGTCTCCTGAGTTGGAGAGTCTTTACTACTGAGCCACTAGCGAAGCCCTTGAATTATCTGAAAAAATATATATACCTAGCAAACTTCAAATTTATATAGTTTAAATGGTTACTCAGACAACTTTGGTTTAATCAGGTCTCCCAAATGCAATTGAATTATTTGATATGATTACTTACATAATACTATACATTTTCTTTTAATTTGTATTTAGATACAGGTATAATTTTTAGAATGTACATGTATATTTTATAGCAGATTAATATTCTAAGAGCTAATTTTGCAGCTATAGCTAGAATCTGAATTTTGACTAATTTACCTCATTTCTTGAGCCACATGTCATTTTGATCAGATGAACAAATCCATTTCAACAATGATCATGGATCTCAGGGAAATTATTTCTGTTATAATGATTAAAACTGCTTCTAGACATTGCTACCTGGCCCTTTACATTTAATATTAAAAATATTAATAAATTAAATGAAAAATCTCTCCCTTCTTTGCCATCCTCAGGACAATACCCAACCAAATCAAGGTTGATGATGTATGTCACCCTTTTGAAGCTGTGATCCAAATGCTTCTATTCTGGAGTGTGGCCTGCAGGTTTAAACAGGGAAAAATTAGGTAAATTAGGGAAAAATAATTTTAATTGAATCAGATTCTTTGCTCTATTATGCATTAAGGGATCAACATTGCACCCCCACTTTTGCATTCACTTTCTACCCTTCTCAGTTCTCTTCTGTTACATCCCCTTCTTTCTCTCTCTTCTAGATTTCCTGACAGCTTTTCCTCTAGCCCGTGTCAAGTCTATTTCTCCTCTTTCTTTCCTCCCAAGTCTGATCACATAGACATGGGAACAGATGCACAGGGGCGCAAACCCATACACACTCCTCCTTGGAAGGACGCCAGTGGGTAAAAGCTCAACAGACAAAGCATGAACCTTTTAGCGAGCTCAGGGAGTCGGAGTGTTGTTTGTCTTCATGTAATACCTAATACTTTGGCCGCCTGATGCGAGGAGCCGATTCATTGGAAAAGACCCTGGTGTTGGGAAAGATGAAAGCAGGAGAAGAAGGGGGCAGCATAGGATAAGATGGTTGGATGGCATCGCTGCCTCAATGGATGTGAGTTTGAGCAAACTCTGGGAGACAGTGGACAGGGAAGCCTGGTGTGCTGCACTCTATGGGGTAGCAAAGAGTTGGACACGATTTAGCAACTGAACAACAATAACGAATATCCGTCTATGTTGTGAGGTTCTTCCTTGCGCTCACACTGGAACAGCTGGATACCACGTGCTGCTGATTATCCCCCATGCCTCTTCAGGGTATTTGCTTGCTCATCCTCATCCAGTTTGCACCTCCTTTGCTTCTCATGGGTGGTTTCCACCAGCTCTAGATGCGACTTCTACTCCTCCTGGTTAGCCTTTCTACAGTGGACAGTCCCCTGATTAAGCTTTTGTTATACTTGCTGCTCTTCTGCCCAAAGTCTTCAGCCCTTTCCTTTTATTCTCGGAGTCAAGTCCGAGTGCCTTGGGATGGCATTTAGCACCTTCTGGGGCCTGGTCTCAGTCTTGTGTTCCCGAGGCCAAACTCACTCTCCTCGTGGAACAACAGGCCAGTGAATCAGAGACAGGTGTTGAGGCAAGGAATACAACTTTATTCGGAGAGCCAGCTGACCATCCTCCCTGGCTCTGGATGCCAGATTCTTTTACAAATCAGAGACTGTGGAGGTGAGGAAACAAAGAAAAAAAGGCCGTTAATCTTGCAAATACCTCCTAGAAGGGCAAGTCTCAAGCAGGGGTGTGTGTCACTTTCTTCCTTCCTGCCACCTACAGGTGGACAGTGTTCTGAATAAAGGCACTTTAGTTTAACAGTCAGCCAGAAGGGCAGGGTCCTCTGAGGCAGGTCATTATGCGTGATTATAGTGACAAAAGCCAGTTAAAGAAACAGTTCCAACATGGAGTCAGAACTGACTTTTGCCTGCAATGTTTGTGTTACCCTTCCATTCCCATCGAACAGCTTCCTGAGGACATTTTGCCTCTTCGCTCGGCACCCAAGCGCTCCCCTTGGCTCCCCAACCTTGGCTCACACTGCGCCTCCTCCTTGGCGTGCTCTTCCCCATTCAACTTGTTACAGTCTTTCTCATCCTTCATTTCAGTCCAAAATATCTTTTCTTCCCCCATGAAACCTCACCTGGTCCTTCTGGGTGAGGACCTTTGCTTTTCCTGTGCTCCCATGGCTCAACTGCTTTTAGGGACTTCTGTTTTGTTTTGAAAAAAATATTTTATCTATTTACTTATGACGCACAGGATCGTCATTGCATCACAAGTTGCAGAGTGGACTTAGTGGCGTATGGGCTTGGTTGCCCCAAGGCATATGGGATCTTAGTTCCCCAACGTGGGATTGAACACATGTTCCCTGCATTGCAAGGTAAACTTAACCTCTGGTCCACCAGGCAAGTCCTGCTCTTAGTTTTAATTATTTTAACCTTTGTTGAGCTATTTGTACATTTATTTTGTCTCCTTGGAGAAAAGGGTGATGTCTGGTTCATCTTGGTACCCTCATAGTACACACTACATTGTCCTGCACATAGTAGGTGCTCAGCTATTCATCTTTACACAATTAAATGTAAAGAGCTGAGAAGTCTTTCTGTTTTCACGGAGTGTTTATACTGCAATTATTTTCCTTCAACAAGAATCTTACTCATTTGTCAGCATAAGCATATATTTCGATGCAACTCTTTTAATTTAAAAGTGAGTTTTTGAGAATGAAAAAGAGGAAAGCCAGGGCACCATGATATGATTAAAGTCTTACATTTGCTGTTAGTCTAGTTTTTACTTTTCATTCTAATTTATTTGTCCTCTAAGAGAAGATAACGTGAGGTTAAGGCCAGTGTCTGAGCTTCTGAATGCCTGGCAAATGATTTAGTCCTCGTCAATGTGTCCATGTGTGCAATCCATTCTGAGAGACCCTGAAATTTAGACTTTTACTATAGTCCTTGGACTACAGTTAATTGTCATAAAAATGTTGAGACAATGACTATATATGTCCCCCATTACTATATAATTATATATTATAATAGAAAAATATAATTTTTTTAAAGTATTCATTTATTTTTGGCTGTATCAGGTCTTAGTTGTGGTGCATGGGAACTTCATTGCACTGGACCGGCTTCTCTCTAGTCGTGGTGCACCGGCTTAGTAGTTGAGGCACTCCAGCTTAGTTGCCCTGCAGCATGTGGGATCTTAGTTCCCTAACTGGGAATTGAACCCTTGTCCCCTGCATTGGAAGGTGGATTCTTAACCACTGGACCACCAGGGAAGTCCCACATATCATTCTTTTTTCTTCATCTCTAATAGCTCTTGAACAATTTGAGATATGACTTCAATACAAATAAATTTGAATTTTTCAACTCCATTTCACAGAAACTAAAAATTATTTTTATTCATCATGGTGTTGGAAAAACTTTAATTGAAAACAGATTAGCAAGTGTGTCCTGCGTGCCCAGCATGTGTTGATCTTGAGTATTTTAGTATGTGATTTGAGGCTGTGGTACCAGACTTTTGAGAAGAATACATAATTCATTACCACCACCATTTTCACAGAACTGTATTAATGAAGCTTTTCTTTGGGCTTGAGGCCGTCTTGGCTGTTTCAGAATTTTGGTGAGCAGATTGAGTGATAATTTTAGGCTTCTAAAATCAGCCTGTGTCCCCTCAGTCACATGATGTCATAAGCAGCTGGTGTTGCCTTGGCAACTTTACAGAATAAAAGTGCTGCTTTTGGTAAAACTTTGGGTCACGTGACCTAGCTCTGTAGCTGGGGAAGACAACACGAAATTATTACTTACTTCTTCACCAAAACAAACCCAGATTTGCATAAGAGAAAAACAAAACCAGAACTCAAAGTCCCAAGTGAATTAATTACCGCCTTGCCATCATCTGAAAGCCAAGTTTGTTTGACTTTGTAATTTCAGCATGCTCCACTCCCTGTAATAACTCTCAAATTTGTGTGTTGCTTTCCCTCATCCTCCCCATGACCCAGGAGGGTATGTGTGTTTCTAAGGCATTAGCAAGGCCAGGAGAAGACTGATAAAGCCAATAACCCAGAGGAGTTTTGATGGCTTAACCCTTAGTCCAGGGCTCTTTCTAGCATCTAATGCTGTGTTGAATTCAATCATTGCCATCAACTTGCCATGTGATTTTGAGATCTGTCCCAAAAATCTGTCTCCTGGTTAAGGCCTCCCTCCTGTATTGCAGATACGAGCCCTTACAGTCAAGAAATCATGGTGTCGGGCTTCCCTGGTGGGCCAGTGGTTAAGAATCCACCTGCCATTGCAGGGGACATGGGTTTGATCCCCGGTCCAGGAAGACTCACATGCTACAGAGCGACTAAGGCAGTGAACAGCAACTACTAAGCCCATGTGCCCTAGACCCATGCTCTGCACCAAGAGAAACCACCACAATGAGAAGCCTGCACACCACAACTCGAGAGAAGCCACCACTCGCCACACTAGAGAAACCCTGAGAACATCAACAAAGATCCACTGCAGCCAATAGATAAATAATAAGTTCTTAAAGACAAAGAAATCATGGTAAATTAGTCATCCATAAAATACAAATAGCTCGACAGTAATTGGGTCACAAAAGAGTTGGAAACTATTGAGTGATTAAATAACAACAATAAAATTATTTAGATGGCCACTTTGTGCCACTTAATGACAAATTTATAAACACAGGACAGTCATGAGTGTATATATCCTTTTGAAAATTTTAGTAAAAATTTTATTTTAATTTTTCAGATATCTAAATAAGTATATCTTCAGCGTCAGAACTTAATATATCATTTTCAAGCCACTGAATTGCTTTTTTGAATCTAGATGATTGATGCATACTATAAGATTTCCTATCATATCAGTTATGTAAGAGCTACATTATATACTATTATTTTAGTTCATTATATAATTTATATTTAAGACAAAATAAACTATATATAAGCAAAGTAAAAAAATTTCTTTGTATTTAGTGTTGGATATTTATAAGTACCAGCCTTTAAAAGAATTTTTGAAAAACAAAAAATAGAGTAAAAATTCCATCATTTTTTATATTATATATATATATAAATTTATAATTAATATAAGAGTAAAATTACACAATGTAATTATTAAAATTACATAATCCAGAGGCCATAACTATTAATATTTTAGAAAGTTTCCTCCTGTTTTAAAAGATATTTCCCTATAGACAAATTATAGCATATATTTCAGTACAGACATACACAAAGTGTCTCATCCCATAAAAACCATTGCTCTATGATATCCATAAATTTATGTATCTATATATTTCCCCAGCCATCATATACAACAAATAATTTAAGATGACTTAAATATTCTTTTTAATGATTCTTACTCTTTTATTTAACCATTTCCATGTTGTTTGACTTTTGTAATATTGTGCTATTATAAATAATACAGCAAAATGTTTTGTATTTAAGATGTGGAAATACAACATAAAAGTCTGCCTAAAAAGTCCTAAAGCTGTATACGTATTGAAAATTTATTTTTCCAGAAAAATTTAATTGTTTCAGTCACTCCATCCATAATGGATGAAAATGTCAATTTTAATATATTAGTCCTGGGTGTTCATTGGTAGGACTGATTTTGAAGCTAAAACTCCAATACTTTGGCCACCTGATATGAAGAGCTGAGTCATTTGAAAAGATCCTGATGCTGGGAAAGATTGAGGGCAGGAGGAGAAGGGGACAACAGAGGATGAGATGGTTGGATGGAATCACCCACTCGATGGACATGGGTTTGGGTGGACTCCAGGAGTTGGTGATGGACAGGGAGGCCTGGCGTCGTGCGGGTCATGGGGTCTCAAAGAGTCGGACACAACTGAGCGACTGAACTGAACTGAACTGACAGTACAGAATCATATGAGATTTGTTTGAAAAGTAGTTTAACACCTAGTACCTAGTTCTTGGTTTCTAGTACCATTTTCCAACTAATGTAACCAGGACTTCTTGGAAAAGAAACTGCTTCTAGGTGTGGGGTGATAAATATGCAAAATGAAACTGGGGTGTTCTGTGTTGCAAGAAAATAAGAAAGTGCTCATAAAAGAAAGTGATGAAGGCTGTATGTCAAAATGTCGGAACTTCCCTGATGATCCAGTGGTTAAGACTTTGCCTTCCAATTCAGGGGGTGTGGTTCAATCCCTGGTTGGGGAGCTAAGATTCCACATGCCTCATGGCCAAAAAAACCAAGGCGTAAAACAAGCAATATTGTAATAAATTCAATGAAGACCTAAAAAACAACAAAATTGCACAGGAACCAAATAAAGAGCTCCCAATGGCTGAAGCTAGGACAGTTTGAACAACGAAAAAAAAAAAAAAAGTAGTATTCAGATTAAAAGCCAAGCATAAAATAAATATCCTTGACTCCAAACTGATATAATGATTGAAGCATGAGATGGTTGAATGGCATCACTGACTCAATGGACATGAGTTTGAGCAAACTCTGGGAGGTAGTGAAGAACAGGGAAGCCTGACATGCTGTAGTTCGTGAAGATGCAAAGAGTTGAATATGACTGACCGACTGAACAACAAATAAATAAAAGGAGGAAAGTGGACAAAGCTCTCAAGGAGAAGAATTTCAAATAAGTGGTATGGTAACTCTGTCCTCAGTTAGGTGGAGCAGAACTCCCTCTTCTTAACCATGGCTGCACACAGAGGCATCCTTCTGTGCAGGAAAGAGGTACTCAGATTCATCATGGTAGGTCGTGTGAGTGGCATGCCATCACTCAATATGATGTAATGCCATGGCACTTTACTTCTGTGGTCCTCCCCAAAGGAAGTTATCCCAGTCTGTTCCTGAGAGGGGCATTGGACACATCTAAATTGAGGGATATTCTCCAAAACACTTAACCAGCATCCCTTAAAACTGCCTTTGTTTTTGTTCAGTTGCTAAGTCGTGACCAGCCATCTCTGTGACCCTATGGACTGTAGCTCACCAGACTCCTCTGTCCATGGGGTTCTCCAGGCAAGAATTCTAGTGTGGATTATCATGCCCACCTCCAGGGGATCTTCCTGACCCAAGGGATTGAACCCGAATGTCTTATGTCTTCTGCACTGGCAGATGGGTTCTTTACCACTAGCACCACCTGGGAAGCCACATCCTTGTCTTACATTATTTTAAAACCCTAATTATTCTCAGTACTTCACCTGTGTTCTCCTTACAATCCATTCTTCACACAATAATTAGCCTAATATTTTAAAAGTATAAATTTGATCATGCAGTCTCAAAAATAAAGTTTATCATCCTTAATAAAATATAATTCTTACCAAGATAAAGTATACTTCTTACCAAAATAAAATCCAAAGTCTTTACTGTGGCCTATGGTTTCTTCATGATCTAACTCCTGTGTCCAGCTCTCCCATCCCCACCTCTCTGGCCAGCTTGTGCTACTCCTGTGACACAACCTCCTACTGAATCCTCAAAACCCTTCCCTATTCTCCCCACAGTTGACTTCTCACTCTTTAGTTCTTACTTCTGTTGTCTCCCTTCCTTTTCCTTGACGATCTTATCTTGGTGGGCTCATCTCTCTTCTGTTAGTTCCTCTTATGTTATCCTGTTTATTTCCTCCATAGGGTTGATTGCAATTCTCTTTCCTTCCTAGGGAACCAAAATCTGCCACCCCAAGTATGCTCCAAGCATAAAGGTTATTTTGAGCTGAAGGCAAAACAGAAGAAACAGACACAAGAAACTGCCCTCTTCTTATGCCTCAAAGCAGGACATAGTTTGGAAAGGTGTCTCTTTCCTGTACCAGGAAAGAAAAAACTCATCAGGACTCCCAACACTTAGCAGCCCAGAGCACAAAAAGAACACATAACAATCTTCACTAAAATAGCCCTTATCTTTTATTACTTTCCCACATGTGTTAAGCTTCTCATGGTCTGCTACCTCTAAAAGCCTAAACCCCTCTTCCTTTGTCTTGTCACTTCTCCACAAATTTATTGTCCTTTGTTAAAATGCTGTATAAAGCCCCAATTCTAACCATGGCTTTGAGTTATTCATTCCTGAGTTCTCCCATAGGTACACATGATGCATGTGTTAACAAATGCTGTTTTTCTCCTGTTCATTCATCTTTTAAAAATCTAGTCTGCAGAACCACAGCAAAAAAAAAAAAAAAAAAAAAAAAAAAAACCCAAGACAGGTAAAGGAGAACAAGTTAAACTTTTCCTTGCCTATACATTCTCTCTCCTCATTTTCCTCCAGACTTGCTGAATGCCCTGCCTCCCGATGGTACATGAGGGCAGGGACCTTGTTTATCCATCACTGTATTTTTAGCACATCTCACATAGTATATGCTCAATATTTTTTATTGTATCAGTTTTTTTTTTCCATTTATTTTTATTAGTTGGAGGCTAATTACTTTACAACATTGCAGTGGTTTTTGTCATACATTGAAATGAATTAGCCATGGATTTACATGTATTCCCCATCCCGGTCCCCCCTCCCACCTCCCTTTCCACCCAATCCCTCTGGGTCTTCCCAGTGCACCAGGCCCGAGCACTTGTCTCATGCACCCAACCTGGGCTGGTGATCTGTTTTACCCTAGATAATATACATGTTTCGATGCTGTTCTCTTGAAACATCCCACCCTCGCCTTCTCCCACAGAGTCCACAAGTCTGTTCTACACATCTGAGTCTCTTTTTCTGTTTTGCATATAGGGTTATCGTTACCATCTTTCTAAATTCCATATATATGTGTTAGTATACTGTGTTAGTCTTTATCTTTCTGGCTTACTTCGCTTTGTATAATGGGCTCCAGTTTCATCCATCTCATTAGAACTGATTCAAATGAATTCTTTTTAATGGCTGAGTAATATTCCATGGTGTATATGTACCACAGCTTCCTCATCCATTCGTCTGCTGATGGGCATCTAGGTTGCTTCCATGTCCTGGCTATTATAAACAGTGCTGCGATGAACATTGGGGTGCATGTGTCTCTTTCAGATCTGGTTTCCTCGGTGTGTATGCCCAGAAGTGGGATTGCTGGGTCATATGGCAGTTCTATTTCCAGCTTTTTGAGAAATCTCCACACTGTTTTCTATAGTGGCTGTACTAATTTGCATTCCCACCAACAGTGTAAGAGGGTTCCTTTTTCGCCACACCCTCTCCAGCATTTATTGCTTGTAGACTTTTGGATAGCAGCCATCCTAACTGGTGTGTAATGGTACCTCATTGTGGTTTTGATTTGCATTTCTCTGATGATGAGTGATGTTGAGCATCTTTTCATGTGTTTGTTAGCCATCTGTATGTCTTCCTTGGAGAAATGTCTGTTTAGTTCTTTGGCCCATTTTTTGATTGGGTCATTTATTTTTCTGGAGTTGAGCTGGAGGAGTTGCTTGTATATTTTTGAGATTAATCCTTTGTCTGTTGCTTCGTTTGCTATTATTTTCTCCCAATCTGAGGGCTGTCTTTTCACCTTGCTTATAGTTTCCTTTGTTGTGCAAAAGCTTTTAAGTTTAATTAGGTCCCATTTGTTTACTTTTGCTTTTGTTTCTAAAATTCTGGGGTGTGGGTCATAGAGGATCCTGCTGTGATTTATGTCGGAGAGTGTTTTGCCTATGTTTTCCTCTAGGAGTTTTATAGTTTCTGGTCTTACATTTAGATCTTTAATCCATTTTGAGTTTATTTTTGTGTATGGTGTTAGAAAGTGTTCTAGTTTCATTCTTTTACAGGTGGTTGACCAGTATTCCCAGCATCACTTGTTAAAGAGGTTGTCTTTTTTCCATTGTATATCCTTGCCTCCTTTGTCGAAGATAAGGTGACCATAGGTTCGTGGATTTATCTTTGGGCTTTCTATTCTGTTCCATTGATCTATATTTCTGTCTTTGTGCCAGTACCATACTGTCTTGATGACTGTGGTTATTGTATCAATGTTAAATGAACAATTGGCATGTCTTGGTACTGGAACATATATTTTATTTATGTTTTTAAATTTTTTTCCTCTCTTTGCCCAGAACATGTGGCGTATGAGATCTTAGTTCCCTAACCAGGGATAGAACCCAAACCCCTTGCATTGGGAGCTCAGAATCTTAATCACTGAACCACCAGGGAAGTCTCTAGGAGTACAATGTAGTTCATTAGAGCTAAAACATTAGAGCACATTTTTATTGAGTCATTTTAATACATGTACTCTTCTAAATGAATTTATAAATTTGTTTTTAAAGAATATCAAATTCTGATTAGAAATACATTATAGTTGTCTTTCTAGATTACTTTGGGGATAACTGATATATTTACAATATCAAGCTCTTCCATCCAGGCACATGGTATTTTTTTTTCCCTTGAATATTTTTGACCCAGGATTGGCTGATTCTATGGATTGGAACCTGTGGATGCAGAAGGCTGACTGTATATGGCATTTTGTTTACCCATTTATCTGTTGATGGCCACTTATTGGCCTTTTTGAAAAATTGATGTACAAGTACCAATTTGACTGGTTCTTTCAATTATTTTGGGTGTGTACCTAGGAGTGTAATTATCTGATCATATAATCATTATATTTACTTTTACAAACAATTTTGGCTAGTTGAATTGCAATCCCTTTGCAGAAGAAATGCGTATACTTCTTTGAGTCCTCACTTTCACAGTGTTTCACCATCAATAGGGATATTTTTTCTTGCATCAAAGTAGGCATTAAAAATGTTAATAAACCACATTCCTTTTATTAATTTACTAAGTACATATATATATATTTCTTGATATAGGAATGTATTTTTACTTCTATCAAATTCTACTTCAATGAGTATTTTAAAATAAAAGATTAATTTTCTTCATGAACTATTAATATTACAAATTATAATACTAGATTTTCTAATATATGAGCCATTCTTGACTTTTTATTTTAATGATACCTTGATATTAATTCTTTCTTTATGGCAGTAAATCAAATTTTCCCCTTTTTTGAAAATTAATTTTTAATTTCATGAATGCTTTATATGCAAATCTGGCTCATACAATTTCTGCTATTTGAAATGTACTTCTAATCTTTCCTACAATCAATTTTATGTTTCATGAATTTTAGAGAAGATATAGCCTAAATTTCAAATTCTCTTGTTTTTTGTTTTATTTATTCATTTAAAAATTGTATTCCTATTTTTATATCCTTATTAAGTTTTCACCTGCCTGATCTACCATCACACCTTGACACTTGTTATTCAGTTACATCTTTTTGTATTCATTTCTTTTAGTATATCTCTAAAGGTAAGTGGATACAAGGTTACTCAACACATAATGATTCATTATAATTACTTTTTCATTGTAAATTATATTTATCAGGATAAAATTACCATCTTTGTGCTCTTTAGTACTTTTTTATTTGCTTGAACTTTGTGTAAAGTAAATTGACATCTTAGATTTATTTGCTATTGCTTGATGTACTTTGCCTCTCGTTTCACTCTTAATCTTTTCCACCATATTTTAAAAATGCCTTTTATAAACAGCATGTTTAATACTCTATTAGAGAGTCCCTCCTGTTTGAAAAAAGATTTTGATTTAGTTTCAATCATCATCATAATTGATAATATCTGATCTTCCTTTTTTTGCTCTCTGTTCTTAAACTTTTCATTTCTTTATTAAATTACTTTATTGTTTTTATCTTTTACATCATTTGAAATATACATATATATTTATAGATCTATCTATCTAACTATAACTCAACCAATTCTAAATAACAAAGATGAGCCCTTCAGTCTTTTCCCTCATATACTGGAATGCCATGCTTGACACAGGGATCAAACCCAAGTCTCTTAAGTCTCTCGCATTGAAGGTCAGGTTCTTCACCACTAGCACTACCTGGAAAGCCCTCATAAAAAGCAGTTTTTATCAAGCATGTGGTCTTGCACTCCCCTGGTGGCTCAGACTGTAAAGAATTTACCAGTAATTCAGGAGACCGGGGTTTGATCCCCTGGTTGGGAAGATCCCCTGGAGAAGGAAATGGCAACCCACTCTAGTATTCTTGCATGACTTTTGCTATGTGGTCTTGGTTTTACAGATTTTTGAAAATGTTCCCTGAAAACTTGTCTTTGTGTGAGATATATGTATCATTCTTTGCCATGTTAGAAATTAAAAGTGAGGATTTAAAATATTTATTAACTCATTTAAAATAGAATAATAAACTCATTAAATCTTACAAATAATGTATTTTTTTGGAAACTACCTGTACTTTTTGAAAAATAAAATTCACTGAGGAGAATTGCTTTGCTTTATATTATTACAAATCTCTTTAGTAAATGTTAAATAAAAAGATAGCCAAATTCTCATACCTGCTTCTTTGAATTTACTTTGTGGCATTACGTTGTTTTGATTGAAGTGTGAAAAAAAATACAGCAACACAGTTATGAAGTTGGAGAATATAGAGATATTTTAAAAGTCTTTTAGGATAGTTATGAAAAACTTCCTTTGATATTACACCAAAACTTGGCAAATGTTAGTTTCTTAAAGATGAGTTGCAATGTAAATAGTGAAACTGTATCAATGAACTCTTTGTCCTTGGTTACATTAAAATCCACTGACTTTCTTTGTACTTCAAATGGATCTTTTATAGCATGATGCACTGGTTATTTTGGGCTTCATAGGTGGCTCAGACTTGAAAGAATCCACCTGCAATGAGGGAGACTTGGGTTTGATCCCTGACTTGGGAAGATCTCCCCAAGAAGGGAATGGCAATCCACTCCAGTATCCTGCCCTGGAGAATCACAGTGGACCGAGGAGCCTGGCAGGCCACAGTCCAAAGGGTTGCAAAGAGCTGGACATGACTGAGCAACTTTCACTTCACTTTCTTTGGTCATTTTAGAAGATATATTAAGTCTCTGAGTTCTATACACTTTCCAAATACTGACACATTTTATTAAACCATATTTTAAAAAATCACATTAGTTAATATCACCACTGTACCATCAGAAAAAAAAACTTTATGTATTAGAAAACTATAAAGACCCATGTGTGGCAGATACAAATGAAAAAAAAAAATCTAATTTCCTTTTGAAAGCCTCAGTTTTGTCATTGACAACACTTGCTGTCAGTTGTCCTTGAAGTGACAGGTTCACTTTGTTCATTTTTGAGAAAAAGCATGTCATGCATCCACTTCTAAATAACTGTCATTTGCCAGTTGTTCATTCAGTAAAGATGCAATCCCTTAAGAGAAGTGGCAGGTTCTGTTAAGACCTCACCTGGAGCAACTGCTGAACTCTGCAGGTAGCATACGGCTTCATGTCTGTCTCCTGTGCCGTAATGAATTACCCCTAAATTTATCTGCTTAATGCAAAAATAAACATTTATTTTATCTCACAGAGTTTCTGTGGGGCAGGAATTTGGAATCAGCTTAGCTGGGTGATCCTGGCTCAGGGTTTCCTCATGAAATCATAATCACCAGGTCGGCTGTTGGCTGAAGGCTTGATTGGGGCTAAGATCCACTTCCGAGATGGCTCCTCACATGCTTAGCACATTCATACTTGTTGACATGACAGTAGACAGACCTTAGTTGCTCTCCATGGGGCCCTCGCCACTGAGCCACCCAGGAAGATGCAAGGTAAGATCCATTGTCTTCTACATATTATTTTATCTTTGATCATTTTAGTCTATTCCTCCCATTCTTTTCAGTCTGAGGATGGTTCTCTAGCTTTTTTCCACTTTACTGTTTCCTCTTCCTGCACCATCAGTTTTGGCATTTACTCTGTCCAATGAGGATTTTTACTCTTCTTATAGTTGTTGTTGTTTTTCCGCTTCAGTTACTCCTCTCTCCTCTTTACTTATCTGTTTTAGCTCTCCTTTGTGGAAACACAATGATCTCTGTTCTCTGATATGCTGAACTAATAGGGTATGCACCGAACACGACATCCAATATGTACTGCTGGGCCTTTCTGTCTCTCCCCAGCAAGCTGTCCTTACAGGAACTGCCCTACACTGGAGCATGTGGCAGGTGCGGTCATACTCTAAAGACACCGAGAAAATGTACCTGCAGCCTTGCGCACTTAGGAGTTTGGCAATGACCCATCTCTTTGAATAAGACAATGGGAGAAGTAAGACAACACATTTCTAAGTGGCTCAGTGGTAAAGAATCAGTCTGCTAATGCAGAAGACACAGGAGATGTGGGTTCGATCCCTGGACCAGTAAGATGCCCTGGCGGAGGGCATGGCAACCCACTCCAGTATTCTTGCCTGAGAATCCTATGGACAGAGGAGCCTGGCAGGCTGCAATCTGTGGGGTCACAAAGAGCTGGACACGACTGAAGTGACTTGTCACACATGCATAGAGGTGTTGTGAGATTTTCTGTTTCTTTATAGAGGTTTCTTTGCATGAGTGCATGTCAAGTCACTTCAGTCATGTCCCACTCTTTGCAACCCCATGGACTGTAACCTGCCAGGCTCCTCTGTCCATGTGATTTCCCAGGCACGAATACTGGAATGTGTTGCCATGCTGTCCTCCAGGAAGATTTCTTTATATGTTTCTTTATTGAGAAAACCCTTGCAAATGTCATGATAGAAATGTCCTGAGGATACTGGAAGAATGCATTCAAATATTAACTGTAGATATCACTGGGCAGTGGGATTTTAAGTAAATTTAACTATTTTTAATGTGTTTTTGTATTTTTCACAATTTTCATAAGGTTAGTGGATTAATATTTTTTATTATACAAGTAATACACATGAAAAAATGTTTGGTTGTCTAAAAATCCAAACAATTTGGAAGAAATAGAATCCTTTGTTTTCAGCCCCTTCCCTAATACTTTTGCCTTTGGCCACCATTATCAGTTTGGTGTGAATCTTTCTTGTCCTTTTTCAGTATATTTATGTTCTTATATGAATAGATGTATATTTGGAATAAACATCTTCTCATATATGTGTTTCTGAACCTTGATTTTTTTTCCCCTTTATTGATATGTCTTGGAAAGTTGCCCGTGTGAGTATATGTACATCTCATTCTTTTTACAAGCTATGTTGTACATCATAATACAGGTACATCATAATTTGGTTAACCACTTCCATATTAATGAGTAGTTAGTTTTTGCTTTATTACAAGTCAGTGCAATAGACATCTTTGTATACGAATTATTTTGCCAAGGTACATATATTTTTCTAAGATAAATATCTAAAATAGAAATGGTGGATCAAAGAACATTTTAACAGATGCAAATAGTACAGTCTTGAATTTGGGTATGCAATAACAAACCTCTAAGCTCCCATTTCAGTTCTTGGCAGAAAACCTGAATGTTCCTAAGAGTGATAGTACACACAATGGAAACAAAA
Source organism: Odocoileus virginianus (assembly GCF_023699985.2). Classification (NCBI taxonomy): domain Eukaryota; kingdom Metazoa; phylum Chordata; class Mammalia; order Artiodactyla; family Cervidae; genus Odocoileus; species Odocoileus virginianus. The sequence goes on from NC_069689.1 coordinate 58,253,716, forward strand.
TCTGGAGGAATGCGTAACAATTTCTATGATGGCTATGTCTTCTACACCTGCTGAAGGATGAAGGCAGCTGCTATGGATGAACTTGCTGTTTTCTCTCAGCACCTGGTGTCTGCAAAGACCCAGACCAGCACTTATATACCCTGATGGAGGGGGTGTGGTGCTGAACTTCAGGGTCTTGCCAACCACCTTGGCGTTAGACATTTTGTTATTATTGGGCAATTGCCCCAGGTAGATTAAGAGTGTGGAAGTCAGAAAGATGGAGAAGAAGGAAGGGAGGGATCAGCAGAGAACCAGAGGGGTTCGTATTTATAGTGTTTTTCCAAATGGAACATAGGATAGAAAACATCAAACAACAATAATCGTCACTTTGGATATTCAGCATAGTAGCTTATCCATTAGAGACAAGACAATGCTTGGAAAAGAGTTTTGCTTCTTTTCCTTCTTCAAGTAAGTGATAGAGCAGTTGATAAAAGTCACTGAATTTTTTTAGTAGTGAAGACTGTTAGGTTTAATAGTTTGCCTTCTTCACCTATACTCCAGCCAGCCACAAATACAGCCCAGGGTCTCTTCGCCCCTTTGTGCTTTTAGTTCTTTCTGTCTTTTCAGAGTGTCCTTGACTCTATAATCAGATGAGGTCAGCAAATCTTCTAGGCTCACACTGAATTTCCCTGTCACCTTGAATCCACCCACGTTCATCCTTCTGTGGATGGCATTTTGTCTGTCTCTTTCCTATGCTGTGGTTACACTCTTTCTTAAAGTAAGTTATTGAATTCTTATTTTTTTTTTAAAAAAAATCTTTATTGGATTTGTTATAATATTACTTCTGTTTTGTGAGGCGTGGGATCTCAGTTCCCTGACCAGAGATCCAACCCACACCCCCTGCATTGGAAGGCGAAGTCTTAACCACTGAATCGCCAGGGAAGTCCCTGAATTCTTATTTTTAATAGATATAATACCCCCATGTTGTCCAAAACCCAAAAAGCACAAAACAGTATCAAATGAAAAGTTTATTGTTTTGTCACCGCTTGTCAAAAATCTCTCTCTCTCTCTCTCTAGTTTTTACTCACATTACACTGTGTATACTATTCTTCATTTTAATTATTTCTTTTACTTTTATGTATTTATTTTATAGTATCCTAGTGTATTGATTTCCTAATGGGCAGATACCAGGACATCCTGTTGAACTTCAAGTTTAGCTGGCTTGAGGGAAGACTACCTCTCTAAGAGACATACTTGTAGGCCACTCAAAGTAGATTTTATTTTTTTCTAACTTTCTACTTTTTATTGGAGTATAGCTTAATACACATGTATCCATTCTTCCCCAGACTCCCCTCCCATCCAGGCTGCCACATAACACTGAACAGAGTCCCCTGTGCTATACTGTAGGTCCTTGCTGGTTATCCATTTTAAATATAGCAGGGTGTAGTGTCTATCCCAGACTCCCTGACTATCCCTTCCCCCTGATAATCATAAGTTAATTCTCTAAGTCTGTGAGTCTGTTTCTGTTTTGTAAATAAGTTAATTTGTATCATTTCTTTTTAGAATCCACATAGAAGGGATGTCATGCAATTTTAGATGGGCCACAGACTCTATCCTGTGCAGTTGTCTGTTCCCAGCATTCTTACTACATTTGTTGGAGTTCTGTTCAGTCTGGTGTTAAAAAGAAGGCATAGACAGATGTAAATTTTATTTTAGTTCTATAGATTAAATTAGAAACACCAATAGCATTAGAAAACAAAGAAATAAAATAGTAGCTGCAGGGAGCATCTGCCACACAGGCAGGGTTTCCCTGGGGACCAATTTTGAGTGAAGGCATTCATTTCAGGGTTTGGTTTTTAGCCGGGTGGCTCCCTGACACTTTCTAAAAACAAGGTACAGGGCATTCAGCAAGTCTGCTGAGTTAATGATTGAAAGCCATAAAATAGATCAAGTTGTCTGGAATGACTCTCAATAACCAAACTTGAGGTGTTCACGTGCAAATTGGGCTTCTCAGGTGGTGCTAGAGGTAAAGAATCTGCCTACCAATGCAGGAGATGCAAGAGACACGGGTTGGATCCCTGGGTCAGGAAGATCCCTTGGAGGAGGAAATGGCAACCCACTCTAGTATTCTTGCCTGGGAAATCCCACGGACAGAGGAGACTGGGGGGCTACAGTCCATGGGGTCACAAAGAGTCAGGCACCACTGAGCAACTGAAAGTGAAAGTAAAAGTCATTCAGTCGTGTCCGACTCTCTGTGACCCCATGGACTATACAGTCCGTGGAATTCTCCAGGTCAGAATACTGGAGTGGGTAGCCTTTCCCTTCTCCAGGGGATCTTTCCAACCCAGGGATCAAACCCTGGTTTTCCACATTGCAGGTGGATTCTTAACCAGCTGAGCTACAAGGGAAGCCCAAGAATACTGGAGTGGGTAGCCTATCCCTTCTCCAGCACATCTTCCCGACCCAGGAATCAAACTGGGGTCTCCTGCACTGCAGGTGGATTCTTTACCAACTGAGCTATCAGGGACTGAGCTATCAGGAACGGAGTGACTAAGCACACATGCAAATCAGAAGGGAAATATTCACTTATGAAAATTTGGAAGCAGGAAAAGTTCAACCTGTGCTTCAATAAGATTTTGAATATAATCCTGGAATATACCAGCTTAAAAGACTTTGTGTTTTGTTGTTGTTGTTTTGTTTTTTAAGTGAAATTTTCTTATTTAATCCATTTGAAGTAGATACCTTCCCTTTATTATTCCAAATTCTTTAAAAAAATATTTATGTATTTAGCCTTGTCAGGTCTTAGTTGCAGCATGCAGGATCCTCTTTTGGTCACATGGGTTCTTTCCTTGTGGCAGGTAGAGTCCCATGGCACGTGGGATCTTAGTTCACCAGGAATTGAACCTGCATCCCACACATTGCAAAGGAGATTCTTAACCACTAGACCACCAGGGAGGTCCCAAGCTAATGAGACTTTGGAGGACTTCCATCTTAAAGTATGTAGCCAGGAAAACTGAGTCCAGAATCAGAGAGGGACATGCCCAGGGTCACCTGCTGACGTATGTAAATCTGTTCTCCAATCTGCATGGTTGCCTGAGCACTAAACAAAATGTGGTTACCACCTGCATCTCTCTTTTTTTTTTTTCTCTCCTTTAGATAAAATCTCTTGTTTGGCTTTCTGGAATATAAACACTTTCAAACAAGTTTTAAAAATTGTACTTTTGGAGTTAACCCTTACAGGAAAGATTTTTGTTGTTGTTCAGTTGATAAGTCATGTCTGACTCTTAGTGACCCCATGGACAGCAGCATGCCAGGCTTCCTTCCTTGTCCTTCACTATCTCCTGGAGTTTACTCAAATTCATGTCCATTGAGTCAGTGATGCTATGTAACCATCTCATTCTCTGTCACCTCCTTCTCCTGTTGTCTTCAATCTTTCCCAGCATCAGGGTCTTTTCCAGTGAGTCGGCTCATCACATCAGGTGGCCAAAGTATTGGAGCTTCAGCATCAGTCCTTCCAATGAATATTCAAGATTGATTTCCTTTAGGATTGACTGGTTTGATCTCCTTTCAGTCCAACAGATTCTCAAGAGTCTTCTCCAGCACCACAATTCGAAAGCATCAGCTCTTCGGTGCTCAGCTTTCCTTAAGGTCCAACTTTCACATCTGTACATGACTACTGGAAAAACCATAGTTTTGACTATAAAGATTACATTTCTTTAAATCTATAACTTGGCTTCTCTTTAACCACATTCACCCACCCCCTGACAAAGGAACACTGCATCTACCATTTATGAGCATTGCTTCTCTCCCACATTTAAAATACCAAATCTAAAATAAACCCCAAAGTCTTGGTTAAGGTTGAGTTTATGCAACTCACACATCTGAAGCTCAGCATCACTGTGAAACTTACACATTCTTTCCTCACTGGTGGAAATTCACGTGCATTTGGACTAACAGATTCCAGGTCTGTGTCTCTTAACTGGGGCATTTTGTCATTAAATATTCATAACTTCATCTTTATTCATGTCAGCTAAGCTTTTTATTGCCCTGCCATTGCTTTTATTAACAGCAAAGTGGATGTGTTTATTTACACTTAGACAGGAAATGAACTGAAGTTGCCTGGTGGTATGGGTCTCACTCAAGTCATCCACTGTACTTATCTTAATTAGACTTAATGCAGATCTGAAGCTTGGTTTTCTTACTTTTCAGAAGTAATTTCTGGAAAGGGCACAAATAGAATTCAGTGATTATAGAAAGAAGATGAAGCTCAATTTGTGGTACTTATAGTTTATTAACTTTTTTAAAAAAGAAAATGTGTTTTAATGACTGACACATATATGATATGCTGCAGTCATGAACTGCAGTTCATAAAATGACTTCGCTCAGTAGCATTTATGATAAAGAGAAAGTAATCATTCTAATAATGAAATAACCATGACTTCCTCTATGTTAATTTAAAGTGTAGTTTCAGTTCAGTTCAGTTCAGTGGCTCATTTGTGTCCGACTTTTTGAGACCCCATGGACTGCAGCATGCCAGGCCTCCCTGTCCATCACCAACTCCCGGAGTTTACCCAAACTCATGTATATTTAGTCGGTGATGCCATCCAACCATCTCATCCTCTGTTGGGCACTTCTCTTCCCGCCTTCAATCTTTCCCAGCATCCGAGTCTTTTCAAATGAGTCAGTTCTTCCCATCAGGTGGCCAAAGTATTGGAGTTTCAGCTTCAACATCCGTCCTTCCAATGAACATTCAGGACTGATCTCATTTAGGATGGATGGGTTGGATCTCCTCGCAGTCCGAGGGACTCTCAAAAGTCTTCTCCAAAATCACAGTTCAAAACATCAATTCTTCGGCACTCAGCTTTCCTTATAGTCCAATTCTCACATCCATAAATGACCACTGGAAAAACCATAGCCTTGACTAGACAGACCTTTGTTGGCAAAGTAATGTCTCTGCTTTTTAATATGCTGTCTAGGTTGGTTATAACTTTCCTTCCAAGGAGTTCAGAAGGTGAAAGAAAGAAAGTGAAGTCGCTCAGGCATGTCTGACTCTTTGCAACCCCATGGACTGTAGCCCACCAGGCTCCTCAGTCCATGGAATTATCAGGCAAGAGTACTGGAGTGGGTTGCCATTTCCTTCTCCAGGGGTTCTTCCAAACCCAGGGATCGAACCCAGGTCTCCCGCACTGCAGGCAGACGCTTTACTGTCTAAGCCACCAGGGAAGCCCCCCAAGGAGTTTATAGAATAAATAAATGATGCCAGGCTCCTCTGTCATGGAGTTCTCCAGGCAAGAAACCTGGAGTGGGTAGCCATTTACTTCTCTAGGGGATATTCCCGACTCAGGGAGCAAGTCCGGATCTCCCACATGGCAGGCAGATTCTTCACCATCTGAGCCACCAGGGAGGCCCCAAATAAATGACTGTAGTGAATAAAAAGAGAACATTAAAACTGATATTTTTAAATGCAGCGAAACACTAGTACCTGGTCTGGAAACAACACCAAATAGAAATTAAAGGTGATACTTATTTTCTTAAATGAACTTTCTGATTTTAAGCCTTCCTTTTGTACCCCATGTGAAGTCATCGAAGAATTCAAATGCTGTAATCAAATAAACTGAGACTCATTAATAAGCCAAGTAAGGATTCCAAATCAAGATTGGCAGGAGAAATATCAATAACCTCAGAGATGCAGATGACACCACACTTATGTCAGAAAGTGAAGAGGAACTAAAGAGCTTCTTGATGAAAGTGAAAGAGGACAGTGAAAAAACTTGCTTAAAACTCAAGATTCAAAAAATAAAGATCAAGACATCCGTTCCCATCACTTCATGGCAAATAGATGGGGAAACAATGGAAATAGTGAGACACTTTTTTTTGGGGGGGGGGTCCCAAAATCATTGCAGATGGTGACTGCAGCCATGAAATTAAAAGATGCTTGCTCCTTGGAAGAAAAGTTACGATCAACCTAGACAGAATATTAAAAACCAGAGACATTACTATGCCAACAAAGGTCCATCCAGTCAAAGCTATGGTTTTTCCAGTAGTCATGTATGGATGTGAGAGCTGGACCACAAGAAGGCTGAAGGCTGAAGAATTGATGCTTTTGAACAGTGGTGTTGGAGGAGACTTTTGAGAGTCCCTTGGGCTGCAAGGAGATCAAACCAGTCAATCCTAAAGGAAATCAGTCCTGAATATTCAGTGGAAAGACTGATCCTGAAACTGAGCTTCAATACTTTGGCCATCTGATGCGAAGAACAGACTTATTGGAAAAAAACCTTGATGCTGAGAAAGATTGAAGGTGGGAGGAGAAGGGGACCACAGAGGATGAGATGGTTGGATGGCATCACTGACTCAATGGACATGAATTTGAGCAAGCTCCAGGAGTTGGTAATGGACTAGGAAGACTGGCGTGCTGCAGTCCGTGGGGTCACAAATAGTTAGACACGGCTGAGTTACTGAACTGAACTGAGGATTCTGAGCTATGAAGACAGCATTGTTATCTTTAACTTTTTTAAAAAATAGCATTGGAAAAACTAAGAAAGCAGGGAGATTTCCCCAGGGTCATGAATCACGTGCCACAAAGCTGTGACTGGAAGCATGTTTCTAGACATCGGTTTAGTGCTCTTTACACTGTCGTCTGTGCTGTGATTAGAGCTCTGTTTTCCTCTCCAGTTTTATTCATTGCTATCATGTGTCTGGCAGCTGGCCTCTTTTTAGGTTTATAGGAATCACTTGACTTCTGGTGCTTAACACCCACGCAATACACTGAAGACATGGTTGAGTGTGCAAAGGACAAAAAATATTATCTTTCAGGTAAATGTGGAGGACAAAAACAGGGGCATGTAGGTTCAGCTTCTAATTGTCTCTCTTTATTTAATCAGCCACCCATCCATTCATTCATCCATCCCTCTATCATCCATCATCCATCCATCCATCCATCAGATATTGGCATCAGTGACGTCTTCCTGGTTTCTGGTTTGACAACCATGTAGAAAGTGGAGCCACCGTTTATTTATTTATCTGCTTGTTTTTGATTGTGGTAAATGCCACAGAAGATAATATTTACATAACATAATGGTTTTAACATAACATAAATAACATAACATTTTTAACAGTTCACTAGTATTGACGATGTCTACTAGATCTCTAGAATGTTTTTATCTTGCAAATCCTAAACTTTGTCCCCACAAAACTGCCACTCCCTTACTTGCCTCTCCCAGCCCCTAGCACCCACAATCCTACTCTGGGTCTCTATGAATTTGACTGCATTAGATATAAGCAGAATCATATGATATTTATCTCTGTTGTTGTTGCTCAGTTAATCATGTGCATCTATGCTACCCCACAGATTGCAGCACACTAGGCTTCTCTGTCCTTCACCATTTCCTGAAGCTTGCTCAAACTCATGTCCGTTGAGTCGGTAATGCCATCCAACCATCTCATCCTCTGTCGCCCCCTTCTTCTCCTGCCCTCAATCTTTCCCAGCGTTAGGGTCTTTCCTAATGAATCTGCTCTTTGTATCAGGTGACAAAAGTATTGGAGCTTCAGCTTCAGCATCAGTCCTTGCAGTGAACATTCAGGATTGATTTCCTTTAGGATGTTCTAGTTTGATCTCCTTGCAGTCCAAGGGACTCTCAAGAGTCTTCCCCAGCACCACAATTCCATAGTATCAATTCTTCAATGCTCAGCCTTTTTTATGGTCCAACTTTCACATCTGTGCATGACTACATAAAAACCATAGCTTTGACTATATGGAACTTTGTTGGCAAAGTGATTTATCTTTTGGACTAGTTTATTTCACTTAGCATGATGTCTTCAAGGTTCATCCATGTAGTGGCCTATGTCAGAATTTCTTTCTTTTTTAAGACTGAATAACATTTCTTTGTGTGTATAGACCACACTTTCTTCTGCCATTCATCCATCAATGAATGTTTGTATTGCTTCCACCTCTTGGAGCCGCCACTTTAAAAAAATTTTTTTTTTTAATTACTTCATTTATTTAGGATATTCTGGGTCTTTATTGCTGCCTGGACTTTTCTCTAGTTGCAGGAAGCATGGGCTACTCTCTAGCTGCAGTGTGTGGGCTTCTCATTGCAGTGGCTTCTCTTGTTGTGAAACATGGGCTCTAGGGCAGGTGGGTTTTGATAGCTGCAATGCTTGGGCTCAGGAGTTGCTGTTCCCCAGTTCTAGAGCACAGGCTCAGTAGTCGTGAGCCATCACTTATTAAAGGAGAGAAGTAATCTAACTTCTCTTTTCCTTTGTTTGTTTATTTGTAAAAAGTGATAATAAAGAACCACACTTGAGGATTCTGGTGCAAAGTGAGAGATTTATAGAAGCCACTTTTAATATGTGTAGCATGGTGTTGCAGATCTGGGAAGCAGAGAGTGTCTGTTTGCTCTCACTCTTATTAGTTTTGATATTTACCAAGAGGTGGAATCTTGGAAGAGAACCACATCTGAAGGCAAGAGAACACGCTCCGTTTGGGACACACTGAGTCGGAATGATCTTTGAGATACCCAAGTGGAGAGGTAAATTGCACAGTCAGACAGGGCTCTTTGGCGCTCTGAAGAGCTCTCTTACATTCTGGATGGTAGTGAAGCTGTGTGTGCTGATGAGGCTACTCAGGGAAGGGATGCAGGGTGATACACTGAGACCCTAGTGTGGAGACCTTAGGAAAAATAAAATAGGGTGTAGGGGAATGAAAGTCTGCAGAGAAGTAGAGAAGGCACAATCAGAGGATGAGGATGACTATTGAAGGCCGTGTGACCTCATGGAAGGTGAAGGGAGGAGGGTCAAAGGTTTCCACCAGAGAAAGTCCCCACCAACACAGAAGCCTGTATGAAGCCTTGCTAGAAGGGGGCTCAGGAATCACCATGGGGTTTGTTGATGTCACTGCTGGGGTGATGGCCTCAATAAGAAATCTAGAGTGTTTGTATGTGAAGGGGGAGAAGAGAAGATGCTGCGTAGGGTAGAAGAGATAACTTACCCAGTCCCTCCCTGCACCATGGAAGGCTGCATGGTCTCTGGCTCAGTCCCTCCCTGCACCATGGAAGGCTGCATGGTCTCTGGCTCAGTTCCTCCCACTTCTTTATTTACAAAATTTTTATTTTGTTTTTGGCTGCACCAAGTGATATCTTAGTTTCCTGACCAGGAATTGAACCTGTGCCCCCTGCATTGGTAACATGGAGTCTTAAACACTGGACCACTAGGGAAGTCCCTTTAGCAACATTTCTTAAAATTTTTCTGTTTCAGTGTCTCCTCTGAGTGTCCCCCGCATGGACTGCAGCTACTCCCATGAAACAATGCTCAGCCCCAGATTCTCTTTGACATCATATCTGTTCTCTTGCTCTCTTCCCTCTGATTCACCTGAACCTGATTCTCCTGAACATGTTCAATGCAGATCCGCTTTTTACTCATGACCTCCAGCAGCCATAAGCCCCTCATCTTCCATTTGAACAGCTTTTCTCTCCTTGATTCATACTTCTCACTTCACTCCCTAAGTTCTGATGAATGAAAAATTCATTTTTGGTTGCCTCTGAGAAGATACATGAGGTGCGTTCCTGGGTACAAAGACCTTCAACCTATGATCTCAAAGAGGAGAATTCCTATGCTACCCAGAGTAGCCTTGGGATATATGTACAGCAGCCTCTCATTTGTAAGAGAAGAATATTTAAGCTGAAGAAGGAATGAAAGAGCTAATAATTTGTTCCTGCAAGGCTACTGTCCATATGTGGGCCAGGGTGGACCAAGAACAAACATTGGATTTAAGCTCTTGGGTTCTGATAGATTATTGGCAAGGTTGCTGTAGGGCTGGCAGAGAAGGAAGAAAGGAGGGTCATAACTGTACCTGATTGGGACTGACAGCTTGGAATTCTGCATGTAGCGCGGTGACTTCTGCCCCTCACTGAATGTGGCTCTTGTTGCTGTGTGTTTGGTTGAGCTTTGCTACCATTTGTGAAGGTGTCTCCAAATACAGACAGAGACCACAGGGCCACTCTGCATCTTCCAACCTGGCTCGTTGGGGCAGCCCTAAGGCTCTTTGCCTCAGGTCAGCAGTTCTAAAGGCCCATCTGGACAGAGGCCATTCACAAAAGCACGTCTTTTTTCCCTGCCCTGACTCATCAAGGATTCAATTCCCCGACCTAATTCTTCTGACTAGAAGAGACCCAACCCAAGATCATCCAGATTTGTTATTTTTTCACCAAACTTATTATATACCAAACACTGTTCTAAATACTTTGTGCATATTAACTTGTTTAAGTCTTATTAACAAGCCTATAAGGTAGGTCCTATTATTACCTACATTTTGCTGCAGGGAAAAAGAAGGCACAGAGAGGTTAAGTAGTTAGCCTGAGATCACACAGCTGGTAAATGACAGAAACTAGGCACTCTTTGTCTGAGTGTATGTTGTTTACCATGACCCTCCATCGCCTCTCAGAGAAAAGCTTTCTTTGCCATCATACAAAGCATAAACAAGCAAAAGGAAGGAGGCTTATAAAATGAGCATAATAATAGGTCTTGTCTCATTGGGATGTAGTTAGGATTAGGCTTCATCATCAACGTAAAGCAGTTTGTATATTTCTTGGCATGTTGTTCCTGCTCAATAGCTATTGCTATTGAGCAATAGATTAAAAAATAGATTAAAAAATGAAAACTATAAGAGTTCACTGATTTGTTCAAGATCACAGAAATAGTTGGCACCCAACTGGGAGATTCCCAGGCGGCACTAGTGGCAAATAACCTGCCTACCAGTGCAGAAGACATGAGACCTGGGTTTGATCCCTGGGTTGGGAAGATCTCCTGGAGAAGGGCATGGCAACCCACTCTAGTATTCTTGACTGGAGAATCCCATGGACAGAAGAGCCTGGTGGGCTACAGTCCATGCCATCTCAAAGAGTCAGACACAAATGAAGTGACCTAGCATGCATAGTAGAAACAAAAAGTTCTCTGAGTTGGGGCAGTGGTTCCCAACCTTTTTGTCACTAGGCACCGGTTTCATGGAAGACAACTTTATCATGGACAAGGGTGTGGTGAGGGAATAATTTTGGGATGATATAAGTACATCACATTTATTGTGTACTTTATTTCTATTATTATGACTTTAACTCCACCTCAGATCATCAGGCATCAGAAATCCTGGAGGTTGGGGACCTCTGCTCTAGTGGACACTTAGGCTGTTACCTCTCCTCACAGGATGTTTACATACAGTCATTCAGCAATATGCCACAAAATCTCTCAGCTGGTTTCTCAAGTTGTAAGAACAAATTGCCACGGGCCCGGCAGTGCTTCTAATCATTGTGGTCACTGGCTTGTAAACATACCATTTGGTTTTGTTGGTGTAAACAGCCAGCAGTGTGCAAGCACACTCGGATAATTTTTAATATGTAAAGAATTTTCCAGGACCTAATGCTGCCAGAATGTCAGAAGAGTTAATGGCAGATGTGGTCGTGAAAATGTTCTGTATTTTTAGACAACCTTTAATTAAAACACTTTGTATGTCTCGGGGACAAAATCATATGCTGCCACTTGAAGGCTGTCAGAAGGGGAAAAAGTATACAAAGCTTCTAAAAGCAGCTTTGCTTATTTTTATCGGAGATGGAATGAGGGAGCCTTTGCAGGGACAAAGCTCAATCTCTTGCTACGAAATTATATGAATTTAATCTGCAGCACAAATATGCAAAGGATTCAACATACTGTGCTTAGTTTGCTACATTCAGGGCAGCCTTGGGGTCGGCCTGGGGGCAGTGAGCTAAGCTTGGGTTCCCCAAAAGGCCCATGACCTGCAAGACCTTCCTAATAAGCCGATAACAACTGCTTATTGGTGTTGAGCACCCAAACAGAAGGGCTGTGCTAATGCAGAATCAAAGTTTCCTAGAGATACAAGTGATGCTACATTCGTGTCAAGGAGCCGCCATGTTGAAATGGCCATCTGGAAGCAACTATGCGAGAAAGTAAACTTCTACCTAATGACAGCTCTACCTAAATGGCTGTTTCAACTGATTTAATTTTCCATGTTGAATTTCATTTTCAAAAAAATCCTTAAAGGGCTGGGTAATGCAGTGCTAAATCTGAATTCTCTTTGTATATCTGAACATCTGTAACAGGTCCTCGTATCCATTAGGTGGTCAACAAAATAGATGACTGGATCATTCAAGTATGTATTTATTTATATATCTTAAAATTTAATTTGATTAATTTATTTATGTTTTTGGCCATGCTGTGCAGTATGTAGGATCTTAGGTCCCCAACCAGGTATCAAACCCACACCCCCTGCATTGGAAGCCTGGAATGTTAACCACTGGACCATCAGGGAAGTCCCTGTATTTATTTTTAATATTAACAATAACTTGAAAGTCACTCAGTCATGTCTGACTCTTTGTGACCCCATGGACTGTAGCCCACCTGGCACCTCTGTCCATGGGATTATCCAGGCAAGAATCTGGAGTGGGTTGCCATTTACTACTCCATGGGATTTTCCTGACCCAGAAATCAAACCTAAGTCTCCTGATTGCAGGCAGATTTTATACAGTCTGAGTTACAACATATGCAAGTCTATTTACATTCAGAATGTATAAACCTCTCTTCTTTAAGCATCTTGGTTCTTGCTAATAATGACAATGTCATTCTTATGTTTGGCAGCTCACTACCTTTAGCTGCCATTTACTTTTCACTAAATTTTCTTAGGCATTTGCATTCTTAAATTCTTAGGAACATGAGTAATGTATGGTGTCTATTTTGTTCAGAAGTTAAAAATGATAAGCCATGAAAGACTTTTCTTCTTCCCTTTAATTCACATTTGAAGGATATCAGAAATGGATACAATATTGAAATACTAACTGGTACTAAGAAACTATAAGAATACTTTTAATCGCTAGCCACTGTCTATGTATCTCTGTTGTTTAGCAGTTAATATAGCAAAACCATAAATAAATTGTGCACACACCAAAAAAAAAAAAACAGAAAAAGAAAGAAAAACAACAATAAAAATAGTGTTTTTATTGCCAAGTAATGTGCACAACAGAATTCGCCGCCTTCACTCCCTTCCTGAATCACCACCCGGTCTATTGTGGTTTTAAAATATGAACAAATACTTTGATACATACTCTTTCCTTGAACAGGTGGGTCTTATTCCTCTCCTGGGAGTGTGGGCTGGACTCAGTGACTCATTTTTTGTGGAGAGAATAAAGTGGAAATGATGGTGTCCATTTCCAAGACTCGGTCATGAAAGACTCAAAGGCTTCCTCCTTGCTTTCTCTTTCGGCTCTCTCTTTCTGAGCGCAGTCAGCTACCAGGTCCTAGAGACACTCCAAGAGCCCCATGGAGAGGCTAGGGGTCACCTGCTGACAGCATGTGAGTGAGTGTCAGAACCCGGAGGCTGACATCTCAGCTGCAATCTCATGGGAAACCCCGACCCAGAACCACCTGGCTACACCACTTCCGAATTCCTGACCGATGGAACTTGCTAGACAAAGCTGTTAGCTGTTTGAACTGTCTAAATGTGGGGTGACCTTTTAGGCAGTTGTAGGAAGCCAAATTGCACCCCAACTGCCATCTTCCATTCTCTTTGAATTGCTTGATGCTCTTTGTTGTTGTTCAGTCACTCAATCATGTCTGACTTTGTGTGACCCCACGGACTATAGCCTGCCAGGCTCCTCTGTCCATGGGATTTCCCAGGTGAGAATACTGGAGTTGGTTGTCATTTCCTTCTCCAAGGGATCTTCCCAACCCAGGGATTGAACCCAAGTCTACTGCACTGCGGGCAGATCCTTTACCATCTGAGCCACCAGCAGTGTCCTTTAGAAGCTGGAAAAGGCACAGAAACAGATTGTGCCCTGAAGCATCTGGAAGAAACATAACCCTGCTGGCAAATGAATTTGAGCCCAGTGAGACCCGTTTCAGACTTCTGTCCTTACAACTGCAAGGTTGTGCTAAAGTGCCACTACGTTTGTGGTGATTTGTTGGGCTGCTCTAAGGGACTACACACATGATGTTGTCCAACCCCTTCATTATATGAAGAACTCTGAAGCCCAGAGAGACAAAAGTGCCTTGGGAATATGCTCAGGAAGAAATAAACCTCATGGGACAAGGGTGTGCTGGACAGATCTGTTCACTCTGGCGAAGACTGCTGACTGGGTCCAGCTAGTCCAGAGAGTTGTTGTTCTGACAGTCCCTTAGCGCCTCCTTAAATGTCAACTGCCTCCTTAAATGACAAGAGCATGAGTGAATTCATCCTATGGAAAAATGCTGCACAATTCATTAACAGTGTAATTATTTTACCAGGCTTCATTTCTTGCACTGGTGGGTCTGGTGTTAACAGTTAAGAACTTCATTAGGGGCCCTTGGACCAGTTTAGCTAGGTGTGGCCAGGGGAAATGACTCTCCCCACTTTTGAATCATTGTGGCTTCAGTTCATTTACATGCTCCCTGTTACATCTCACCCACCCCTCCATGTTGCCATGACCTGTTTCAGAACCTGCACTTGTACCTATGGATAGGACACAGCAATCCTATAGCCAGAGAAAACCATAATTCCAAAAGACATATGTACCCCAATGTTCTTTACAGCAGTATTTACAACAGCCAAGATATGGAAGCAGGCTAAACGTCCACTGAGAGACGAATGGATAAAGAAGATATAGTACATATATATAATGGAATATTACTCAGCCATAAAAAGGAAATTTTTTTGGGGGGGGTGTCATTTGTAGAGATGTGGATGAGCCTAGAGTCTGTCATACAGAGTGAAGTAAGTCAGAAAGAGAAAAACAAATATATTAACACATACATGTGGAATCAAGAAAAATGGTACAAAAAATCTAGAAAAATAGGATGAACCTATTTGCTGGGCAGGGATAGAGGCACAGAAGTAGACAACAGACTTATGAACACGGGAGGGGAAAGGGAGGGCAGAATGAATGGAGAGAGCAACTGTGACATAGATACACTATCACATATGAAACAGATGGCTAGTGGGAAGCATTGTATAGCACAGGGAGCTCAGTTCAGGGCTCTGTGCTGACCTAGAGGGGTGCGATGGGGGTGGGAGGGAGGCTTAGGAGGGAGGAGATACATGTATATGTATAGATGAGGCACTTTATTGTACAGTGGAAGCTAACACAACATTGTAAACCAATTATACTCCAATAAACAATCAATTTTCAGTCCTTTTATCTGTGATAACTCTAATTTCATTCCTTTGACAAAGTCTTTACTAGCTGTATTTTTATAACCACAGCTATTTAGTTTTTAATATGCTACCTCTAGGTCACAGTAGGTCTGACATTTGGAGGAGGTAGAGATGCCTTTTTTCTCTTTCAGCCAGTTTTCTGCAAAATACTTGCCCTGCCTGCCCTTCCTAGAAGATGTTTACACCCCGGGCCTTTGTACCTCTTGGCTAGAGGTAAAACCCTCTGTGATCAGGGGACCCTGGAACTTCAGCACCATCTGAACGCCTGATCAAACAGTGGACTGGCATCTTTAGGCAGTGCGACAGCTTCCTAAGTTGTCCTCTGTACTGTTCACCCTGACTCCTTTACCTGGCTTCTTTTGTGTGACAAACAGCTCCGTAGTGACTATGTCCTACAAAAGGAGCCACTTAAGCTGTCACACACATTGATTTCTAAGGCTCCTTCAAGTCCTGAAATGCCTCATTTTATTTGACAGCCATCCTGTTATCTCACTTACCACCTGCCTTCTTACAAAGAGGATGACATTTTACCGCAGTGTTGAGGTGAAGAAGTGGGTTTCAAACTTTCGGAGGCCATGGATGCCGCGTCTGGCTTCTTGGTGGTAGAACTCCTGACCTGAGAATTGTTTTGACTGTGACATTATGAAAACATTGCTGCTTCTTAATGTTTTCAAAACCTGTGAATTCCAAGCCACGCAATTTTCTCCAACAATGTCATAACACCCTCCTGTCCAAAAAGCTCAGATAGTTTTTTTTTAAACAAAAGACATAAAAAGCAAAAGAAGTGAAGAAATTTAATCAGATGTCAGAACAATGCAGAATTTTCATTATATATAGTTTCAATAGCAAAAATGATACACTGTTAGACTATATTTAAAAAAATTTTAAGTGTCAAGCCAAAAAATCTAAAGAGTTTTTCATTCACTCTCCTTTTTTTTTTAGAAAAAAAAAATTAGTGTGCTTGTATCAATATTACATGGTTTTGATTTAAATTGTTTTTTGTTCTAAAGATGCTGTATATTTCTTCCACCAATCATTTCAGTTTTGTCCCTTCATCCATCTTTTTGAACAAACAGATAGTTTCTCATTTTTCAGTACCTTGATATAAGCAAAAGACAAAGAAAGAGGAATTTAGAGTACATGGTGATGCGAATTTGGGCTATAGTTCTGTATAAGGGCTAATGTCGGTTTACCACCTCTCTCCCTTTTTCGTTTAGCACCAAAGCATCTCTCCCTGCATTACTGAGTTGGTGGCAGGGAGTCCAGTGTACTTCTGGCTCACTCTGACCCCAAGGGAGTGGGTTTCATCATTGTGGCGGAATGTGGGGTATGGAAGGGCCATGTCAGACCCGTCACCGTGGGTGACCCTTAGTTTTAACATCTGTGCTTTGTTTCTTGGCCTGGAAGGCAATGAAAAGACTAGTTTAGTTTCTCTGAGAAAACAAATGGCAGGACAGAGTTAGATGACCTCAATGGGTCCCAGTCTTTTGCTTAGTTTTGATCTGTGAATTTCTGGGTGAAGAAGTGTCTAAAGTCTAGTGAGGAAGTGCTTATATGTGAATCTGGAGCATTATTATAAGTAATAATTGAATTGCCTTCCCCTTAAGAGATGCTGAGGGCTTCCCAAGGACACTAGTGGTAAAGAATCCACCTGCCAATGCAGGAAACGCAGGAGATGCGGGTTTGATCCCTGCATCAGGAAGAACCCCTGGAAGAGGAAAGGGCAACCCACTCCAATATTCTTGCCTGGAGAATCCCATGGACAGAGGAGCCTGGAAGCCTGCAGTCTATGGGGTTGCAGAGAGACACGACAGAAGCATCTTAGCATGCACACACTATTCTGTTTAGAAAAGGGCACACTTGTAGGAGTTTTGTGGGGGTTTTCTCCATTTTATTCATTTTATTAAAATTTTAATTTTATATTAGATTATAGTTGGTTAACAATGCTATGATAGTTTCAGGTGGACAGCAAAGGGACTCAGACATACATATACATGTCCCCATTCTCCCCCAAACCCCTCTCCCTTCCAGGCTGTCACATAACTTTAAGCAGAGTCCCATGTGCTAAACAGTAGGTCCTTCTTGGTCATCCATTTTAAATATAGCAGTGAGTACATGTCCATCCCAGACTCCCTAACTATCCCGTCTTTTCATACTCCACCCCCCCCCCCCCCCAGTCTCCTGGCAACCAGAAGTTTCTTCTCTTAAATCTGCGAGTCTGTTCTGTTTTGTAAATAAGTTCATTTGCATCATGTCTTTTTAGATTCTGTAAATATAGGATGTCATATGATGTTTCTGCTTCTCTGTCTGACTTACTTCACTCAGATGGAGTTTTGAGATTGGACTAGAAGGAGATAGGAAGGGGAGACTGAGGACAGGTACCACTAGGGAGGCTGTCTTTGCAGTTTTCCAGGTGGGAAACGACAAAGTTCTAAACTAAGGCAGTGGCAGTGATTTTGAGGGCAACAAGACCTGGGGTTAATTCAACTGGGAACAGAGAATGTTTATCAGCTGTCTTGTTCCTGGTGGCTCAGGGGTAAAGAATCCACCTGCCAATGCAGGAGGCTTGGGTTCAATTCCTGGAGAAGGAAATAGCAACCCACTCTAGTATTCTTGCCTGGGAAATCAATCCCATGGACAGAGGAGCCTGGTGGGCTACAGTCCATGAGGTCATAAAAAGTTGAACATGACTAAGCATGCATGCCTGCCTGTAGGGTCATGAAATGTCTAGCTTGGGATCCCAAGGGCAAAATGGTGCCATACAGATAAAAAGGGAAATGACTTTGGGGGCCATGGAATGGGTACTGAGTGTAGTTTGGACATGTTGAATTCAGGTGCCTTTGGACATTGGGAAGGAGACAGTCAATTATCAGGTAGAAGACTGGAATTCAAGAGAAAGATCTGAGTTGGAGATAGAAAGACATCACTTAGGAGTGTCAATTAAAGCCCAGAATGTGGATATGTCACATTCAAAGAAAATACATGGTGTGAAAAGAAAGAGAGCTCAGTATGGAATAGCACAATTTAAGAGAAGGGGAGAGAAAGAGGACCCAGCAAAGGACCCCAAGAAGGGTCAGCCAGGTGGACAGGAAGAGCCCAGGAGAGAATGTGGCAAAAGATGCAGGATGGAGAGTGAGCCAAAGAAGCAAATTCAACAGAAGAGCAGTTTTAAAATAAAGTGGGTGAGAACAGAAATGAGTCTAGGATGGTTTGGGGAGGAAGGGTGAAAGGAGAACATGGAGCTATCTCGGGTCAGCTCCTGTTTCATGAAATCCAACCACAAAGGGAAAATAAATCAGATGGTAACTGTGGGAGGCACCAGGAGGAAGGCCATGTGTAAGAAGAGAAAAGGAGGTTGGTGACCAGAAAGAAGCAGAATCTAGGAGCCTGGAGAGCAGGTACTGGAACTCCACACTGTCCTTCCCAGTTGTTCCAATGAAAAAATCCCCTCCCCCACCCTTTATGATTGCTCTGCTGATGGTGATGCTTAAACACATTTAGATTTCTGTCACAGAAAGTTTGTAAAAAGGGCTGGTGAGAGGCACTAGGATGAATGAGTTCTCCCTGATTCAGGACCCTCAAAGTTGAATTGAGAGAGTAGCATTGCCATAGATACACTCTTTGTGACTCCATGGACTGTAGGCTGCCAGGCTCCTCTGTCCATAGAATTTTCCAGGCAAGAATACTGGAGTGGGCTGTCATTTCCTTCTCTAGGGGATCTTCCTGACCTAGGGATCAAACCCGAGTATCCTGCATTGCAGCTAGATTCTTTACCATCTGAGCCACCATGGAAGCTCTATATATACATTATCACGTGTAAAATAGGTAGCTAGTAAGAACCCGCTGAATAACGCAGGGAGCTCAGCTCAGCGCTCTGTGATTACTTAGAGGGGTGGGATGGAGGGTGGGAGGGAGGCTCCAGAGAGAGGGGTGTACGTATACATGTAGCTGATTCACTTTGTTATACAGCAGAAACCAACCCAACTTTGTAAAGCAATTATTCTCCAATTAAAGAAAAATTTTAAAACAGTTCAGTGCATTGTCTTGTCTGACTTCTCTCGTCTGCTCAAGCGAAGACCCCGAATAGCAGGGAAAGGCTGCCACTGACATGGGGAAGAAAGAAGGGCCATTATGATCTGCAGGCATTTTATAGATAATTACAGAGCTATAATGTAGCTGTCAGGGATCTCGGGCTTGTAAGAGAATTGCATTGTTTTGGTAAAGCTTTGACTCTGTGGGGTTGTGGCACATTTATGTTGCTTGCACAGAACGCTATCCTATTCTCTGCCCTCCAGATTACAGGGTTTTATAGACTGAGGGCTGACCCTGCAACACCGAGGTTTCAAATTTAAAGCTTGACTTTTTCAAAGTCATCTGCTAACAAATTATTTAAATACCAGACTGTTAGTCTCAGAGTTTGATAGCATTAACCCTTCAATGAGGGGGGCTATTTTGCCTTAACCACATCCTCTGCATTTTAGAGATTCCAATAGAAGAGGGAACCAAGATTTATTGAAGAATTAGAGTTTGCTGTGTGGCCATACTGGGCTTCCCTGGTGGCTCAGTGGTAAAGAATCCGCCTGCCAAAGGAAATGGCAACACACTCTAGTATTCTCGCCTGGAAAATCCCATGGACAAAAGAGTCCGGCAGGCTGCAATCCATGGGATCGCAAGAGTCAGACATGATTTAGCGACTAAGTCATGGCCTCTACACTGATTAATTCTTGTTTAATGACTGAAAAATATCAGGAGCACCTCTGAAGAGGTAGAACAGGTAAGGCAGGTCAAAAGAGCATATCTCTGGGGCATCTTTCTCATTGGAACTCCATGTCTCTGTTATTTTATTCATTTAAGATTAGCTATTGAAATAATGGAAAGAACCATACTCCCCAGTCCCTAACAGCCTGTCACAGATGTAAATTCTGAAGTCGACATCACAGGATTGGAATTTGCTAGGATGCATGTGTCAAACATAGTATAGGTATGTGACACCTTAAAAACATTTCAAGAAATTATATGACCCAGAATGTTACATGTTGCGTTTGCATGAGCCAATATGCTTTTCTTTTTTTTTTAAATAAACGTGTTGAGCTGGAGGGTACAAGCGTCTCTGTTTGAATGCCAGACCAGTTTCATGCATTATTCTTAAACGTTGTTAATCCTGTAGATTTCACATCAGCAGATTTACCTAAATGTGATTCTGCTGAATGAATATACTAACTCATGTTGTGTTTAAAGCCCCTTTATCTAACAGTTGCACCTGTCAAAGAGTGTCCTTAATTTGTTTGATTGAAGATATTTTTCTAAGGTCATTTGTTTTTTCTTTCTAGGGTTAAACGTCCTACACAATTTTCCTTTTTTACTCACATCTGCAGAGGTTCTCAGAATGCTTGAAAATGAACACTACATGCTCTGTTTTAAAGTCTTAGGTGATTTCCCCCATGGGGCATATACATTTACTTCTTAAGTTCTTGTAATTCACTTGAAAATGTACATTTACTCACACTAATAAAATTTTCTTCCAGCTATATATTTTCCTGCCTTACATCATCTCATTAAGCACTAGAATCCCTCATGCCTGGATTTCCCCCAAAGATTGTGGGAAATCTGTGACTAGCTCCATGAAATGAGCTCTTATTCTGTGATGGTCTAAAAATAGTTGTACCGAACCACAAAAACATATTGCAAGTGACTTAGATTAATACCTTTTTTCTCTGTTCAGGAGTTATTAGATGATGGGGTGGAAAGGAACCTTAGAGATCATCTAGGCTGAGCCTTTTAGTTTACAGATAAGAAAACCGAGTCCTTGAGATGAAAAGTGACTTGCTCATGGTCCAGAGTGAGCCATTGGCATCTCTATCACTGAACTCACACCTCTGGATTCCCTACTGTGAGGAGAAAAGGTTCAACTTTTATAAGTGCTTGGAAACAGGAGAGCAGGACATCTGTAATGCTGTTGAACTAGATTAAAATCTCAACTTGATTGCTTAGTATCTGTGTGGGCCATGGGAAATCTCTACGTGTCTGTCTTGCTGTTTGGTCGCTCAGCTGTGTCTGACTGTTACAAACCCATGCACTGTAGCCCGCCAGGCCCCACCGTCCACAGGATTTTTCAGGCAAGAATACTGGAGTGGGTAGCGATGCCCTTCTCCAGGGGATCTTCCTGACCCAGGGATCGAACCTGGGTCTCCTGTATTGTATGTAGATTCTTTACTATCTGAGCCACCAGGGACGCTCCAGTGGGTCACATGCTATGCGTAAACTATAGCTAAAATTATACATTATTCTTCAGTACATATTGACACTTTTCTGGAATGATTGTATTTTGTTTACACTTCTCTTAGGTGCCTATGAGGGTTCCAACTGTCCTATGTCTTTGCCAATAACTAGCATTATTTCATCAAAAAAATTTTTTTTAATGTTCTAGCAGATGCATAGTGATGTCTCTTTGCATTTTAATATGTATCCTCCTGGTGATTGATAATGTTGAGAACATTTTTTTTTCATAATATATTAGCTATTTGGAGATTCTCTTTTGTGAATCTCTTATTTAAGAATGTTACCTAGGGTTGAAGTGTTAACTCTTTTAAACTGATACGAGGACGTCCCTGGTGGTCCAGTGGTTAAGAATCTACCTTCCCCAATGCAGGGGAGGCAGGTTCAATTTCTAGTGGGGGAGCTAAGATGCCACGTGCCCGTGGAACAACTAAGCTCGCACATGGCACCTACTGAGCCCCTGGGCTCCACAACAAGAGCAGCTCGAGCGCCGCTACTAGGAAAGCCAGCACAGCTAGAGAGAAGCCAATGTGCCACAGCGAAGACGGAGCGCATGCAAACTAAAAATTAAGAAAGTATAAAAAATTGAAAAATCCTTATGTAAAGGTCCTTTATACACGCTAGGTAAACGTTCTCTTCTCCCACTCACTGGTTTGCCTTTCACGTTTTCACTCAAGTCTGAATAAATAGGAATTCTTACCTAGGGTTGAACTGTTTAGGGGGAGAGGGCAGATGGTATCTTTATAAAGAAATATCAGCTTACCCCAAGATCATGAAGACTTTGTGTTCTCCCATGCTACTACCTATAAACTTTATTATTCTACCTATTATATATTTGGGTCTATGACCCACATGGAATTGATTTTTGTTTAAGAGTAAGGGATTCAGATATTCTAATTTTTCTGAATAGTGAATTGACCCAGCAACATTTATGAAAAAGATGGTCCTTTCCACATGCACTGCAATTGTCTCTTTGTTGAAATTTATGTGAACATATATATAGATCTCTGGACTCTCAGTCCCGCTCCATTAACTCTTTTGTCTAGTCTTGTGCCAGCACCACCCGGTCTTACTTACTGGAACTTGATAATAAGTTGTCGTATCTGGAAGCATAAATCATTCAAATGTGTTCTTTGTCTTGAAGTTTGTTTTCCGTAGTTGCTCCTTTTGCATTTCCATACAAATTTTGCCATCAGCTTGCCAATTTCTACAGAAAGGTCTTCTAGAATCTGATTAAGATGACATTGAATCTATTGATAAATTTGGGTGAACTGACATCCTTACAATATTGAATTTTCAAATCCAGAGTCATAGTGTATACTTTCAGTAATTTAAGTCTTTAAAAAATTCTTCTCAGTAAGTTTTTATCATTTTCTGTATAGATGTCTTTTACTTCTTATTTCTAGATTTTTTGGATATTATATCATGTGTGCAGAAGGGTACTTACTTCCAAAACTTTCCCTAACACTTTTTTTTTCTTGCTTGCTTTATTTAATTAGCATTTCTGTGCTCAGGCATGTCTGATCGAGGACTATAGCCCACCAGGCCCCTCTGTCCATGGAATTTTCCAGGCCAGAATACTGGAGTGAAGTGCCATTTCCTCCTCCAGGGAATCTTCCAGACTCACGGATGGGACTGAACCTGTCTCTTGGTCTCCTGCATTGGCAAGCAGATTCTTTACCACTAGCACCACCTGGGAAGCTTATATAGAAATGGTGATAATGGCATGTGTCTCATTTCTGAACTTAATGGTGAATCACCATTAATTAAGTTTACTGTATATTTACATTTTGCAGATTCCTTTTGTCAGATTTAAGAAATTTCCTTTTATATCCCAATTTGCTAAAATTAAAAAAAAAAATGATGAGTGGTTAATTTCCCAAATGTGTTTCTTTCTCACTTATTCAAGAAAAGTCTTCTCCATTTTTATGTTAATTTGGTGATTAAGTTTTAAATATTAAACCAAGTTTCATCCTTAGAATAAACCCAACTTTTTTGATCCTTATTAATTTTTTTTTTCTTGTTTCACCAGATCATCTGATCTTCTAACATTTTGTTTTTGGTTTTTACATCAATGTTCTTTGGATTATACAATCAGATAGATTTTTTTAGGTTTTAAAATAAAAGAAATGCTGGATAAAGAATAAAAGAACTGGGAAGATGTTTCAACTTTTCCCTATTCTCTGGAAAACTTTGTGTAAGATAAGAGTTCTTTTTTAAATATGAAGAATTTACTCTAGAAGTCATTTGAGCTTGGAGCTTTCTTTATGAGAAGGTTTAAAATTAGGCATTCAACTTCTTTCATAGATACAGGAGTGTTTTCATTTTTTATTTCTCCTTAGTGTCAGTTTTGACAAGTTGCATTTTTTTTCAAAGAACCTAAAACTTTTTATTGATATCTATGTTTTCTATATACAATATTATCCCTTGTACCATCAAGACCAATTTGGTGATGCAGTAGTTTAAAAAATGTACTCATTGGCTATTTTAATGATTTTCTTCCAAGCTGTTATTCACTCCCCCTACCTTGCCAAAACTGCAAGTTTTTATGTTGTCACTTCTCTATTTGAGTTAATTCATAACTTAGTGTTTTCTTTAATTGAACCACATGTCTCCAAAGTTAAGTAGAGTCTATTCAAAGTCTGCAGGAAGTTTCCAGTGCTCAACACCTTAACTACAGGCCTGCTTGATGTGTTAATTGCTAGTGCCAGTCTCTTGATGCTTTGAAAATTTGGAAACTTTAATTTTTTTATTTTCAGTTATGTTACTTGGCCACATAGTACAAATAATGAACAGACTCAGCTGAAGCAAAGACAACACAAATGGTGATAACCAGGGTGGACACATGCAAGTAATGATAACTACTTCAAAACAACTGTGTGTCTGAATATAATTTAACAATGTCATCAATCCCACTTTTAGAGTTGCTTAAAAATATCATAAAACAGATGAAATATGACAATTCTATTAAATAGAGTGACACTTTTCAGTCTTTTTTTCTCTTCTGAAATCTTTATTTTCTTTTGTGTTTAAGGAAGAAGCTATCCATTATAAGACTGGAAAAATAGGGTAAGCAACAAGGTCCTACATACAGCACAGGTAACCATATTCAATATCCTATAATAAACCATCATGGAAAAGAAAAAAAATATATATATATGTATATATATATATGTGTGTGTGTATGTATATAACTGAATATAATGTATATGTATATAACTGAACAACTTTGAAGTATCACAGAAATTAACACAACATTGTAAATCAACTATACTTCAATAAAATAAATTTTAAAAACAGTCAAACTAAAAAAATATGACTGGAAAAATAAATGAGTAAATTGTCTCCTAGTTGTTTGATTTCATTTATTATAACATACTTAATATAATATAATAAAATTTGTAATTTACTTTGAAGAATCATTTGTGGTAAGGATCTTATTTTATGTTTTCCCACATAGTTATACTAGAATATATCATGAAATACTGAACTATGGATGTCAGTGTTCCATATGTTTAAGATATTTGCCTCTTTTAATATATTTTCCATTTGTTATTTTAATAGGAATCTAGTTGGGCAAAGTGAATGGAAATGGAAAGAGCTGTTCATTCAAATTTCCAGCATCACAAGGAAGTTTCTGAATGGTCAATTCTTTGGACTGAAAATTAATTCCCTATAAACCTTATTCACCTTGCCTGCTCCCAGAACCTAGCATGTATTCTAACTTGTGTTGCCACTGAAACTTCCTCTTGTATCCACAACCCTATATGGCTTCTCTGAAAATTCCTGTGTAATGGGAGAATGAGATATGTCACCATCCACAGTCACACAGTTCATCAACAGAAAGATATCCATGGGCCAGGCCCTCTTAACCATGTGTTCCCTTCTGTGATCTATCCAGAGGCCATCCTGGTTGCCTCTTCACCTGTATTGGTTACTTCTAACTGGATTGGCTATTTCTTGTTCCTTTGTTTTTACAAATCTCTGCAGTAAATCCTACCATTTGGAGACAATTAGCTTTGATTAGGTAACAGTGAGCATTGTAAGAAGGGATATTTATATCGCTAGAGCAAATACAGGGAGATAGTGAGGGACAGGGAAGCCTGGTGGGCTACAGTCCATGGAGTCACCAAGAGTCAGACACAACGTAGCAACTGAACAACAACATGTCAGAGATCAGGCATTTTCCAGAGGCTGTGTTTCCTGTGTCATCATTGACAAGACACTTGGGATGCAATCTGTGAATCAGGCCTTGGGTTTAGAAATGGGTCCCATAGACAGTGATCTGAGTCCAATCAGCGGAAATCTTCATTTACAGAGTCAGTCATCTCCTTTTCTATGAGAGGACCTGCCAAGAATACCCTGGGGGGAAATGTCAAAGATATAGCAAGTACTCTTGCTGTGGGAGGGATTATGGTCTCAGCTGATAATGCTGTGTGTGCCATAAAATAGAAACCAAGGTGATTGAATTGATCAGGAGGCTGTCCTCTGAGCAGGGCAGTGGGCATGGTTCCATCCTGCAGAGATGAACAGTACTCTGGTGCTGACACTGTGGGCTTCTCTGGATCACTGTGCTGTTCCTTCCTTGAAAGTGAACCTTTTGGAAACAGAGTGAAACAGCTGATGTCATGCTTAAGGGAAGGGATACAGAGGTGAACATGACCCCTCATCCCTGACTTAGCTGGGACTTTCTGTTTGGAGATAAGGAAAAAACTCAAAATGGCAACAAGACAAAAACAACAAAAGTCAAGGTCGATGGTTAATGAAACTGGAAATTCCAAAGATGGAGAGACTACAGGATGGGATTGATTTAGTTACTTGACAGTTTCTCAAGGACCCAGCCACCTTTCCCATATCTGCTCAACTCTTTGCAGCACCAACTTCAACCTCAAGGTGACTTCCCTTCATATTTGCAAAACTGTCTTCACTGTTTTAGGTTTGATATAGATATACCATATACCTAAAGAAAAAGCATCTCTCTCAGTATGTTCTCTTCTTTTCTTTCCCAGAATTTCTCAGAAATCCCTCCTGATATCTCATCAGGTTACCTGCTTGCTTATTTATTTGTTTTTGGCTGCACTGTGTCTTCATTGCTGCACACAGGCTTTCTCTAGTTGCGACAAGCGGGGGCTACTTTCTGATTAAGGTGTTTGGGCTTCTTGTTGAGGTAGCCTCTCTCATTGCAGAGCAGGCTCTAGGCACATGGGCTTCAGTAGTTGTGACTCTCAGGCTCTAGAGCACAGGCTCAGTAGTTGTGGCACACAGGCTTTGTTGCTCTGAGACACGTGGGATCTTCCCAGACCAGGGATGGAACCCATGTCCCCTGCATTGACAGGAAAATTCTTAAACACTTGACCACCAGGGAAGTCCTCACCTGCTAATTTTAGATCAGTCCCTAAGGTTGGGGAAAGCTAGACACTGATTGGCTTAGGTGAGTTACCTGAATAAACCCTGTGAGAGGAGAAAGGGTCAGATCCCCACTGGATTAGGATCCACCCAGGATCCACCCAGGGCACTGAGGGTTGGGTCAACTTTCCCCAAACTGTAAAGGAACAGCTAATATAAAGGCACTGAAGAGCTAAAATAAAACTGGGTAGTGTGAGCACAGACGAAGAGGTGAGTAGATGCTGCGTAACCACCAACAACCAGCATACACTGCCAGGTGCCAAGCAGAACCAAGTCCAAAGGAGAGAGAAAAGAACTCATCATTAACAGTCGCTGTATGGAACACCCCAGAGATTAGTAAACAGACTCCAATTTTAAATTCAATGACCTTTCTTTTTGTGTCCCTCCCTTGATTATTTTACCACCTCTATATCATGTGTGAATATGTCCATGTCTATATTCCACGAATAGGCACACACACATGCAAATGTAGACACACAAGATCTCCACTGACTCCCTAGCATTCAAGGAACAAATTCACTCTCAGTTCTACCAGTCATTTCAGGGACTTCCCCCGTGGTCTAGTGGTTAAGAATATGCCTCCCAATACAGGGGACTCAGTTTGATCCCTGCTGGGGGAACTAAGACCCCACCTGCCATGGGCCTACTAAGCCCATGTTGCATGACTACAGAACTGGTGACTGCAACGAAAGATCCCAAGTCCTGCAACTAAGACCTGACTCAGCTAAATAAATAAATAATTTAAAAAACCAACACTACAGTCGTTCCATATAATTTCAAGGATGATTGCAGTTTTGATCAGCGGCCTAATGCATTTGAATAACTGTACTAATTTGTGGGTTCTGATGGCCGAAAACCAAAGACTCTCAATCTACCCCTCTCCCACTTTCCCACTGACATAATTATAAAGATATAGAAGGAGATTCAAATTTTCAACAACGCTGGGAACCAGAAATATGATTAAAAAACGTATGAGAAGTCAGGAGGGATTTCTACTTTACTGAACTCAGAAGATGCGCTAAGTAACAGAGTAACACTATACAGGGAAAAGGCGGTCATAGGAAACTCTTTCCCCATTATAGAGGCTTTCAGTCTCTCCAACTGACTCCTGGGCTACAACTCCTAATATGCTAAAGGAGAAACGAGAATCTAGTAACTGGAAAAACTGTGGTATTAGCGCAAACAGGAGACTCTGTTTTTCATTTAGTGTTTCAACATGGAAATAAATATACACTGTTTCAGATTTAGCAAGTTGACCAGGCAGCTCCTTCTTCAGGTTAAGTACATTACGAAGCCCAGGCAAGTCGGCTTGGAATAGGTAGAGACGTGCAGTCCCATGGAAGACATACATGGGGGAGGGAGGTGGGGCGGGGGACAAAGCAGAACTGCACACACGTTTTATGAGCAAATATCAAGACTGAGATCTCTCTCTGATCAAAGGACTGAACATGTGAGAGAGAGAACGGGGGACTCAAGAGGCCTGGGAACAGTGTACTTTGGGGAAAAAAAATTTATGATAGGAAAGAGCAGAAAATGCTTAGAAAATATCTAACTTAAGCTCCATAAACTTCAGGAAGCCAAGAATGAGATAAAAACACAATAGACTTTGATGAAAAGAGAGATTGTTGTGATAAGTAAAGCTTTCAAAGAAACTCAAATTTAATGACTTTTAAAAATGGATGATAACAGATCTGGATGCAAAAAAAATGTACAAATATGCACAGAATATTGCATTCCTTTTCAATTTATGTGGTCGTCAGAGTTGATTTCACATCCTGCACTCCTCCCACCTTTGGACAGATGTTTTCAGTAGTTCAAAATTTATTTTTAAAATCTATATTTAGCTTTTTTTAAAGAGAAAAAAAGTATAAATTAAGTTTCTCCTTTACTATTTTGGCTTTTCAAAGAAACCTAACGTCAATGAATGCCAAATGTGCCATTAAAACTGCTCCAAGTGTTCATAAATCTGATTTTTAAACCTCTTGGCCTGTGCCGCCAATTAAAGGTAGAGTTTAAGCTTTGGAAAGCTACAGGTGTATAGAAGAATTAGGTACACACCTCACGAAGTTTAGAATGAGTCTAATAAAACAAATATAGTATTGGGCATTAAAAGTGAAATCATCAAATCAAAGTCAATAATAGAAATAGTAAAAGAACAAACTGGGCTTCCCAGGTAGCTCAGTGGTAAAGAATCTGCCTGCCAATGCAGAAGACAGGGGTTTGATCCCTGGTCCCGGAAGATTTCACATGCCACAGAGCAACTAAAGTCTGTGCACCACCGCTACTGAGCTTGTGCTCCGGAATCTGAGCTCTGCAACAGGAGAAGCCGCTGCAGGGAGAAGCCTGAGCACCACAACTAGAGAGTAGGCCCTGCTCACCGCAACTAGAGAAAAGCCCGTACATCAGTGAAGACACAGCACAGCAAAATGCAAATAAATAAAGAAGATTTAAAAATTTATCTATTAGTTTAATTCAGACTTCTCCAAATCACTCTTTTGAAAGAAAAGGTAAGAAAAATCTTCTCTCTTTTTGGTGTGGGAGAAGGAGGCTAAAAGTTTCCAGAAAGTAAAATATCCATGAACTCTCTTTAAAAAATATTATTCCACAAAACCATAGAAGTTGGCCCAGAGATGAATCAAAATAAGTAGAAATGAGGTTGTTACAGTACGAAAGTATTCACTCGCAGAATTAAATGAG
Organism: Odocoileus virginianus; assembly: GCF_023699985.2. Classification (NCBI taxonomy): domain Eukaryota; kingdom Metazoa; phylum Chordata; class Mammalia; order Artiodactyla; family Cervidae; genus Odocoileus; species Odocoileus virginianus. The sequence goes on from NC_069689.1 coordinate 58,283,261, forward strand.
TTAAATAGAATTGTTTTATACATACTCTGCAAACTAAATGCAAAGACAAAAAAACCAAAATGGATAAATTAAAATTTCACTGTAATAGTGTTTCAAAGAATTCTAAGCATTATAGACTAAACTGTGAAGAGAATAGGCAAGAGTCAAAGATAGGCTGGGACTTCCCAGGTGATCCAGTGGTTAAGAATCTCCCCCCAATGTAGGGAGTGCCAGATTGATCCCGGGTCAGGAAGTTAAGATCCCACATACCACAGCCAAAAAACCAAAACACAAAACAGAATCAACACTGACAAATTCAATAAAGACTTAAAAAAAGAAACAGTCATAGACAGGTGATTGTGAACCAAATGTGCCATCTTATAGAGGAGTAGTGAAAGAGATTTTATTATTTGTTTGATATTATTTATTTGTCTACTTGATAGTGAATTAATTTCCCAACATTTTATTTCTGAACATTTTGAGATATACGCTGAAGTTGAAAGAATTTTATAATGAACATCAACATCCTCACTACCTAGATTCTACCATTAACATTTTACTATACTTGTTTTATCACCTATCCATCCATCTATCCATGCAAGAGATTTTATTTTTGATTTTGATCATTAAAGAAGTATAGTTTCAAGTACAGTTTTACAAAATTTAAAAGTAATTACTGGTATGAATTTTTAATATTACCAATTTTAATAACCTCGGAAGAAAAAATAAATAAGACATGACATAAAACTATGAAAACCAATAAAACAGTAAATAAAATTGCACATGTTACTTGTAAAGTGAGATGTACCTCCTTTTATTGTGCTTCACAGATGTATTTTTGACAGATTGAAGATTTACGGCAGCTGTGTCAAACAAGCACCATTTTTCCAACAGCATTTGCTGACTTTGTGTCTCTGTGTCACATTTTGGTAATTCTCACATTATTTCAAACTTTTAAAATGATTAGTTCTGGTTGTTGTGGGGATCTCTCATTAGGGATCTTTGGTGTCACTACTATAACTTGCCAAAGGTTCAGATGATAGGATTTTTAGCAATAAAATATTTTGAAATTAAGGTATGTGCATTGAAAAAAAAAAAGGTATGTGCATTGCTTTTTTATACATAATACTAGTGCACACGTAATACAGAACAGTGTAGTGTAAACACAACTTTTGTATACCCTGAGAAGCTCCAAAATATATGTAACTTGCTTATTGCTATGGTCTGGACTCCAATTCACGACATCCCTGAAGTATGTCTGTATCTATCCAAGAAAGGAAAGATGAAGAAATAAAACCACAAGAGTAAAAACAAAATGTTTGGCTAATTGATGTTGTTACTGTTCAGTCACTAAGTCACTCTTTGCGAACCCATGGACTACAGTATGCCAGGTTCCTCTGTCCTCTGTCTCCCGGAGTTGTGGGCTAATACATACAGGTAAATAAACAAAAAAAGCAAACACCTCAAATAAAAGGCTGCTATAAAAGTACTATGCAATTAAGAATTAAACATATAAAATCACTTAAATTGATGGAGGTTATCTTATTTTGAGAAAAAGTACAAGGCTCCCTATAGACATAAGGGTAGATACATGCATGTCACTGACATATAGTGCAAAATATTTTGCATAAGGTACACAAGAAGAAAAATTTTGTAAGCTAGGAGAAAAGAAAGACTTGAGCAGAGTTTTATACATTTCTGAAAGATCAAGTAGCCAAACTAAGTGAGAATATAGAGAATCTGGATAATAACATTACTGAGCTTAATTAAGTAGACCAAATTGGAATTTGTACCTTACAAGCAGTTGAATACCCTTTGGTAAGAGTTCACTGAACAACTATAAAATGTAATTAGATCTCAATGAAAACCTTAACCCCTTTCAAATGGGAGAAATTTTACAGTCCATTTTCTGTGACCACAAATGTCAATCACACAGACCAAAAATTGAAATCACCTCAAAAAATAGTCAGCTTGAATCTGTGATTTCAAACATCTTAGAAAAGAATGAAAATTAGAATTCTCCATGTCAGACACAAAGGTGCTGTGGAAGCAGTGATAAAAGGAAAGTTTTTGGCTCAAAAGTGAAAATAAATGATAGGAATGAGAAATGAATTCAGTTGATCAAAGATTCAATCCAAGTTTGAAAAGCAAAGATAAGCTAAATCTGATGAAAACAGGAGGAAAAAAATAATACAGAAATACTTATTGCACTTCCTAGATGTTGCATTTTTATAAATTGCAGGTTTGTGGCGATTCTATGCAGAGCAAGTGTGTTGGCACCATTTGCTTACTTCTTGTCTGTGTGTCACATTTTGGAAAATCTCACAGTATTTCAAGCTTTTTCATTATTATTATATTTTTATAATAATCTGTCATCAGTAATCATTGGTTACTCTTGTGATTATTTTGGAAGTACCATGAACTGTGCCCATATAAGTTGGCAAACTTGGTAAATATGAGTGTTCTGACTGCTCCTTCCCCCTGCTGTTCCCCATCGCTCTCCCTCTCCTCAGCCTCCCCATTCCCTGAGACACAACAGTATTGAAATTAAGTGGATTACTAACCCTACAATGACCTCTAAGTGTTCAAGCAAAAGGAAAAGTTGCATGTCTCTCACTTTAAATCAAAAGCTAGAAATGCTTAAGCTGAGTGAGGAAGGCATGTTAAAAGCCAGGAGAGCTGAAAAGCTAGGTCTCTGGCATCAAACAGTAACCAAGTTGTGGATGCAAAGGAAAAGTTCTTAAAGGAAATTAAAAGTGCTGCTCCAGTGAACACATGACTAATAAGAAAGCCAAACAGCCTAGTTGTCGATATGGAGAATGCTGTAGTGGTATGGATAGCAGATCAAACCATTCGCAATACCCCCTTAAACCAGAACCTGATCCAGAGCAAGGCCCTAATGCTCTTCAATTCCATGAAGGCTGAGAGAGGTGAGGAAGCTGCAGAAGAAAAGTTTGAAGCTGGCAGAGGTTAGTTCATGAGGTTTAAGGAAAGAAGCCACTTCCATGACCTAAAAATGCAAGGTAAGGCAGCAAGTTCTGATGTAGAAGCTGTGGCAAGTCATCCAGTGGACCTGACTAAGGTAATTAATGAAGCTGGGGGAGGAGGAGCTAAGATGGTGGAGGAATAGGACGGGGAGACCTCTTTCTCCCCTACAAGTTTATGGAAAGAACATTTGAACGCTGAGCAAACTCCACAAAACAACTTCTGATCGCTAGCTGAGGACATCAGGCGCCCAGAAAAGCAGCCCGTTGTCTTCGAAAGGAGAGAGAAGAAATCCAGCTCCATGCACCACAACACTGACGCAAGCTTCCCTAACCAGGAGACCTGGACAAGCCAATCGTCCAACCCCACCCACTGGGAGAATCCTCCATAATGAAGCTGGGTATACCAAACAGGCTGTCATTTGCCTCTGCCACCAAAAGATTATGACTCACTGAAGGTTCAGATGACGGTTAGCAATTTGTTTTATCAAAAAGTATTTTTAAATTAAGGTATGTAAATTGGTTTTAGACATAATGGTATTACTCACTTAATAGAATACAGTATGGTATAAACATAATTTTTTATGAACTGAGAAACCAAAAAAAAAACTGTGACTTGCTTTATATCTAATGTTTGCTTTACTGTGGTGGTCTGGAACTGAACCTACGATATTTCCAAGGTCTATCTGTATTAAGCCAAAAATCAACAAGTAAAAGACAGTAAACTATGGAAATTATAAATTAATCTAATCTCTAATTCTTTTTAGGTGAAGAAGAAAGAAAATAATATAGAAAACTTTCCGTGTAATTAGAAAAATAAATCTGAGCAACTGAAAACAGTCTAATTTTAAGGAAAGTATACTTATAAAAATTTTACATTAGAAGCGAAGTTCTGAAAGATAAAATAACTAAATACTGGTTTCCAGTGTTGCCAACATTTACACTTAAATCAAGAACTCGTGGGCCTGGATGGATGGTTTGTTGGTTGGTTTCATTAAATGTACAAGAAACAGAACAAGGAAATATATGGAAAGTTTTCTTATTCATGTGTTAATAACCTTAGTAACAGACTTGAGATGATGCTTACCTCAATACAAAAAAATAAAAAAATATGTAGTTCAATTTGGATTATGAAAATAAGCAAAAACTCCTGATTATAACACTAGCAAATTGAGACTAGCATTCTATTAACTGAAGATGAATTCATGACAAAATTAACAACATTCCAGAAATACAATAATGATTGGATGTCAGAAATATTTTACTATAATATGTATTCATAGGTCAAAAAAAAAAAAAAAAACACCTCTCCATGGTGGCAGAAATGACATTTGTTAACATTTAAATTCAATTACTGTTGAATAATAATGAATTAGAAATAGAAAATTCTTCTTCAGCATTATCAAGTTTCCATCTTAATTGCTCTCTCTCCAGCCAGGAGTCTTAACTTCGAGTCCCACACAGAGCCACTTGGTGACAATGGCAATGAATTCTGCTGCAGAGAATATCACCCCTGTGTGAATACAGGGGAGGGATCTTCTGAATTTTAGAGGAGGTTAATACCGGAACAAGCCAGAATCACACAGAGCATTTTACCAACACACACTGATCTCTTCTTGATGGGCTCCTTTGCCCCTGTGACTGTTGATCAGGAATGCAGTAGAAAATGAATGCAATAGCCGTGATGCCTACTTCCACAGTGACGAGAGGAGCAGAAAGATGGAGAGGCTGCTCTTTAAGGTCCCATTGAAAAGTAATGATTTGATTCCACTGAGTAACTTCCTTTCAGTGAAAACAGATGTGCCATTTCCTAGAAGAAATTGAAGAAATGCAGACTAGAGCCGACGACTTCCACAGGAAGGAAAAGAGGGAAAGAGCTATTACGTATTGAGCTTCAGCAAAGTGACTACACAAAGAAGGCTGACTTCCAAAGAATTGATGCTTTTGAATTGCGGTGCTGGAGAAGACTCTTGAGAGCCGCTTGGACAGCAAGGAGATCAAACCACTCTATCCTAAAGGAAGTCAGCTCTGAGTATTCACTGGAAGGACTAATGCTGAAGCTGAAGCTACAATATGTTAGGCCACCTGCCTTGAAGTTGGAACAGAGCTTGCTTGCTGTTGTTCTCTATCATGTTTGACTCTTTGCAACTTTATGGACTGTAGCCCACCAGACTCCTCTGTTCTTGGGATTTTCCAGGCAAAAATACTGGAGTGGGTTGCCATTTCATTTTCCAGGGGATCTTCTCCACTGAGGGACTAAACCCGGGTCTCCTGAATTGCAGGCAGATTCTTTACCATCTGAGTCCCCAGGGAAGCCCCTTTGAATGTTTGTAAAATCTTTCCAGATGATGTCCTCATTCGGAACGTGAGGCTCTATCTGCGCCCTTCATGAGACATTTACCTGCACATTGACCATGTTCTCTAAGCTTAATATAATTCCAAATTCTTCAAGAGCAGACATCACGACTCACGTCTCTGTCTGCTGGTGCACATAGGTCCATTCACCCCAAATTGTCTATCTTGAGCCAGAACCCTGGTGGGAACTGGAAATGAGAGGTGGAGTAAACGTCAGTTCCACCAGATAGAGATAACTGAGGTCACTCAAATGTTAGGACCGCTGGGATCAGATGCCAAGGTGACCAGGAAACACCTCATAGATCAGAGGCTGCAAAACTGTGCCTCAAATATGACTGATGCTTGCCAGGTGGACCAAGCTTGAAAGGACTTTCCAGGAGGGGGAGCTGTGTGGACAAAGCACTGAGATGGAAAATTTTAAAATGCAGATTCAAGGAATTGCAAGCAGGTCAGTGCAATTGGAGTATGGGTGAAATTCTAGAGAATAGTGAAAGACAGGAACCATACCATGGCCATGGTGGTTGAACAATTTTCGACAGGAGAGGGGCTTGGCCAGATTTGTCTTTTAGAAAGATCTCCTTAGCCTGGAGGGGGATAATGAATTTTTGAAAGGGACAAAACCAAAGGAAGGGAGACCACTTAAAGACTGCAAAGCTAAGGTGGGTGCTCTGGGAAATAGAAGAATGCAGACTGTATGATTTTCTTTTTTAAAATTGAAGTTTAGTTGCTTTACAATGCTGTGTTAGTTCCTACTGTACAACAAAGTGAATGTGTGCGTACATATACATACAGCCACTCTTTATCACCACAGATCACTGCGGAGAGTTTCCTGTGCTGTTATACAGTGGGGTCTCATTAGTTATCTATCTGATTGAGGTTCTTTTTTTTCCCAGTGCTTGTTTTAGTGGAATGTTGGTAACATGAATCATTGAGCACCCAGTATGGACTGGAAATTATGATCAGCCTTATACATGCGATTTAACATTTAATTCTCAGAATTACTCTGGTAGAAAAGGACCATGATCATCTCCATTTTACAAATAGGAAAACTGAGGGTATAGAGAGAGTAAATAAATTACCCAATGTCATCCAGCTACTCTCAGTTTCAGAGCCGGGATTCAAACCCAGGTGGTTGAGCTCCAAGAGCCGGTCCTCTTAGCCTCTGAACAACATAGTCCATGGAGAACGAACCTTGGGAGAATCGGAGTTGGGGTGGTGTCCTTCAGCTGTAATATTTCCAGGTAATGAAAACCAGATTAAGGGCTTCCTGGGTAGCTCAGCTGGTAAAGAATCCAGCTGCAATGCAGGAGACCCCAGTTCAATTCCTGGGTCAGGAAGTTCCCCTGGAGAAGGGCATGGCAGCCCACTCCAATATTCTTGCCTGGAGAATCCCATGGACAGAGGATCCTGGTAGGCGGCAGTCCATGGGGTCACAAAGAGCTGGACACGACCGAGTGACTAAGCACAGTACAGCAATGAAAACCAGACTGAGATGAAACCAAGAGAATGGGGAAATGACACTATGGGAGGATATGGAATTGGGTTCATAAACTGTGAGCTTAGCCCAACCAACACCAGGAAATCTGTTTTCTTTTTAGGTTTTTATTTTTATTGTGGTAAGATATATATAACACTAAGTTTACCATCTTAACCATGTTTAAGTGCGCAGTTCAGTGGAATTAAGTGCATTCATATTGTTGCTCAACCATCACCACCATTCATCTCCAGAACTCTTTTCATGTTGCAAATCTGGGACTTTGTACCCATGAGACAGTAACTTCTCTTTCGCCCTTTGCCCCAGCCTCTGGTGACCAACATCTTACTTTCTGTCTCTATGAATTTTACTATTCTAGGTGCCTCATATAAGTGGAGGGCTTTCCAGGTGTCACTAGTGGTAAAGAACCTGCCTGCCAATGCGGGAGACATAAGAAACAGGGGTTTGATCCCTGGGTCGGGGCGACCCACTAGAGGAGGGCATGGTAATCCTCTCCAATATTCGTGCCTGGAGACTCCCATGGACAGAGGAGCCTGATGGGCTACAGTCCATGGGGTCACATAGACTTGGACATGACTGAAATGACTTAGACGAGTATAGATGGAATCATACAATATCTGTCTCTTTGTGACTGACATTTCATTTAGTAAGATGTCCCTAAGTTTCACCCCTGTCATAACAAGTGTGGGAATTTCCTTTCTCTTTAAGGTGGAAGATATTCCATTGCATGGAATAACCTTTTACATGCTCACTGTCAACTTATTTGTGTCTTTGGACCTAAAATGAATATTTTCTAGAGAGCATATAGTTGAGTCATATTTTTTTAGTCCATTCTGCCAATTTCTGATTTTCGATTTCTCTGAGAGTGTAATCCATTTATATTTAAAGTAATTACTGGAATTGAGCTGCAGGAGTTGCTTATATATTTTTGAGATTAATCCTTTGTCTGTTGCTTCGTTTGCTATTATTTTCTCCCAATCTGAGGGCTGTCTTTTCACCTTGCTTATAGTTTCCTTTGTTGTGCAAAAGCTTTTTAAGTTACATTAGGTCCCATTTGTTTATTTTTGCTTTTATTTTCAATATTCTGGGAGGTGGGTCATAGAGGATCCAGAGGGATCGGGTAGAGAGGGAGGTGGGAGGGGGGATCGGGATGGGGAATACATGTAAATCCATGGCTGATTCATGTCAATGTATGACAAAAACCACTACAATATTGTAAAGTAATTAGCCTCCAACTAATAAAAATAAATGAAAAAAATAAAAAAATAAATGTTGATAGTGAAAAAAAAAGTAATTACTGATAAGGAGTTCTGTCATTTTACAATTTGTTTCCTATATGTATAGCATTTTTGTCCTCTTTTTCTTGCATTTCTGTTTTCTTTTGTGCTTAGTTGATTTTTGTAGTAAATCATTTAATTCTCTAGTTTCCTTTGTATATATTTTACAACTATTTCCTTGTGGTTATAATGGGGTTACATTTAACATCCTAAAGTTATACAGCTCTGATTTGAATTTATACCAGCTGAAGTTCAAGAAAATATAAAACCTCCTTCAGAGCTCTGTTCACATCTCTTTCAGTCATTTTTGTCACAAAGTTACATTTTTATACATTGTATTCCAAAAGGGTAAGCTAATAAGTGATTTCATGGGGTCGCAAAGAGTCAGATACTGACTGAGCAACAGAATTGACTGAATGACTGAATAAGTGATTTTAGAAATACATTAGTCTTTTAAATAATGTATAAAATAAAAAACAGAGTTACAATTCATTGTTACAATAATTCTGCCTTTTGAAATTGTCCGTGTATTTACCTTTACAGAAATTTTTATTTCTTCATATGGCTTTGAGTTATTCTCTAGTGTCCTTTCATTTCAACCTGCAAGACTTCTTTTAGTACTTCTTACATGCCAGATCTAGTAACAGACTCCTTCATCTATGGGAATTGTTTGATTTTTTGTTGAAAACTGGACACTTGAAGCTAACAATGTGGTATGGAAGTTAGAATTCTTCCCTTTATCTAGGGCTTGTTGTTTTTGTTTTGCCTTAAAAAATTATTGCAGGCTCTCTTCATGTTGAGGTGTAAACTTAAAGGTCTTCTCAGTTTTCTTCTGAGCCTAAACCTTTCCCTCCCCATACATAGTAACTTTGTAATTTCCACTGTATATAGCTGTTGCCTTCGAATGATCTAGTCTTTAATGCCTGATTCCCTAAAAGAGAAAAAGAGAGAAATGTACTGGAGAGGGGAAAGTCAGCCTTTTAAATCCTCTGGAAAGGAGCTTACAACAATGATGGGGGTGAAACAATGGCTGCATGCTTCTGTTTGCACCTCTGTGATCAGAATGGGCAATCAGTGATCAGAACGTGGATACCTAATTTGGGGAGAACAGGGTTCTTATTGTCCACTCTGACTTTTGAAAACTTTATGCCAACTACTCTAGGAATAGGTGTAGAGTGGCCTGCCAGGGGACTGGAGTGGAGATGGTGGCTATCAAAGACTTACAAGCTGAAACTGACAAGACATAAGTGCAATTTAGTGTTTCCTAGGTGGCTCAGCAGTAAACAATCCGCCTGCCAAAGCAGAAGACACAAGTTTTGATCCCTGGGTTGGGAAGATCTTTTGGAGAAGGAAATGGTAACCCACTCCAGTATTCTTGTCTGGAAAATCCCATCAATAGAGGAGCATGGTGGGCTATAGTCCATGGGGTTGCAAAGAGTTATGACTTGGTAACTAAACACCACCACCAAGTGTAATATACCTTGTAAGCCTTCTCCCATAGAAGTTGCAAGCTCTCAGTAAACTCCAGAATTTCAAAATAGTTACAGCAGACAAATTCTTCCAATGCAATTGTTGTCTAGATGGGAAGGCAGATTCTTTGTGCTTCCTACTCTACCATCTTCCCAGGATCCAGCAAATCTGTCTTGATGCACTTGTGTCCATCAGCTCTTGAATACCCTGTGGAGGAAAGTGATGGAGACACTAGCAGATCCCTGGGATGTAATAAAGGCAGGTTCCCATCTGAAGGTTTAGTTTTGTAAACTATCCTATTGACACAATGGATGTTTTTTCTTGCTTTTATTTGAATTTTGCACAGATAGTTGTTTTAGGATGTAGAAATTCTGATTTGTTATGAAAGCAGAGATGGGACACATCATGATTAATTTCAGTGGATATTGTACAAGTCCTCTTCCTCCCAGAAGAGGAGATATATCCAAAAATGGACATATTTTTCCTAACAGAATATATTTCGGCATATTTCTTCTCCTTCTTTTACAGTTGTCCTATTTAAAACCTAATTCTGAATTCTTAAAAAATTCAGTGGGCCAATTCCTTTAGATTACTTATTTTTTTTAAGGAAATTGCTCTGTTAGATGCCCAAATCAGCCCAAATCTCTGTGCATAGAGGTGTAATGTGGGTTCTATGGTGCCCAGGAAGCTCCTGTGAGCTCTGTATCTTGAGTTCAGTCAACTTGGCTCATGAGCAGCAGAGAGAAGGTTTTTGAGCCTCAAGGTACCTTTAAAAGCTTCATATCTTAAAAAATCCTATTACTACTTTGAGTGAATGGTAGTGTTAAGTATAGTTGCTCCTCAATAAAAGGTATAAAAGCATCCCTTAATTGAAATTGAATGCAAACTCCAAAAAATTCATCTTGATTAGAGCCAGGGGTGTGGGTGGGGAATTAAATGAGACTAGTCTCCTTAGTTTCTTTAGTCTGATAAATGTTTATATCTATAACTGCACACACATATTTATACACATAAATATATTTATATCTATTGTTTAGATGGATCAGAGAAGGGATGTTACTGATGTTGTTGCAATCAGCTGTTTTCTGGCAATTTCTAATCAGGGGCAAGGTGCTATCGAAGCAGGCTTTGTATTTTGTGCTGCTGTGAACATTAGACATTCCGACCCTAAATTTTAACAAGACTTGAGCCCTCTGGAAAAGCCCCTGATGCTGGGGAAAATTGAGGGCAGGAGGAAAAGGGGGCGGCAGAGGATGAGATGGTTAGATAACATCACTGACTCAATGGATATGAATTTGAGCAAACTCTAGGAGATGGTGAAGGACAGGGAAGCCTGATGTGCTGCAGTCCATGGGGTCACAAAGAGCTATACATGACTTAGCAACTGAACAACAACAAAGAGCTCTTTGGAACTGAGAGATACTGCACCATGTAACAAAAGTCCCAAATTCCCTTTTGGGGAAGGGTGGCATGCTGAACCACTGATGTGGTTGATTTTCCAAGGTGATCTTTCCCTCTTTTGTCTGAGTCAAATGCTATCTCCAAGAATGGTGGCTTGAGAATTGGGGGCTGGGTTGCTGGACAGATGGCTTTTCTTCCCAGTGATGTCATCAAATTGAAGGCTGCTGGAGATCAAAATGAAGCTTCATAGTCAAACTCAGGCATCAGAGAACCTGCTTGTTTATGCTGTGAAACATAGCTCAGAGTAACACTGAAAGGGCAAACACCAGTCAGAGGGAATGTGACACTCAGCAGAACTGACCTGGGGAAACCCTCACCAGCCCAAGTAACCCTGGATGCACTGAAGGAAGTGTCAGGACATTCCTGCCTAAATCTCACAGAGCCAGGGAATCAGTCAGTTAGTCAAAAGCAAATACTTTTGTGAGCATCCATGTTACTGGTTAGACAAGGAGGGCTTCCCAGGTGGCACTAGTGGTAAAGAACCTGCCTGCCAATGCAAGAGACATAAGAAACTTGGGTTCGATTCCTTTGTTGGGAAGATCCCCTGGAGGAGGGCATGACAACTCACTCTAGTATTCTTGCCTGGAGAATCCCATGGACACAGGAGCCTTGCAGGCTACAGTCCATGGGGTCCCAAAGAGTCAGATGTGACTGAAGTGGCCTAGCACGCATGCACAATGAATGGCTGAGCTTGGTAGCCATCAATGTAGACATGGAGCCAAATGATGCCTGAGCTTGGAAGCTGGTCCAGTGGGGACAGCGGCTCTGAGAGGGAGCGGAGGAATGTGAGGCTCCAGTTCTGAGAACCTGAACTCCAGGAGAAGGGCATTAGTGTTAGTCATTCAGGTGTGTCTGACACCTTGTGACCCCTTGCACTGTAGCCCACCAGGCTCCTCTGTCCACAGAACTTTCCAGGCAAACATACTGGAGTGAGTCGCCATTTCCTCCTCTAGGGGATCTTCCTGACCCAGCACTGAACCTGGGTCTCCTGAATTGTGGGCAGTGGTGCCAGGATAAAAATTCAAGTGTTGGGAGGAGCACTTCATTCAAATGTTGGGGGTGGGGTGGAGGGAAGCAATTCAGCTTCAGACAAGCAGAGTTGATGGCCCCAGGGGACATTCAAGTGGAGAGTCCGGCAGACATCTGGGTAATTGCAGATTAGGACAAATCCTTACTCTAGATGAACAGCTGCGCCTTCTGAAACCACTTGTAGTGTCGGCCTTCTTAGTAGCATGTCTGGGTTGGTGGCCAGATGAGGTTGTGCAGGGGAGCTGAGCAGGCAGCACTTTTACTGTTGGAAAAGGGGGAGCTCTGGGCTCCTTTTGGGGCTAGGGTCATGAGCTTATGCCTGGTGTCCCTGTCAGCCAGGTCCCAGCCATGGCAACCCACGGGGTAACTCCAGGATGTAGATAGAGTCTGCCTGTCAGATGTGACTGAAGCTGCCTCTGGTCAGCAAGGGTGTTGACAAAGTTTGCAGCCTATGAATTTGTATTTTTGACTTCTAAACATCCACAAGGTTATAAAACCACATTTCAAGAAAGCTAGATTATTTTTTGATGGGTGGTGATGGTGGAGCAGGGTGGGGAAGGAAGGAGGGGTGAACTGAGCCACCTGAGCCTTTGGAAATGCGATGGACTTGAACTTTGTAGAAAACTGGTCCCGTCCCCTCTGACACCAGCTAATGATTTGTCTCTGTGGCTGTGTTCAGACCTCAGGCTGTCATCACCTCTGATGTGGCTCCCGCAGATGAGAGAGGGAGACAGTGTCACCGCCTGGGCTCGCTCACACAGAGGCCCTCGGTGCCAGCTTCTAGGGTACCCAACTGGGGCCGTGCACATCATTACCCAGATTAATGAGGACAGATGGGGTTTGTATAATCAGCCTTACCCTGCTTCCAGTCTGATTTGGTTGCCAGGTGGAATATCCCCGTAATGAATTCTTACAAATATAGCATCCAATTCTGACTTCGGGGGGAAAAAATAACAACTTTGGGTGTTAACGCGGGAAACAAGAAGATCCTGTGTTATTGTACATGAGGTTTGCCCTGAGGGTGCAGGGGCCGTCAGGATGAGGAGGCTAGTTTCAGTTACCTTAATAACAGGTAACAAAGGGGGAAGTGGGGAGCCTAAGTCTTCCCTTTTCTTCCTTTCCCCCTATCCTTCTGCTGTTCTCAGCATCCCCGGCTGTACCTATGGTTAAAATGCAGACGCTCCAGGGAACTTCTGGGCTCATTCATAAAGAAAATGGGAGCGGGTCCCATTAAAAAGGATGAAATAATGCCATTTGCAGCAACATGGATGACCCTAGAGACTGCCGTAAACTGAGTGAGATAAGTCAGACGGAGAAAGAAAGATATCATATGATTACGCTCTAAGCGGAAACTAAAAAGAAATGGTATAAATGAAATGATTTGCAAAACAGAAACAGACTCACAGAGTCTGACAGACTTGGAGAATGAACTTATGGCTGCTGAGGGAAGGCTGCTGGGGAGGGGTAGATTGGGAGTTGGGGACTGACATGTACACACTGCTATATTTAAAACAGATAACCAACAAGGACCTGCTGTATAGCACATGGGACTCTGCTCAATATTAGGTAACAGCCTAAATGGGAAAAGAATTTGAAAAATAATAGATACATGTAGATGTATAACTGAATCACTTTGCTGTACACTTAAAACTAATACAACTGTTGATAGACTATCTTGTGGTGGCACTGTAGTCAGTCATTCAGTTGTGTCTGATCCTTTTGTGACCCCATGGACTGTAGCCCACTAGGCTCCTCTGTCCATGGGATTTCCCAGGCAAGAATACTAGAGTGGGTTGCCATTTCCTTCTCCTGGGGATCTTCCTGACCCAGGGATTGTGCCTGAGTCTCCTGGTTGGCAGACAGATTCTTTTACCACTGAGCCAACAGGCAAACCCAGAAAATGTACATTGCATCTCAAAATAAGTTTCCTTGAGCCAAAGCTTTTATTAAAAATGAAAGAAGATTCTATAGGAAACTATCAGGGTTTTCATCATTTCCCAGAGCTTAGATTTACTGATTATAAAGTATGTCTCAGGCATTGTATAAAAACATGCTTCACATGTATACTCTGATATAATAGTACATCTGATGTAGAGTAAACACAGTAAGTGCTCACCAGTGTGGCCTTTTATGAACAAGAATCTGGAAGTTGATGGACCTAAGGCTGGCCCAGCAACTCAAATGCCCACTCAAGGACCCAAGTCCTTTCTGTCTTTCCATTGTGCTATCTTTAGTGATTCGTTGGTGGATGGCCTCATGATTGCAAAGTGGCTGCTGCAACTCCAGCATTATATCTTCACAGGACATCAGCACAAGCAGGAAAGCAGTGAAAAAAAGTACAGGAGAAAAAGACTTTCCCTTGAGAAGTTCTTATCATTAATTAGGGGTGAATATCTTTTCTAGAAGGCACCAACAGACTTTCCCTTTGTAGAATGACCATGTGGTCATCCCCTCAACAGTTTCTGGCAAAAGAGAACGTAGCTGGCTTTGACTAATTATGATCCATACCTTGAGGTTGGGTATGAAACAAGTATTCTGTCCTGGGGGTTCAGAGGAAGTATCATCAGTCTGTACCTCAAATTATTTGAAGTAGGATATTGTTATCACATCCATTTCCCAAATGAGAAGGATGTAGTAAAAGAGTAATTTTTTTCAAGGTCACATGCACACATCTTTACAAGCAGCCAGGCTTCCCAAGGCTGACTAACAAACTCCAGCTGTCAGCTCTTTAATACCACATTGCAGTGTCTTCCTGGAAAAACCTATCCAGTCCAAACCCCATATAGTCTTAGACTATAAAATCCTAAAAGCATAAAATATAAATATTTAAAATATAATTATGTAGAATATAGATAAAATATAAAACATTTGAACTGGAAAAGACATTTAAGATCCAGTAGTTCTCAGAGTTTGGCCCAGACCAGCAGTATCAGCAGTGCTGGGGAACTAGAAATATAGATTCTCAAGAGAAACTCTGTGGGTAAGGCCCCAACTTCCATGTTTTAGAGCTGACACATGCTAAAGTGTGAGAAACACTAACTAATCCAAGTCCTTCATTTTAGAGACCCCATCCAGGTCATTCAGCTTATTTGTGGCACAGATGGAATTGAAGATAGATGGGGCAGTGAGGTCACCTGGAGTCTGTGATCAACATTTAAATGATAGATTCTTCCCCAGCATGCACCCAGAAAGAGATTTTGCATTTTTTAATAGCCTCAGATGCACACAGCTCATTAAAAACTTAATAATAATAATAAAAAACCCATTCTAAGGTGCAAGCATTGTATTATGCTCTTCTCATAGTTCATCAGATCATCTTGACACATACACATAGGTAAATTTAAACTGGATAACCAACAAGGACCCACAGTACAGCACAGGGAACTCTGCTCCAATGTTATGTGACAGCCTGGATGGGAGGGGAGTTTGGGGAGAATGGATACATATATATGTATGGCTGAGTCCCTTTGTTCTCTATCTGAAACTGTCACCCCATTGTTAATCTGCTATACCCCAGTATAAAAAAAAAGTTTAAAACAACAACAACAAAAATAGTTCATCAAATACTTGGCAACACAGTCAGGTAGGTGTTAATACCTCTATTTTAGGGAAAGGATGCATAGAAAAGATAAATAAATTCTCACAGTCTTCTAATTAGTAAGGTGGAGACCCGGGATTCAAATGCATCTTTGTTCAAATGCAAGTCTGCTTGAGACCAGGCAGGTAAGGAGGCTAAATATGATCCTGAGCCTTGGCCTCGCCCCTATATGTTGAAGGGGCCATGGGCTGGTGTTCCCGTCCTTAGCTAGACTTCCCACCTGAAACTGGTTGAGAACGGGATGATGCTGGTCATGGGAAAGGCTTCCTGAGGTTGTGTACGCTCACCTCACCCTCCCTGGGGCTCACTGGCTACTCTGGCAACCCCCAGAAAGCCTCCAACTGAGTCCGTCTTTTCTAACTTTGCCGAGGCGCCATTGGCCAAGAGGAAGCTGGCCTCAGTCTGGTGGCCTGGGTCACTGAAAGCGGGAGAGAAGTTGAGCCATCAGCTCCATGAGATTGCTGCCAACACCTGGCCAGCTGTTGCCCATCAGCTGGAAAGCTAGCCAGAGTGTCTCCTAGGGCTGGTCCCTGGAGTGTTGGGATGCAGTGACCGTGCCAGATCCTGGCTGGGGGCCAGAGAGAAATCAATCCAGGCTGGTTTGTGCCTGCAGGGCCCCCACACCTGGTGCCTGCAATTTCTGGCTCAAGGGATTTGTCAGAGAATGATGGGTGAACATATCAGGAAGGGATGTGACTGACCATACAGCCCGGGGCTTTTCAAACTTTTTAACAGGTGGAGACCTTTCTTCAAGTGACATTGCAGGTAGTAAAGACCAGTGCAGAGAACTCAAAGGTGGGTCTCTGAGCCTGAGGAGACCCTGGGAGTCCCCAGTGCTCTGTGGAACAGGGCAAGCTCCTTACAGCTGCCTTCCTGAAAGAGGACAAAATCTAACCTCTTTTGAGATGGGTTAAAGATCCATGTGAAAAGAGGAGAAGCGAAAAGCAAAGGAGAAAAGGAAGGATATTCCCATTTGAATGCAGAGTTCCAAAGGATAGCCAGGAGAGATAAGAAAGCCTTCCTCAGTGATCAATGCAAAGAAATAGAAGAAAACAACAGAATGGGAAAGACTAGAGATCTCTTCAAGAAAATTAGAGATATCAAGGGAATATTTCATGCAAAGATGGGTTCAATAAAGGACAGAAATGGTATGGACCTAACAGTAGTAGAAGATATTAAGAAGAGGTGGCAAGAATACACAGAAGAATTGTACAAAAAAGATCTTCACGACCCAGATAATCACAATGGTGTGATCACTCACCTAGAGCCAGACATCCTGGAATGTGAAGTCAAGTGGGCCTTAGAAAGCATCACTACGAACAAAGCTAGTGGAGGTGATAGATTTCCAGTTGAGCTCCTTCAAATCCTGAAAGATGATGCTGTGAAAGTGCTGCACTCAATATGCCAGCAAATTTGGAAAACTCAGCAGTGGCCACAGGACTGGAAAGGGTCAGTTTTCATTCCAATCCCTAAGAAAGGCAATCCCAAAGAATGCTCACACTATCGCACAATTGCACTCATCTCACACGCTAGTAAAGGAATGCTCAAAATTCTCCAAGCCAGGCTTCAGCAATACATGAACCGTGAACTTCCAGATGTTCAAGCTGGTTTTAGAAAAGGCAGAGGAACCAGAGATCTAATTGCCAACATCCATTGGATCATCGAAAAAGCAAGAGAGTTCCAGAAAAACATCTATTTCTGCTTTATTGACTATGTCAAAGCCTTTGACTGTGTGGATCACAATCAACTGCAGAAAATTCTGGAAGAGATGGGAGTACCAGACCATCTGACCTGCCTCTTGAGAAACGTATATGCAGGTCAGGAAGCAACGGTCAGAACTGGACATGGAACAACAGACTGGTTCCAAATAGGAAAAGAAGTACGTCAAGGCTGTATATTGTCACCCTGCTTGTTTAACATATATGCAGAGTACATCATGAGAAACCCTGGGCTGGAAGAAGCACAAGCTGGAATCAAGATTGCCAGGAGAAATATCAATAACCTCAGATATGCAGATGACACCACCCTTATGGCAGAAAGTGAAGAGGAACTAAAAAGTGTCTTAATGAAGGTAAAAGAGGAGAGTGAAAAAGTTGGCTTAAAGCTTAACATTCAGAAAACTAAGATCATGGCATCTGGTCCCATCACCTCATGGCAAATAGATGGGGAGACAGTGGAAACAGTGTCAGACTTCATTTTTTGGGGCTCCAAAATCACTGCAGGTGGTGACTGCAGCCATGAAATTAAAAGACGCTTACTCCTTGGAAGGAAAGTTATGACCAACCTAGGCAGCATATTAAAAAGCTGAGACATTACTTTGCCAACAAACATCCGTCTGGTAAAGGCTATGGTTTTTCCAGTGGTCATATATGGATGTGAGAGTTGAACTGTGAAGAAAGCTGAGCACCAAAGTGTTGGTGCTTTTGAACTATGGTGTTGGAGAAAACTCTTGAGAGTCCCTTGGACTGCAAGGAGATTGAACCAGTCCATCCTGAAGGAGATCAGTCCTGGGTGTTCATTGGAAGGACCTATGCTGAAACTGAAACTCCAGTACCTTGGCCACCTCATGCAAAGAGTTGACTCATTGGAAAAGACCCTGATGCTGGGAGGGATTGGGGGCAGGAGGAGAAGGGGACAACAGAGGATGAGATGGTTGGATGGTATCACCGACTCGATGGACATGAGTTTGAGTGGACTCTGGGATTTGATGATGGACAGGGAGGCCTGGCATGCTGCAATTCATGGGGTCACAAAGAGTCAGATACGATTGAGCGACTGAACTGGAGTAAACTGAACTGAAAGATCCATGGGGCCGCAAAAGAGTCGGACATGACTGAGCAATTAACACTTAACAAAGAATCATGTATGAATGTGAGAGTTGGTTCACAAAGAAGGCTGGGCACTGAAGAATTGATGCTTTTGAACTGTGGTGCTGAAGAAGACTCTTGAGAGTCCCTGGAACAGCAAGGAGATCAAACCAGCCAATCCTAAAGGAAATCAACCCTGAATATTCACTGGAAAGACATGGTGAAGCTGAAGCTCCAATACTTTGGCCACCTGATGTGAAGAGCCAACATATCAGAAAGGACTCTGATGTGGGGAAAGATTGAGGGCAGGGGGAGAAGGGGCGACAGAAGATGCGATGGTTGGATGGCATCACTGACTCGATGGACATGAGTTTGAGCAAACTCTGGGAGAGAGTGGAGGACAGAGAAGTCTGGCTTGCTTCAGTCCATGGGGCCACATAGAGTTCACACAATTTAGCAACTGAATGAAAAAATCCTGGGGGAAAGCTGACAGATGAGTGGCACCACATAGACACTGGGTCCACTTGTCAGCTTCTGAGGAAGGTAGCAGAGGGATTAGTTAATTTCTGCCCCTGGGGTGGGGGATAGAACTTAGCTTAAGACGATGCCGCTGGCCAGGCAGTGATGGGGAGCAGTGGAGGGCAGCTGCCCCGCGCAGTGAAGAGCAGGTGGCTCTCGAGTCTAGACCTCACCCAACACCATCGGTCATTAGTTCTCACACCTAGACCTCACCCCACACCATCAGTCATTAATTCTCATGCCTAGACCTCACCCAACACTATCAGTCATTAGTTCTCACACCTAGACCTCACCCAACACCATCAGTCATTAGTTCTCACACCTATACCTCACCCCGCACCATCAGTCATTAATTCTCACACCTAGACCTCACCCCACACCACTGGTCATTAGTTCTCACTCTAGACCTCACCCCACACCATTGGTCATTAGTTCTCACTCTAGACCTCACCCGACACCATCGGTCATTGGGCTTACCCGGCTTCACAGGTCCCTGGCCTCCAGCCAGATTCTGGGCTTCCTGTGGACCCCGGGCTTAGGACAGACACAGCCTGTCTCTCACTGCAGACGTCGTGACCGTGCCTGCTCTGTTTATTGCATTATTTCTATCCTCAAAGTTTATCCACATCTGGGTTTTGCTCAGCCCACTGACCTCCATTCCATGCCCTGGACTTTAAATAGCTGAGGATCTGTTTGTTTATTTACAGAGTCAGGACTTTATCCTGCTCCTGCTCCATCAACCAGAGCTCAGAGAATGGGAACCCTCTACCTCTGTTAACTCGCACCAGGCGTCTGCTTAGCACGCTGCTTTGGCTGGGTTCTCTGAGTCTGTACTGCACTCAGTCCTGTGAGTAAGTCAGACTTAGCACAATACACCCTCATTTAACTATTTAAATTACCTATCTCTGATGGCTCAGATGATAAAGAACCTGCCTGCAACGCAGGAGACGCAGGTTTGATCCCTGGATTGGGAAGATCCCCTGGAGAAGGAAATGGCTACCCACTCCAGTATTCTTGCCTGGAAAATCCCATGAACAGAGGAGCCCAGCAAGCTGCAGTCCATGGGGTCACAGAGAGTCAGAAACAATTGAGCATGCACTCATGTATGGCATGCACATCCCAGGCCCCCAGCTCACGTTGTGTATTAGACGCTCACGTTGTGTATTAGACGCTCAGATGGAGGGCCAGTTACTTTACAAAACCCCAGGCTGGGATGACATGCAGCCGTGTCTCTTCCTTTTTGGCACCCGGGTCACACGTTTCTTTTATTTTTATAATGAGCCTCTGCCTCTTGTCTCCGCTGTGCAGTTAATTGCCTGTTACACTAGAAAGAATGCCGACTGCACTTTGCTGAAACCCAGCAAAACCATTCAATAATGATCTGCTAATTTCTTCCAAGCGATTATTTATTTATTTGCTTGCTTTTCTCGTGATGAGGGTGAAGGGGTTGAGAGGGGAAGAGGAGGGGGAATCTGTTCATTCCAGTGGATTTACCATTTCTGTGATGGTTTTCCCCCAGAGAGGCCTTAATAATTCCTAGAGAACATTATGCTTAACTTTCCATCTCCCAGTTGTTTAAAAACTAGATCCCTCTTACAGGAATTTGCACCCAGCATGGGGTCAGGGTAGGGACAAGCCCATCCTAGAAGGAGCTGATCACGGACAAGGGGCAGAGGCTGGTGGGGCTCTGGGGCTATTTCCCTGTCAGGCAAGAGCAGGATCAGTGCCGGGGGGCTCAGGATAATTTTAGAGGCCATTAAAATACCTTTGGGCTTCCCAGGTGGTGCTGTTGGTGAAGAACCCCCCTGCCTATACAGGAAACATAAGAGACACGAGTTTGATCCCTGGGCCAGGAAGATCCTCTGGAGAAGGATATGGTAACTCACACTAGTATGCTTGCCTGGAGAATCCCTACGGACAGAGAAGCCTGGTGGGCTATAGTCCAGGGGTCACACATGACTAAAGCAACTTAGCAGGTATGCATGCATGCAAAACACCTTCATTTGTTTTAAAATCAGAAATCAGAGGAAAGACCATGGACATAATCAAAGCTAGATTAAATGTGTCTTCATATCAATGTAGCTGTAAAATAGAACTTTTAATATCATTTTATGGGCTTCCAAGGTGGCTCAGTGGGAAAGAACCTGCCTGCCAATGCAGGAGATGCACAGATGCAAGTTCGATCCCTGGGTCAGGAAGATCCGCTGGAGAAGGAAATGGCAACCCACTCCAATATTCTTGCCTGGAGAATCCCATGGACAGAAGGGCCTGGCAGGCTATAGTCCACTGGGTCGCAAAGAGTCAGACAAGACTAAGTGGCTAAACAACAACATCATTTTATGGAGGAAGGAGCCCAAGAAGTCAAAAACGCTGAGAGCCCCTGGAGGTGATAATACAATCCGTGTTCTATCACCACCCAAGGCCACAGGCTCTCTCCCCACTCCCTCCCTCTTTCCCTCCTCCCTGGGCCTCTCTCTCTGTCTCCCACTTTCTATATTTCTCTCCTTTTTTCTTACAAGTCCTTGTTCAACACCCACACAGCAAGTGCTAACCTTTCTAAGGAGATGGAGAGAGACAGTCGGTGGAGTAGCCCAGGGCTGACTGTGGCAGAGACCCCAGTGCTGTTCCTGCATCGTGCTAGGTGTTTCCCACACTGGTATTGAATTACCCTGCTGTTGCTACTGCACTGATTTTTAAAACAACCACCAAATGATAGAAGAGAAAAGGAATGTAAAAATCAAGGGTCATAGTTCTGGACCATTTTCCAGCTGTAGAACATAAAAAAAATGACACGAAAGCATTTACAAAGTATGAGAGAGAGATGCAGACATGTGCACACACACAGGGGAGAGATACACACATAATATATATACACATACAAAAACACAGACACACACACAGGGAGAGATACACACACATAGACATGCACGTACTGAGCCAACCCATCAGGAGCTGCCCAAGTGGAGAGGTGATACCCTCCCCCCATTTCCCCCCTTCAGAGGTCTTCGCGCTGACCCTGATGAGCCCATCCGGCATCTATTTTTCTGGGGAACACAGGTCTGCAGGAGGAGGCATCTTATTAGTAGAAGAGCCCATCTTGCTCCCCTGGGTGCCCAGCCCACAGTCATTTTCCTGGAGCACAGTTCAGAAGACTTTCATTCCGTTTGGCCCTAAAGGATCCACTAATGAGACTTGAGGAACCACAGGTTAATGCACAGTAAGCTGAATCTGGGAGCGGTGTAAATAGTAGATGTCCAGACTTAACGCTCTTGTAAGATCCTCAATACCTCACAATGAATCAAGTCTTATTTAAGGAAGACTCACAAGGATCCCAACCTGGTTCATCCACATACTTTGCTTCTTCTTTAAACGAGATGCTCTAAGGGCTTCTCTGATGGATCAAATGGTAAAGAATCTGCCTGCAAGGCAGGAGACCCAGGTTTGATTCCTGGGTTGGGAAGATCCCCTGGAGAGGGGGATGGCAGTATTCGTACCTGGAGATTCCCATGGACAGAGGAGCCTAGTGAGTTACAGTCCATGGGGCTGTAAAGAGTACTTTGCTCCAGGGAAGCACCTGGCCCTGCCCTCTGCCTCCCTACCCCCACCTTCCTCACCTTTTTTCTCCCCTCTCCTCCCCCCACTTCCCTCCAGATCTGACAGGAAACCAGCCCTCTGTCTGCCCTTCAGTTCCCATGAAGCCTGGGCTGGCTCATCCTCAGCACGAACTCCGGAGCCAATAATGCTTTTAAAGCCCTTGAAGAATGTTTTCAATTATAATTCACAGAGCTCAGGCTCTGTTCGAAGTCTGAGCGAGCAGGCTGATGGCAGCTGCCAGATCTGAAAGCCAGGCAGGAGCAGAGCGAGAAAGGGTGGCAGTGGGGGGAGTCTGTAGGTTCTCCATAAACATGTGATCCTGAAAATACGTGTCATTATAAAAGCTATGTCACATACCTGTAAGCAAATAGACAAAAGATGTAACCTTGTACCACGCACTGCAGTGTGCCATGTGTCTTGGAATAGCATTTTTATTCCTGTGTGTAGGCTCAGTCACATACACACATCCTTACATTATGATTTGGGGTTTTTAGAAGTGAGATATACTTAAATACATTTTTGTCATCCTATTTTCACCTTTCCTGCCCACCACTTACTGTTTTTTAAAACATTTTTCTGTTATTAAATCTTATGGCTGCTTGGGGTGGGGGAAGGATGGGGGGGCAGGAAAGGTGAAATGGGGGGAGGGATTTGTTAGGGAGTTTGGGATGGACATCTACACACTGCTATATTTAAAATGAGTGAGCAACAAGGACCTACTGTACAGCACAGGGAAATCTGTTCAACATCATGTGGCAGCCTGGATGGGAGGGGAGTCTGGGGGAGAACGGATTCGTGTGTGGCTGAGTCCCTTCGCTGTCCACCTGAAACTATCACAACATTGTCAGTTGGCTATACTCCAATATAAAATTAAAAGTTTTTTAAAAATCTATATCTTTTTGTTTTACTTCTTTTATACTATTTCTTGCACTAAATAAATGGCAATGAATTTAACATCCTCACTTTGTAAATCATAGGGTTTATTTCCAGTAGCTTTGCTATCATAAAGGTGCAGACCCATTTACAAAGACCATTGGCATTTCTTTTCACCTTGGTAGGGGATATGAAAGGACACGGGTTCTTTGTGTCCCTACTCCCCAGTTTTCACCCTTCCTCCTTTTAAGATGGGAGCCCAAAGCCTCTGAGAGCCTTTGTGGCCCCGCATGAAGACAGTTCTCTCCCCTTGGCTTTTGTTGGGCAAGTCTCAGTTTATTGAGGGGATTATGCAAAGAGCAAGGGCAAAGTGGCTTTGTGTGGGAGAGGAGTTCTGGAGTCGTAAAAGGGAGAGGAGAGAGTGGAAGGATTGAGTCTGGGTCTGGCAGTGCCCCAGGGGTGGGGAGGGGGTGTAGGACATCCCTGGGAATAGCTGCTCAGGGCGGACATAGGGCTGGGGCATGGGAGGGCGGGAGGGAGGGGTTACTCCCAGTCTGGCAAGTATTCTTGTCTCCAAGCAAAGCACAGAATCAAGGGGGTGCCGCCTACATGAGGCTCTGCAGCTTAGAAAAGGAGGTCACCAGCGTCCACCAAAATTGGACTCAATGCAAACTTCCTGATTCCTTAGACTCGAGACCCCAAGAAGAGAGAAGAGTCTTCAAAAAAATACAGGACGGGTTTTCCACCTTCCTGGTATGATCGGTGGGGGTACCATGTTTATTTCTATTCATTTACTTATTTTTATTTTTTAACTTTTTATTTTATATTGGAGTACAGTTGATTAACAATGTAGTGTTAGTTTCAGGTTTGCAGCAAAGCGATTCAGTTACACATGTACATGTATCTGCGGCTGCTGCTAAGTCACTTCAGTCATGTCCGACCCTGTGTGACCCCATAGACGGCAGCCCACCAGGCTCCTCTGTCCCCAGGATTCTCCAGGCAAGAAAACTGGAGTGGGTTGCCATTTCCTTCGCCAATGCATGAAAGTGAAGTTGCTCAGTCGTGCCTGACTCTTCGAGACCCCATGGACTGTAGCCTACCAGGCTCCTCCATCCATGGGATTTTCCAGGCAAGAGTACTGGAGTGGGTTGCCATTGCCTTCTCCCGTACGTGTATCTACTCTTTTTAAAACTCTTTTCCCATTTAGGTTGTTAAATAGCATTGAGCAGAGTTCCCTGTGCTATGTAGGTTGGTTAACCATTTTATGATCAATTTTATTTTTTATTGATGTGTAGCTTTGTTGGGAGGGATTGGGGGCAGGAGGAGAAGAGGATGACAGAGGATGAGATGCCTGGATGACATCACCGACTCGATGGACATGAATTTGAGTAAACTCCAGGAGTTGGTGATGGACAGGGAGGCCTGCGCGCTGCGATTCATGGGTTCGCAAACAGTCAGACACGACTGAGCGACTGAACTGAACTGAACTGAGATTTGTCGTGGCAGTGTTTTTTTTTCTCTTTTTAAAAATTCTTTTGACCTTTTAATTTTGTACTGAAGTATATAGCCAATTAACAATGTTGTGATAGTTTCAGGTGAAGAGCGAAGGCACTCAGCCCTTCCAGGATATACATGATCCATTCTACCACGAACTCCTCTCCCATCCAGGTTGCCATATAACGTTGAGCAGAGTTCCCTGTGCTATACAGTAGGTCCTTGTTGCTTACTCAATTTAAATATAGCAGTGTGTACCTGTCCATCCCAGTTTCCCTAAAGATCCCTTCCCCACATCCTGATTTCTATTTTAAAATGACAAAATGTATCAAAATTCCTCACATGTTCAAATTTGCAGTTAAGAAACTTGCTCCAGCACTAACATTTCAGTGAATACCTTTGCACATATCTATAATTATTTTCCTGAGATGCAACCCTAAAAATGTTTAAAAAGCTGTATCTATTTAAAGGCCTTTTGCATTACACTCAAATAATATTGACTTAGTTTTCACACCTGTCAGTGTAATTTAAGAGTGTTCCTTTTCCACACAGCAATTTCTGGTCCCTGTCAATGTCAAAGTCCTGAACTCTCCGGCCTTACTGGTGGAGATTTCCTTATTAAACCCTGGTTTGACTTTCTGAAAGGAACTCCCTGAAATCCTTTCTCAACTGGGGTTCTGTGAAAGAATAAAGCCATGCAGAAAACGACCTGAGTGACCATTTCCAATTCTCTCACGGCTGGTACATGGCTGGAGCCATTGTAGGTAAACTGGAAAGAAGTTAATTCATTCCTTGTTGTTATTTAGTTGCTAAATCGTGTCCAGCTCTTTGAAACCCCATGGACTATAGCCCGCTAGGCTCCTCTGTCCTTGGGGTTCTCCAGGCAAGAATACTGTAGTGGGTTGTCATTTCCTTCTCCAGGGGATCTCCCCCACCCAGGGATCAAACCCGTGGATTTTACATTGGCAGGCGGGTTCTTTACCATTAAGCCTCCTGGGAAGCCCCTTGCAAGGTAAGCAATGCCTTGGGGCTTTAGGGCTTAATTCTGTCCTGAAAGGGAACCTGGTTGGGAAAGGAGAGAGAGACAGAGAGAGAGAGACAGAGACAGATGTACAGAGAGCACGGTGTGCAAGTGATGCTATCTGGGCCCCTTGACTCCACACTTTGGGAAACCTTTCCTTTTCTGTTGTCCTCCTTGGCCACATAGGAAGTGATGTAGAAGTGGTGACCTTTTTTGGGAGCTATGCAGTTTTACTACCTTCTTCATATTACCTGAAACTTGAAAAACCAAGTTTTATATCCTGACCAAATCTCTCTTTAAAAAAAAAACCCACTAATTTCTTCAGCAATTCATAACTCCCTTTAAAACTTAAAAGACTTTGCTTTCATTCAATACTAGGTGCTCGCCACATACCAATCTTGCCACACTACCCTGCCAATTTCTTTCTTGGTTTTTTTGCTTCCCTACCCATATACAGTCTTGATTCAGGCAGCCCCACTGAATCTATCTGGGCTTTCCTGGTGGCTCAGCTGTAAAGAATTTGCCTGCCACTGCAGGAGACTCTGGCTTGATCCCTGGGTCAGGAAGATTCCCTGGAGGAGAAGGAAATGACAACCCACTCCAGTATTCTTACCTGGGAAATCCCATGACCAGAGGAACCTGTCAGGCTATAGTCCGTGAAGTTGCAAAGATTCGGACATGACTGAGCAACTGAGCACCCACACGCGTGTGTGCGTGTGCACACACACACGCACACACGCGCGCGCACACATATGCGCGCGCACACACACACACACACACGCACGCACACACATACACACACACCCATTCCGGTCTATCTAAAACAGCATTCGAGAAGAAGGGGAACTCTTACTGCAATCACTGCCTGGGGTCATTTGATTCCCCCACAACGTTTTACTGGCTTTTTGCCACTCAGAGCTTTTTTCAATCCCATCTTATTCTTGTTTGGCATCTAGAAGCAGTTGGTTTTTTCACCCCTCATTGTTGCAAATATTAATATTTAAAATCTTTCTGTTCTCTTTTGTTTTTGCCTATAAATCAACCACTGCTTTCCTGGGTCAGCCATTTCCTATCAGGCCTTCCCAGCTTCAGCAGGTAACAACCAACATGCACAGCTGATGTGTCTTCTATCTTCTCTGCTAGTACCAACAGGCTCCAGATCTACCTTTTGAATGAGGAAATGGCAATCCACTCCAGTATTCTTGCCTGGAGAATCCCATGGACAGAGTAGCCTGGTGGGCTACAGTCCATGGGGTCAAATAGAGTCAGACATAATTGAGCAACTGAGCATGCATGCATGATCTACTTTTTTTTGATCTACCTTTTGAGTCACTTCAGATGACAGTCTTTTCTGAATATTTTACCTCTGTATAGCATGGATATCCAGCCCCCCAGCCTGCCATGGGCTTCCTCACTGCCTCTGCCTGCTCAGCCAATCCCAATTTCAGTAATAATTGTTGTATTAGTCAGTTAAGACAAAGTGCTATAACAAACAGCTTCAAGTCTCAATGGCTTAATATAAGAATGATTTCTTCTTTACTCATGCAAAGTTCCAAGGGGATGTTCGTGTACTGGCGGCTCCTTCTCCAGTGGTGACTGTGGGATAGAGTCTCTGTTTATCGTGTGAGAGCATCCTCAACATGTGGCTTCCAAGACTTCTGCAAACAGGGGAGCAAGAGGAAGACTGAGAGGTTTGTTGTTGGTTGTTCTTAAGTAGACCCAGGCAAATGAATTGGTTCACATCTCTTCAAGCCACATATTACTGTCCAGACTAGTCATATGAGCTGTCCAGATGTGAAGCAGGTAGTAGAGTCTAGGTACTTAGGGCAAACCTGGCAAAGCATTCAAGAGATGGCTGATAAATTATGTATTCAATTTTACTTCATTGTATTATTTATTTATTTTCTTTGGCCACACTGCACAGTATGTGGGATCCTTAGTTTCCAGATTTTGGAAGAAAAACTGACCAACCTAGACATCATATTAAATTTCAGAGACATCACTTTGCCAACGAAGGTCCATATAGTCGAAGCTATGGTTTTTCCCATAGTCACATATGGGTGTGAGAGTGGGACCATAGAGAAGGCTGAGCACTGAAGAAATGAGGCTTTTGAACTGTGCTGGAGGAGATTCTTGAGAGTTCCTTGGACAGCAAGGAGATCAAACTAGTCAATCCTAAGGGAAATCAACCCTGAATATTCATTGGGAGGACTGATGCTGAAGCTGAAGCTCCAATACTTTGGCCACCAGATGCGAAGAGCCAACTCATTGGAAAAGACCCTGATGCTGGGAAAAATTGAGGACAGGGGGAGAAGGGGGCGACAGAGGATGAGATGGTTGTATGGCATCACTGACTCAATGTACATGAGTTTGAGCAGACTTCAGGAGATAGTGAAGGACAGGGAGTGCTGGTGTGCTGCAGTCCAAGGGGTCACAAAAAGTTGGATACTATTTAGTGACTGAAGAGCAACCATTCCCAGACCAAGGATCAAACCCATGCCCCCTGCATTGGAAGCATGGAGTCTTAACTGCTGAACTTCCAGGGAAGTCCCTATATATTCAATTTCAAATCTGCATTTATTTTTTCATTTATTATTTCTATTTTTGTTATCCTGCTTTGAAATCCATTTTACTTGAAGTATATGTAAACATATTCTAGTTTTTATATTTAAATCTTATTTTTGTTGAAAATTTACTTTAAAGTTATGAAAAGATGGCAGGATTTACATTCCCTGTTTTCTAAATTATTGGGCAATAGCCCCAAGACTATATTTAATTCAATATATTTGTTTGGTTTCTTTGTTTACTTGAATGAAATCTTTTGGTTGTACTAAATTCATAAACTGTTTTCTGTATTTTTTTTTTTGTTCTGTTTCTAGTCTGTGTTCTCTTCTAGTTCAATAGCAGTGTCACAGTGTTTTAATTATTGTGGTTATTTTATTAAGACTAATACCTAGCAGGCTATCTCTTTTGTTTCAGTTCAGTTCAGTTCAGTCACTCGGTCACGTCTAACTCTTTGCGATCCGATGGACTGCAGCATGCCAGGCCTCCCTGTCCTATCACCAACTCCCAGAGTTTACTCAAATGTATGTCCATTGAGTCAGTGATGCCATCCAACCATCTCATCCTCTGTCGTCCCCTTCTCCTCCCACCTTCAATCTTCCCCAACATCACGGTCTTTTCAAGTGAGTCAGTTCTTCACATCAGGTGGCCAAAGTATCGGAGTTTTAGCTTTAGCATTAGGCCTTCCAATGAATACAGATTTCTTAAGAGGTAGGTTAAGTGTTCTGGTATCTTTTGGCCTGATTTACTCTTCAAGGTGAATATTAGAGTTTTTGAGTGGGACAAAATTTTTAAAAATCCCCTACAAATTTAGATGGAGGCATTCTGAATCAAAGAGTTAACATGGAGAGAACTGATATCTTTATATTTAGACTCTTCCCACAGAGAAACCTGGTGCATTTTCTAATTGTTCTTCAGGTCTTCTGTGCTTTTTCAATAAAGGTCTGTAGCTTTCTTTTTATTCGTATGAATCTATTTCACAAAAAATAGACTCATATGAATTTTAAAAAAAGCTACAGACCTTTACTGAAAAAGCACAGAAGACCTGAAAAGCAATCAGAATATGTACCAGATTCTGCCCAAGGACAGAGGAACCTGGTGGACTATAGTGTTTTGTTGCTATGGACTATAGTCCATAGTGTTGCAAAGAGTTGGACACGACTGAAGTGACTTAGTGTACACACATAAACACACACACATATATAGTTGTTGCTATTACAGTCTTTTAAAATTGTATGCCATTACTGATTATTGCTGTCTTATCAGAACACTATGTGTAGTGTTCCTACATATACATACCTATGCATATTAATTCTCTAATTGGCCATCTTCCTGAACTGTCTCATTAATTCTAATAAGTCTTGTTAGTTTTTCTAACTCATTCTCTGGATTTTCCAGATAGACACCCAAAAATTTGCTGCAATCTTTGTAGAGCAATTCTGTATCTGTCTTATCTCTATTCCTTGAATGTAAACTCCTGGAGAGCAACAGCAGGAGTGTTAAGTCACTCATTTGTGTCCAGCTCTTTGCAAATGTATGGACTGCAGCCCATCAGGCTCCTCTGTCCATGGGATTCTCCAGCAAGAATACTGGAGTGGGTTGCCATTCCTTCCTCCAGGGGATCTTCTCCACCCAGAGATGGAGCTTGCGTCTCCTGTGGCTCCTGCATTGCAGGCAGATTCTTTACTGCTCAGTCATAGAGGGAAGCCCAAGAGCAGGTACTAAGTGTCACTTGCATCCTCCCCAGACTCTGTAATCTGGAGACAGTCTAGGGAAATAATTGTTGAATGGACTGCAAGGAGGAAGCCTGACTGTGCTGGCCCTTGGCTTTTCTTACTTCTTTTCACTGAGTTGAAACATTTTTAAATTTTAATTAAAGAACAGCTGATTTACAATGTTGTGTTGGTTTCAGGTGTACAACAAAGTGATTCAATCATACATATAAATTCTTTTTCAAATTCTTTTCCATTAAAGGTTGTGATAAGATATTGGTTATAGTTCCCTGTGCTATACAGTAGGACTTCATTGTTTATCTATTTCATATATACTAGTGTGTATCTATTAATCTCAATTTCCTAATTTTATCCCTTCCTCTGGCCCTTTCCCCTTTGGTAATCATAAGTTTGTTCTCTAAGTCTGTAAGTCTGTTTCTGTTTTGTAAATAAGTTCATTGGTGTCTTTTTGTTTTTTTTTAAGATTTCACATATAAGTGATGATATTTGTCTTTGTCTGAATTAGCATTTTTGACTCCTTTCAGTTACTTACCAATAGGCCTGCTTTGCCTAGACTGTGCTCCAATATTCTTGCCTGGAAAATCCCATGCACAGAGGACCTGGCAGGCTACAGTCCACAGGGTCCCAAAGTGATGGCCACAACCAAGCCACTAAACACACACGAGGATACAACAGGAACCAGGACCAGAAAGAGAACCAGATTTCCTGATACCCTGTCCTCATCAGTCCCTGGATACCACGATGTCCAGACTGCACTTGTAATTTAATTTCAGCCTGTGTTATTCGGCTTCAGATTTGAAAAATATTCTATTTCCTCAAGATGATGACAGAAGCCTGTAAAAGCCAGCTGGCCAAATTATAAAATTACATTTGTGTTTCATTACTAATGGTTAGATTTTGGGAGTTATTTATTCTATAGGAATTATGGCTACAACGTATTTCATCTGGCTGACCATCAGATGCTTCCAGAGTGGGCATTTTCAGAATTCGTCTGTTTTTTTCACCCCTAAATTCCTTAGATCAGAGATAGAGAAACCTCCATATTTAGTTCAATCTCATTTAGTTATAAACAAGTTTAAAAAACAAATGTTCTACCGCTCATGTTCCATCTCAATTATCGTCAACAAACATAATTATAGCTGCATCTGAAAGAAACTTCCCCGGCTCAGAAAAGGCACAAGCATTCAAGTTGTTGGAACTGGAGGGACTTGGGAGACTATCTGTCTCAGTGGGCTTATTTTACCATTGGGACAGGGTGGTCCAGAGAGGGGCGTGACTTTTCCACGGATACAAAGATATAAGAACCCAGAATTTCTGACTCCCATTTCTTTGCTGTTTCCATCACAAAATACTGTGAAGTCTGCTGAGATCTTAAGCAAGAGATAGGTAAGGTGACCCTCCTGGTAAAGAACCCGCCTGCCAGTGCAGGAGACATAAGAGGTGTGGGTTCCATCCCTGGGTCAGGAAGATCCCTTGGAGAAGGGCATGGCAAACCGCTCCAGTATTATTGCCTGAGAAATCCCCTGGACAGAGGAACTTGACTTTCACTTATGAACTTCGCACATGCCATGTGTTGTTTTGCATCCTTTACACGTCTCTACCCACTTAACCCTCCTCATGGACTGTAGCCCACCAGGCTCTTCTGTCCATGGAATTCTCCAGGCAAGCATACCAGAGTGGGTAGCCGTTTCCTTCTCCAGGGGATCTTCCTGACCCAGGGATCAAACCCAGGTCTTTCACATTGCAGGCAGTTTCTTTACTCTCTGAGCCACCGGGAAAGCCCTCCAAAATGTTTATATTATTATAATTTTTATTTTAGAGAGGGTGAAATTGAAGTGCATAGTAATTTCATAACTTATCCAGCATCATGATGCTGTTAACTGTGGAGGAGGCATGTGAATCCATGTTTTTAGCTCTGTCTCCTCTCTACCACACGAAATTATTGAATCCATCAAAAAGGAACATGCATGTCATATTGTTTTGTCACCTACAAAGGAAATATCATGCAAATGTGCTTTAATATAGTTCTTCACCATGTAGTATCTCAACTTTATCTTAGTTCATCTTCATAGCACACTTTCTTAAAAATAGTTACAAAAATGATCGGTCTGCTAGAACAGAGCTCCAGAAAGGAAGAGACTGAGGCCCAAGGAGTTTAGCCATGGAGATGGTTTTCTAAAATATGAGTTTCCAACTCTCAATCATGTGTCCTCTACTGCATCACACGTTTAAAAAATGATCACAGAGACTCCAGAAAGAAAATACAACAGTCACAGACCTTTTTTCCCCATCGCCTTCCTTCTGAGGCTATGTGTATAGGCCACTCTGTGTCACAGCTGGATGAAGGTTTCCTTTGGTGAAATTAGGCTCAGAAATAGTAATTCTGAAAGCTGAATTGTTTGGTAAAGACAGGGAAGACATGGACAGGCATTTCAGTTTTTAGAGATCAATGCTATGATGAAGCCCACATAAAAGAATCACAGTTTGTGAAAATATTAACAAAAGCTTTGGGGGCACAAATTATACCCTCTGCAATAATACAGTGGAGTTTTAAAATTGAATACTGTCATTGTTATGAGAGTAGAGTTCCGGCACACAAGTTCAGATATAGTGGGATATTTCCAATTAATAGGAGGACTAAAGAATATAGTTTGGGTGCAATGAGTTGAAAAAAAGTGCCAAATAAATAACATTTCACAGCAATAATTGATATAAGAACTAAAACATTAAATATATAGTTTAAAGCATCAAGGTGACATGTAATAATTTTCAGCCTTTTTACTTAAAAATAGTTTTAATTTTGACTCTGTCTTTAAAAGCTTCAACTTTAAACTATATAATACCTTACTGTGCTTGGGATTGAAATCTAAAATATGCTCAATGACTCATGTGCTATAGC
This sequence comes from Odocoileus virginianus, assembly GCF_023699985.2. Taxonomy (NCBI): domain Eukaryota; kingdom Metazoa; phylum Chordata; class Mammalia; order Artiodactyla; family Cervidae; genus Odocoileus; species Odocoileus virginianus. Next base: position 58,316,411 of record NC_069689.1, read on the forward strand.
CATGGCCAAATTGTAAAGAATTAACATGAGAGTTTAACCAATTACAGATTTTTTTCCCCTGCCACTGTGGCATAAAATACTTGCTGAAACCAATTTCTGTGATTATGTGCTCAGTAATGACTGACTCTTTGTGACCCCATGGTCTGCCAGGTTCCTCTGTCCATGGAATTCTCCAGGTAAGAATACTGAAATAGGTTGCCATGCCCTTCTCCAGGGGATCTTCCCAACCCAGGGATGGAACCCACGTCTCCTGCCTTGGCAGGAGGATTCTTTACCACTGAGCCGCCTGGGAAGCCCATAGAATCTTTACACAATACCTATTATCTCTTCATGGGCTGGAATCTGGAAATCTCTATACTTTTACCTCCATCAGAGGTTTTAAAAGCATTGTTGTGTTTATTGTGTATTGAACAAGAAAAAATCTTACATAGAACACAATGGCTTAGGGCCAAACCTGTGGGGTCAACAGGGAAGGCTGTGATGGAATTCCACTTGGGTTTATGATTTTCTCTGTGACTTGTTAATTCTGTGATCAGCTCTCTGATTCCAACGTCCTCATCTCTTTACTCTTTGTGTGATCCTAAGAAAATCTCTTTATTGCTTTGAAACTCACATTCTTTATCGGTTTAATAGGGATAAATGTTAGAATTTTCCTTACTGGGTTGTCTTAAGGACAGAAGAAGTGGTGCCTACAAAGTTCAAGGCACAGTGCCCGGTATGTGAGCTCAGAGTAAGACCATTGACCACCTCTTTCCTCCTTTTTTTCCCAGAGTCAGTCATCCCCTCTTTTCTTGGATTTTCATTTCTAATCCCATTGACTGAAAAGTTGAGATTTTGCCTTTCTCAAGATTACCTCATGCCTCTGAGATTTCTGGCTAGTGTACTGGACCTCTGTGATTTTTGCCTGTTTGGCATGTTGCTTTTATTCAGTCACTCCGTCGTGTCTGACCATTTGTGACCCCATGGACTGCAGCATGCCAGGCTTCCCTGTCCATACCCAACTCCCGGAGCTTGCTCAACTCATGTCCACCGAGTCGTGATGCTGTCCAACCATCTCATCCTCTGTCAGCCCCTTCTCTTCCTGCTTTCAATCTTTCCCAGCATCAGGGTCTTTTCCAAGGAGTCAGTTCTTCGCATCAGGTGGCCAAAATATTGGAGTTTCAACTTTAGCATCAGTTCTTCCAATGAATATTCAGGACTGATTTCCTTTAGGATGGACTGGTTGGATCTCCTTGCAGTCCAAGGGACTCTCAAGAGTCTCCTCCAACACCACAGTTCAAAAGCATCAATTCTTTGGTGCTCAGCTTTCTTTATAGCCCAACTCTCACATCCATATATGACTACTGGAAAAACCATAGCTTTGACTAGACAGACCTTTGTTGGCAAAGTAATAGCTCTGCTTTTTAATATGCTGTATAGTTTGGTCATAACATTTCTTCCAAAGAGTAAACATCTTTCAATTTTATGGCTGCAGTCACCATCAACAGTGATTTTAGAGCCCCCCCAAAATAAAGACTCTCACTGTTTCCATTGTTTCCTCATCTATTTGCTGTGAAGTGATGGGACCAGATGCCATGATCTTCATTTTTTGAATGTTGAGTTTCAAGCCAGCCTTTTCACTCTCCTCTTTCACTTTCATCAATAGGCTCTTTAGTTCTTCTTCACTTTTTGTCATAAGGGTGGTGTCATCTGTATATCTGAGGTTATTGATACTTCTCCCAGCAATCTTAATTCCAGCTTGTGCTTCATCCAGCCTGGCATTTCACATGATGTACTCTGCATGTAAGTTAAATAAGTGGAGTGACAGTATACAGCCTTGACATACTCCTTTCCTGATTTGGAACCAGTTGGTTGTTCCATGTCCCGTTCTAACTGTTGCTTCTTGACCTGCATACAGATTTCCCAGGAGGCAGATAAGGTGGTCTGCTATTCCCATCTCTTGAAGAATTTTCCAGTTTGTTGTGATCCACACAATCAAAGGCTTTGGCATAGTCAATAAAGCAGAAGTAGATATTTTCCTGGAATTCTCTTGCTTTTTCGATGATCCAACGGATGTTGGCAATTTGACCTCTGGTTCCTCTATCTTTTCTGAATCCAGTTTGAAAATCTGGCAGTTCACGGTTCATGTACTGTTGAAGCCTGGCTTGGAGAATTTTGAGTATTATGTTGCTAGTGTGTGAGATGAGTGCATTCTTTGGCACTGCCTTTCTTTGGGATTGGAATGAAAACTGACCTTTTCCAGTCCTGTAGGCACTGCTGAGTTTTCCAAATTTGCTGGCATATTGAGTGCAGCACTTTCACAGCATCATCTTTTAGGATTTGAAAGAGCTCAACTGGGATTCCATCACCTCCACTAGCTTTGTTCCTAGTGATGTTTTCAAAGGCCCACTTGAATTCACATTCCAGAATGTCTGACTCTAGGTAAGTAATCAGACCATCATGGTTATCTGGGTCATGAAGATCTTTTTTGTATAGTTCTTCTGTGTATTCTTGCCACCTTTTCTTAATATCTTCTGCTTCTGTTAAGTCCGTACTGTTTCTGCCCTTTATTGTGCCCATCTTTGCATGAAATGTTCCCTTGATATCTCTAATTTTCTTGAAGAGACCTCTAGTCTTTCCCGTTCTATTGTTTTCTTCTATTGCTTTGCATTGATCACTGAGAAAGGCTTTCCTAGCTCTCCTTGCTATTTTTTGTAACTCTACATTCAAATGGGTATATCTTTCCTTTCCTCCTTTGCCTTTAGCTTCTCTTCTTTTCTCAGCTATTTTTAAAGGTCTCCTCAGACAACCATTTTGCCTTTTTGCCTTCCTTTTCCATGGGGATGGTCTTGATCCCTGTCTCCTGTACAATGTCACAAACCTCCATCCATAGTTCTTCAGGCACCCTGTCTATCAGATCTAATCTCTTGGACCTTTTTGTCACTTTCACTGTATAATCGTAAGGGATTTGATTTAGGTCATACCTGAATGGTCAAGTGGTTTTGCCTACTTTCTTCAGTTTATGTCTGAATTTGGCAATAAGGAGTTCATGATCTGAGCCACAGTCAGCTCCCAGTCTGTTTTTGCTGACTGTATAGAGCTTCTCCAACTTTGGCTGCAAAGAATATAATCATTCTGATTTCATTATTGACCATCTGATGATGTCCATGTGTAGAGTCTTCTTTTGTGTTGTTGGAAGAGGGTGTTTGCTATGAGCAGTGTGTTCCCTTGGCAAAACTCTTTGCCCTGCTTTATTTTGTACTCCAAGGCCAAGGCTAAATTTGCCTGTTATTCCAGGTGTCTCATAACTTCCTACTTTTGCATTCCTGTTCTCTATGATGAAAAGGACATCTCTTTAAGGTGTTAGTTCTGCAAGGTCTTGCAGATCTTCATAGAACTGTTCAACTTCAGCTTCTTAAACATTACTAGTTGGGGCATAGACTTGAATTACTCTGATATTGAATTGTTTGCCTTGGAAATGAACAGAGAACATTCTCCCAACCTGGGGAGTTTATCTTTCAGTGTCATATCTTTTGGCCTTTTCATACTGTTCATGGGGTTCTCAAGGCAAGAATACTGAATTGGTTTGCCATTCTCTTCTCCAGTGAATGAATATTCAGGGTTGATGGACTCTGAGGAGTCTTCACCACCACAGTTCAAAAGCATCCAGTTCTTTGGCACTCAGCCTTCATTATGCCTTATAATGACCCCATTTCTGGCCATCACTGTTCCAAAAAAAATTTTTTTCGGTCTTAATGGGATTGCCAAAGCTGGAGTATTTGGTGAGCAGGTGAGCATGGGACCCACAGGAGGCTAATTAGATGCTCCCTTGGGGTATTTGCATCTTCAAGGAAGACAATTGAAGCTAATATATTCAGATGAGGTTACCTTCCACTAAATTCCAGTAGTGTTTCTATAGCTGGAAGTTGTTTATATAACATGCACTCCAAGTGACATCACCATAATCAGACCTCCAGGTCTCCTTGGAACTAAGGATGAGCCTCTATGCATGTGTGACAAGTCGCTTCAGTCATGTCCAACTCTTTGAGACCCTATGGGCTGTAGCCTCCAGGATCCTCTGTCCATGAGATTCTCCAGGCAAGAATACTGGAGTGGGTTGCCATGCCCTTCTCCAGGGGATCTTCCTGACCCAGGGATTGAACCTGCATCTCCTGCATTGCAGGCAGTTTCTTTACCATCTGAGCCATGAGGGAAGCTGTGCTAGGAATGACATCACAAGCCAATTTGGATATACAAGGAGGGGGTGGTACTCTTTACCACAATAGAAGATATGTGCAATGACATTTCATTAAAAAAAAAAAGAAAAGTGTTCTGCATAACTAATATTTAACCAAAGGAGCTGGGGCTGGGTGGTAAGTGAGAACACTGCAGAATATTTCCAAGAACAGAAGGAGCCCAGTGATTCCAGATTGAAGCCCTGGTTTCATGGAGAGACATGCTGTTCCAGGAGCAGAGTGAGGTGAGCTCAGAACAAGATGGCTGCTCATTAAGGAAAAATTAAAAATAACAAAGGATGCAGTAAAAGAGTTCAGCAATTGCATTTCTTATTGTCTACATCTTTGTTCATATGTCTTCAACATTTTCTTTTGAGAAATATGTATTTCTCATGTATGATGCTTGAGGTACAAATGAAAGCAGGGAGGGGCTGCAGAGGGAGAGGATAGTAAAGAAGGAAATTGGAAGAAAAAATTTCTGTGGAAAATAAAACTAGAAGGATGGGAAGGTGCAGAGAGACTTCTAGAAGGGGAAATAGCTCCTAGGTGATGGTGATCAGGGTCTGCATTCAGAGGCATTCCCATCTCCCTCTGGTCTTCCAGCACCTTTGGCTTTGCCAGGTGGGTGAGAAAGTCCAGTACCGACAATCTGACCTCCTCTTAGAGGCTTGGGCTTCATAGGTGGCACTAATGATAAAGAATCTGTCTGTTCTGCAGGAGCCACAGGAGACCCTCTCCATTATTATTGCTTGAAGAATTCCCACGGACAGAGAAGTCTGGTGGGCTACAGTCTATGGAGTCACAGTCAGGCAGGATTTTGAATGTACATACAGTTTGAGGCAAGGGTGAATCTGAAATGCAAAAACAGAGTCAGAGCCTTGAAAATATGCTGAATAAATCAGTCTTGAGAAATCATCTACTGGGGGGTTGGCAGACTTTTTTGGTAAAGGGTCAGATGGCAAATATTTTAATCTTTGTGGACCACAACGTTTCTCACATTTTGTTTTGTTTTTTTCCCCCAACCTTTACAGAAACTGAAGTCATAAACCTGGTTTAAGATGTAATGTAAAAATCATCTTAGCTCACAGACCCCATGAAAACAGGCTGCTGGATGCATTTGGTTGCTGGCCTGCTAGCTGTTGTTGTTGTTTTTCAGCTGATCAGTGGTGTCTGACTCTTTGCAACCCCATGGACTATAGCTCACCAGCCTCCTCTGTCCATGGGATTTCCCAGGCAAGAATACGGGAATGGGTTGCCATTCCCTTCTCCAGGGGATCTTCCCAACCCAGGGATCGAACCTGAGTCTGCCACTTTGCAGGCAGATTCTTTTCCATCTGAGCCACTGGTGAAGCCTATGGACCCTTGTGAATTACTTTCAAACATCATAAATCAGTGAGAGAGTTCAAGTTACGGTGAGATCATCGCTTGTCATACAGAGTGAAGAAGGTCAGAAAGAGAAAACAACAAATCGTATATTAACACATGTACATGAAATCTAGAAAAACAGTACAGGTGAACCTATTTGCAAAGCAGAAATAGAGACACAAACAAAGAGAATAAGCATACAGACACCAAGGTGGGAGCAAAAGAGGGTGGGATGAATTGAGAGATTGGGGTTGACACATATATGCTATTAATATTATGTATAAAATAGATGGGGCTTCTCAGGTGGTGCTAGTGGTAAAGAACCTGCTTGCCAATGCAGGAGATGCAGGAGATGTGGGTTGCATCTCTGGGATGGGAAGATCCCCTGGAGGAGGTCATGGCAACCCACCCCAGTATTCTCGCCTGGAGAATCCCATGGGTGGAGGAGCCTGGTGGGCTACAGTCCGTAGGGTCGCACAGAGTCGAACAGGACTGAAGCGACGTAGCTCGCATGCACATAAAATAGATAACTAAGGAGAACCTGATGGACAGCACAGGGAACTCTACTCACTGCTCCGTGGTGACTTAACGGGGAGGAAACCTAAAAAAGAGGGGATATGTATACATGTGGCTGGTTTGCTTTGCTGTGCCGCAGAAAAAAACACAACACTGTAAAGCAACTATACTCCAATACAAATTTTTAAAAAAATCATGAAAATTAATATTAGCAAACCTAAGGAGGTGTGAGTGAACTCCTCCATGTTCAATGAGAAGCCTTTGGTTCCAAGACCGGACCAACGGCTCAGGGATTGCTGGGCCCTCATGGCACAACCCCAATGCCCCCAACCCTTCGAATAGTTTCCTCTGGCTCTTCTACAAAGAACAACAGCATTCTGCTCCCAAGAAGAGATTGAGTGACTGACGCCATGGCCACAGCAGGAACAAAGTACTCCTCTTTGTAAAGCTCTTGGCCTTCAAGGATCATTTGGGAGAGGAGAGGTTCCAGCTTTAACACTTTAACCAAGCACCTCCCAGTCCTCCTTCATCTCTTTCTTCTTCCCTTTCTTGTCTGCATGTGGATGTAATAAAAGCATGTTGGGTCGCGGTCGGGCTCTGGGGGGAGAGGAAGCGCCCAAGCAGTGTAATTGAACTGTTATTGCCTGCCTCTATTGCACACATTAGTTGAATAAAACATGGAGTCAATAAAACACAACAGAACAATAAAACTAAGCCCTTTGGTGCTCTCTTATTGGGTGTTACGCAACCCAGAAACCTGTGGCCATAAAAAGGGGAATGAGGGAAACTTTACACTTGTAGGAACAAAGACACTCAGGCACTAGGTTGAAAATAGCGCTTGCTGAGTTCAAGTCATATTCTTCCGTGCACCTGGAGGCAGTTAGCTTTGAAAGCTGTGCAGGCTTTGGCTGCTCCATCCTTCACAGGCCCTCCATGAGATCTTGTTAAGAACAGGTCTAGAAATGTGCTTTTCATTAGGGGAATCATACATCCGACCAACAAAGATACATTTCTCTTAGATGATAAATTTATTAGCTATGGGCAAAGAGATCACTTACAGCCCTTCCCCTTTTGGGGGCCGGGGAGGAAAGCCACAGAGGTCAGGATCCCATAGGTGCCGATACCGCTAGGCTGTCGTTTAAGAGAGTGGTCTTTTTGACTAGTGGAAAATTGCAAACCAAGCCTCAATACTCTCCTAGTCTGGTGAAGAACAAAAGAAAACAGCAAGTTTTATTGTCAGTGTCTTGTTAGGATTTGGTGAAAAGTAGGCCAGTGTAATTTGTCTATTTTAGGTTTTGAAAATCTTCCCACAAGAGGTTTCTGTTTAAATTTCCTTGGAGCGTAGTTGTGCTAGTTTCAGGTGTACAACAAAGTGAATCAGTTACACATATACACATATCCACTCTTCTAAGATTCTTTTCTCACACAGGCCATTATAGGGTATTGAGAAGAGTTTCCTGTGCTATACAATAGGTCCTTGTTAGTTACCTATTTTATATATATAGTAGTGCATACATATCAATCCCAACCTCCAAATTCATCTCTTCCCCCACCCCTGGTAACCATAAATTTGTCTTCTACATCTGTGACTCTGTTTCTGTTTGTAAATAAGTTCATTTGTACCATTGTTTTATTTATTGTTTATCATTATTTTAGATTCCACATATAAGTGATATCATATGATATTTGTCTTTCTCTGGCTTACTTCACTCAGTTTGACAATCTCTAGGTCTGTCCATGTTGATGCAAATGGCATTATTTCACTCTTTTTTATGGCTGAGTAATATTCCATTGTCTATAATATGTACCACATCTTTATCCATTCCTCTGTTAATGGATGTTTAGATTGTTTCCACATCCTGGCTACTGTAAATAGATACTCTAAAGACCTTTAGGACTAAGATTGTGACCCAAAACAACTCATTAATAAAACAGAGGCAGGAGCTAATTTTAAAACAAATGCCCATCCCTGGGTTTCAGACCCTGGGTTTCAGCCCCTGTCCACTTAGAGAACCACAAGGTAGCCCTGCCAGGAACCAGTGTGCCTGAGAGATGTAGGGGCTCCTTGGCACAGAACACACTCTAGTGGACGAGCATCTGCTTTAAAGAGAATAATCTCGGCCAAGTAAGAAAAACTCAGTGAGGAAGGGCCATTCTGAGTCAAGCCTGCTCTATTGTCACTTAGACTTGGCTCCCAGTCCATTCAGCTGAGTGCTAGTGAGGAAGGTAGAGGGCCAGTCTTAAAATCTGAGAGTGCTGGCTTAGACAAAGCTCTGCAAGACATTTGGGGGCATAAACAGATAAAGAAGCACAACATAATTAGAGACAGGATTCTTCTTCGTAGGCCCTGGGTTTGTCTGGACATATTCAAGAGAAAAGATAGATTCAGGACAAGAGGGCTGAAACTGCAGCTGCCACGTGATAACACATAGAATTTGAAAATATATTTGAGAACCTTCTCGGGTTCTTCCAAAATGAATGGGCATGTTGGGTGTGCAAATGTATTTATTTACTTATTTTTAAATATTTATTTATTTGCCTGTGTTGGGCCTCAGTTGTGGCATACCACCTCCAGAGTATGGACTCCGTAGTTGTGGTACAAGGGCTTAGCTGCCCTGTGGCGTGTGGGATCTTAGTTCCCAGGCCAGGGATCAAACTCACATTCCTTACATTGGGAGGCAGACTTTTAGCCACTGGACCACCAGGGAAATCCCTGTGCAAATGTGTTTATGATGTTTGTGGAGGTAGATGGGTAGACTTCACCATGGCTATGATCCTACATGAGTTGGGGTTAGATGGGAAGATGAGAGACTCAAGAGCTATGTTTTTTTTTTTCTTTAACACAAATCTGGTTAAGAATTGTAAGCACTTTGAAAAGAAACATGAATATTTCACAAACGTGTCCAGATAATTTGAGCTTGGACAGATAAAAGTCTGTGGTCATTGTTAAGCCTGTTCTGATTTATCACAATACTAAACTTCATGTTTTATAATATTTCTTGCATGTGAGCACCTGTTGTGCTAAATGATTTTAGAAGAACTGGCTATCCATGTTTCTGTGCTGTAGCATGTGTGGAAATATCTGCAGTGTTGAAACAAGAAGGACCAGAGTATTCGTGTTGTTTCCTGGAACAGAGGGGTGGCTGGTACCACATGTTGAATTCCATTCATTCTCACAGAAGTCATGAATTATGCTTCCTACATGGTACCTGATCATGTAATTTCAGTTTTTACTTTGTAATACCTTCTGAAGTCATTTCTCCTTATTTCCCCGCCCCCCCCACCCCTGCCCCGGGCCAAGTTCATTCTGAATAAAAGAAAACACTGTTGTTCTTCTTGTTCTTATCAATGAAGTGTTTCCAGAGGTTATTTTTTCATTAGTGCTTGAAGAAACTATTATTAAACCAAACAAACTGCTCAGTAAAAATGATTCTGAGGTACCGACAAGCAATGACGGTGTAACCTGTGGTTGAATCTTTAGTTCTCAAAATTCTAAACTCTTGGATCCTCAGTCTACAGTACATGCTTTGCAAGCTTCCCTTTGTACAGTCCTCAGTGCATCATTTTATGAATGGAAAATTTTTAGTTTTATCTGTAACTGTTTTTTATCTATCTATCCATCCAACCATCCATCTACGCTTTCATATGGGCTTCTCACCTTTTTATGACCTACAGTGAGTTAGCAATTTCGAATTAGATTCCCATCTCTACTGCTTTTTCCACCCCTAAGTTTATTTATATATAGTGAATAAAAAACATTGTGTAAACTTAAGGTGTCAGTGACATGTGTGTATTGTGAATGATTACTACAATAAAGTTCATTAACACCCTCATCATCTTGCATAATTATTTTCATTTTTTTGTGGTAAGAACATTGAATATCTGCTCACTTAGAAACTTTCAAGTATACAATAGAGTATTTTGAACCAGAGTCTCCCTGCTGCCCTCTACCATTTTTTCCCCCTACACAAATGAGAATCCAAATCTGTGAAATGCAACTGATATTGCCTTTAAATCTTTGTCTTTTGACTGGACTATTCAATCAATTTATTATACTTTTTGTTGTTACTCTAGCATGCACAGCATGGAATCCTGACTTATTAAACTACAATAGAAGCCAATGCTTTGTTTAACCACTTTCCTGACACCAATGGAGTACAGTGCCAAATTCAGACAGAGCTTACTCTTAGCCTCTGCCTTGGGAGGTGTCTGATGCATTTAGATTTAAAAATAAATATTGTTCAGCAGACGAGTCAGTCAACCTGAAATAACATGGTTCATAATTGCTGAAAGCAGAATGGTTACAATTTAATAATTTTTGGTGGACTTTTTGATGGACACATAATGTGCATATAGTGTATTGGACAAATCCTCAGTACACAACAAATTAATTTATATGAAGTGAGCATTCCTGTGTAACCACCACCCAGGAGGCTTCCCTGATGGCTCAGCAGATAAAGAATCTGCCAACAGCGCAGTTGACATAGAAGAAGTGGGTTCGATCCCTGGGTTGGGAAGATCCCCTGGAGAAAGAAGTGGCAACCCATGCCAGTATTCTTGCCTGGAGAATCCCATGGACAGAGGAGCCTGGTGGGCTACAGTTCATGGGGTTGTAAAGAGTCAGACATAACTGAGCAACTAAGGACTATAGAACTTTAATAGCATTTAAGAAATCATTCTTATGCCTCTTAACAGCCACTATCTTCTCCACTTCTCTCCAAGGTAACCATGATTCTAGGGCTTCCTAGGTAGCCCAGTGGTAAAGAGTCTGCCTGCAATGAAGGAGATGTGGATTCAGTCCCTGAGTCGGGAAGATCCCTGGGAGAAGGGAATGGCAACCCACTCCAGTATTCTTGCCTGGGGAATCCCATGGCAGAAGAGCCTGGAAGGCTACAATCTATGGGGGTCACAAAAGAGCTGGGCATGACTTAGCCATGAAAAAACAATAGCAAACCATGATCCTGATTTCCACAGATAGGTCTTACCCACTTTTGAACTTCATTTTATACTGGATTATTACCATTTGTATACTTTCGTGTCTGACTTCTTTTACATATCGTTATATTTTTAACACCCATCCATGTTGATGCACATATTCATTCATTTCTAAAAAATATTTATTTGTCCGTTTGGCAGCACTGGGTCCTCACTGCCGCATACCAGATCATAGTTATGGTGCACAGGCTGTCTAGTTGCAGAGTGTGGGCTGTTGCCCTGAAGCTTGCTGGATCTTGGTTCCCTCACCAGGGATTGAACTCCCACCCCCACACTGGAAGGTGGATTCTTAACTGCTGGACCACCAGGGAAAGTCCCATATATTCATTCATTTTTACTGCTGTCGTCTCTTGGATCTAAAGCCCAACAGCTCCTCCACTTCACTTCTGTTCAGTATCTTAGGCTTCTGTTCCGCTTTTAATCCATGGAGACTTTTGTTTCATTGTGAGTTGAGTAGTGTCATTTGACTTACCTACTTCTATAATTTATCAACATTAAGTATTCTGACCCAAGCAAGTGTGTGGAAGGACTTCTCTAGCACTAATCACTATGTTACCCTGATCTCAAGTCCTTATGTTGGTTTCTATTCATACTTGACCTTTAATTGATTTTAAAAATGTATCCCCACTCCACACTTAAAGAATAATTATTTCTGGGAAATGGGCCAACTATTTGGATGGTGACAGCTGAGCAGTTTGCATCATAGGATTGCCACCGATGTTCGAGTTGGGAAAGTGAGGTTAGCTTTTAAAGTCTCTCTTGAGGGCAAAGCTAGATATGCACAATGGTGGTCATGTGGTCTCAGTTATGGGAAGAAAAAAGTAAGCATTTACATCTGACTTCTGTCACCTGTTGTCTTGGAGGAGAAGTCAGAGTACCTGTGGTTAGTCTGACAAAATTAGCAATGGAATCAGACCTACCTTTGTTCTTGCCTTCTGGATCTTTCTTTTCATTCCTCATTGTTTCTGAACGTTTTAAAACCTGAGGGCTGGTGGATTGTTGTTCGGAAATATATGTTCCTCTCATTGCTGTCCCCTTTTTTCCACCCTCCATGGATGAAGTGTACTTCTCTACCCTCTGACACTGGGTGTGGCAGTCACTCTCCTTGGCCTTTGGAATGATAGTGGGCCAGCTATACCAAAAGTTTAAAATGTCCAATGCACTTGGGATTGCACTTTGGCATTTGTCCTTTCACTCTGGAAAGAATGTGCCTGGGCGGACCCGTTGGTCCCAGGAGGAGGACAGCAGACATGTGGAACACGGTGACACCAGTCTGACACCCCCAGCCAAGCCCACATCAGTCAGTCCCCAGCTGATCTGCAGTTGTGTGCAGGAGCTTCCCTAGACTGGGAGATTCACCCATCTGAGATCAGCCTTCAACAGCTGACTTTCTGTTGCACAGATGCATGAGTTAAATAAATGCACTTGTTTCTGCTGCTGAGATTTTTGCAGTTGCTTGTTACACAAAAATAACTCAAATACCCGAGGCAAATGAAAGGTAGCAGATATGTCACCAAAAGGGCTTCCCATGTGGCACAGTGATAAAAGACCCTGCCTGCCAACGCAAGAGATGAAAGGATGCAGGTTCAATCCCTGGGTCGGGAGGATCCCCTGGAGAAGGGAATGGCAATCCGCTCCAGTATTCTTGCCTGGAGAATTCCAAGTAGAGAGGAGTCTGGTGGGTTACAGTCTAGTCCATGGGGTCATAAAGAGTCGGACACAACTGAGTGACTAACCCTTTCACTTTTCTTTCTCAGCTTTTAGGTTGTAAATATTTTTCAGTCCACAGAGTGAAAAATGAAAGCCATTAACCCCTCACAGAGATGAAACAGAGAAGAAAAAAGGTTGAGACTGGGCACTCTGGCTGCCTGGACATGTACCAGGAATGGGATATGTTACTTGGCTGGGGTTTCTGTAACTGGATTCTCATCTACTGGTTTACCAACCCAGAAGCTAGGACTGGTGCTCTTGGACTTACGCACACCCTGACCTTCGGGTCCCCTTGTCTTAGAGCTCTCTAATCTCCTCTTCGTTTGCACAGTGTTCCTATAGGTGGGACACATCACCAGCCTCCTTTGCTATCAATCACTCCCCCAGCCCTGCATCCTTGGCATCACCCTCCATGATCACTGCACGGACTTGGGTTTCCCTAGATCTCCTCCATGCCACCTTCCAGACTGCCTCTTGCAATGAATTGCTTCTGTTTGAGACTAAATATAAAGCACGATGAGTCAGTTCTTCTAACTTTGGCTATCAGGATTTGCCTTCTTTCCAGGTTCTGTGGGCATCTCCTGTGACTCTCTGTGTGTTGTCTACAAACCCCCTGAGACTTGATTTATGCACTCACTTCCTCTCAGGGTTGTCTAACATTCACCACTGGCCAGGTATTTGACTCGGCAAAACCCTGAGAGGGAGCGTGAGGCTATTCTCAGAGCATGATAAATACAGTCCTCTCAATGGAAAAGATAAATTGGTGATGGATTACCTGATGTTTCTTGCTTACTTTCAATGGAAATATTCTATTGAACTTACCCTAATGGCAGAATTCTTATAAACAACCCTTCCTGAGTTTTATGACTGTGGGCTCCCTGCCAAGTGCAAACATTCCTAGCATGTGGCATGAAAAGTCAGTGAAACAGAACAGAAAAGGTAACAGAGAGAGAGAGAGAGAGAGAGAGAGAGAGAGAGAGAGAGAGTGATGGCCAGAGAGGGTGGGAAGAGAGAGAGAGGTATTAGAGCTCCTTCTTGAAAGCAAGCAAGACTGTGGTTGGTTTTGCAAAGTCCTGGGTATCCAGAGGGGGTCAGGGGAGTCCTCCATCAAACCGGAAGCCAGTTTGCCAAGAGCTATGGAAACTCCTGAAGGTTCTGAGGGAGTGAGATCTGTGCCTCCGCACAGCTGTGTTTGCTGTCACTTACCCTTCTCCCTGCCACTCTGAAAGAATAGTGACTTTCTGTTTTGAATATCAATGTGTGAAGTCAACTGTCCCCTAATCTATACCCACTGCTGGGACAGTTCCAGTGTTTAGGATTAAATGCTCCAGTGCAAATCTCTTCAAACCTTTCCTAAATAAGAAATTATGCGAGGCTTTCTCCTGAAAGGTTCCCAGGGAGTTAAAACCCTGGGCTCCATTTGCTGTGGCAAGAATGAAGTGGCTCGAGATCCTTTCTAATTGGCTGATGTCCTCCCGTGGCTGAGAAGCTGCAACGTGTGGTCTCCCACCCTCTCTGCAGGGTCTGGTAGCCACAGCATCTGCCCTGGGCTTGGGGCTTATTTTTCTCTGCTTGCATTACTCAAGAGATAGGGAGGGACTGTACTGTACCCAAAGAAGCACAGAGGAAACCTTCCCAGAGTGCTCAGTCACTTCAGTCGTGTCTGACTCTTTGAGACCCCATGGACTATAAACCGCCAGGCTCCTCCATCCATGGGATTCTCCAGGCAAAAACACTGGAGTGGGTTGCCATTTCCTCCTCCAGGTGGTCTACACAGGGATCCAACTCCCCATCTCTTGCTTTGGCAGGTGGATTCTTTACCACTAACACCATCTGGGAAGTCCCAATACAGAATAAAAAGTTTAAAAAACAAAAGCAAAAACAAAGCAGCTGCTTCGTGTTGCAGTCCCACATGCCATGAATGAGGGATTTGGTTGCCTCTCATCCTCACGAGCATGAGTGTTGTGTTCCTCTTTTTGCACTTAGCAATTTCTACCTTTTATTATAATGACTTGGTACAAAGTCCTTGAACACAAGGTCTATGACCGACTCATGTTTTTATCATCTAAAACACACAGAGGTCATCTATAAATGGTTGAATGTAAGTAAGAATGCGTGAATCAGAAGGAATCAGCCAACTAGTCACTATGGTTGTGTGGAAGCTTGGTGTGTAAACCCTGGAGGGTGAGTCAAGAAAGTTGAATTTAGTAAATAGGATCTAGCTTTTCTGATTATGTGCAGGGACATGTCTGCTCCAAACCTCAGGTTTCCTATCATTTATTTTTGCTTACTTATTTTTTGACTGTGCAGTGCGGCTTGCAGAATCTTGGGATCTTAGTTCCCTGACCAGAGATTGAACCCATGCCCCCTGCGATAGAAGTGCAAATTCTTAACCACTGGACCACCAGGGAAGTCCCAGGTTTCCTATATTTAAAATGAAAATATGAAGTTGCAGGGTGTCTCGGCTCCTGTCAACTTCCAGCAACCAATGGTTTGGGGTTCTCTCTACCTGGAACAGGCTTCCCAGGTGGTTCAGTGGTAAAGAACCCATTTATCAATGCAGGAGCTGCAGAAGATGCAGGTTCGATCACTGGGTTGGGAAGATGTTCTGGATGACGGAAAGGAAACCAGAATACTCCTGTATTCTTGCCTGGGAAATTCCATGGACAGAGTAGCTTGGTGGGCTTATAGTCCATGGGGTCAAAAAAGTCAGACATGACTGAATACACAGGCTCTGCCTGCAACACTTTAACTTCTCCTGATCACTTAGATGTGATAGTAGGAGTTACTCTCACTTGCAGTTTCAGCCACAAGATCACTACCTCCATAAAATCTTCCTGCCCTTCCCACTTCCCCAGGACAAGATAAATACCTCTTATTGCACACATTACATACATTTTACACATCACAATAGTCATTCTACTCAATAGTGCTTCTTATTTCTCTATCTCTCCACCTTGGAGGTCCCAACTAAATTGCTTCTATTATTTCACTTGTCCCAGTCTGGCCCAAAGTAGCAGCTTAATAAATATTTTTATAGTGAATAATAAATAAATGGGTGGATAAGGGAATAAATGGGTCAAGGGCTTATTTTTTCTATTGAATAGAAACACTCTTTCAATGACAACCTATTTATTTTCTTAGTTTCCTGGACCTCAGCTGCAGCTTCTTTATAATTTTGTGGGGTAATTTGCATAGCCATGGAAAAAAATACAGTATGTGTATACCAGGGTAAGCTGCTTTTTTCTGACTGCGTTTTCGTCTCCAGTGTCTAGTGGGCTAGTTTAGCCTCACTATCGAGTTACAATCATATGCTACGTGCCTCTAAGCAACTGATGAGAAAGATAACACAAACTAATAATCATTAAAATTATCCCAGGATTAGTTAGATTTATTCTTGAATCCAGGCTTCAGGGATTTGCTTGTCTGAAAGGTTGAATTTGGTGGGTAGAACACAGAAGTGTTTTGTAGAAAGAATCTTGACTTTGGAATCAGAGGTAATAATTGGCCTTGCATACCAGACTGTGTGACCTTGAGTAAACCAGACACCCTCTCTGAGCCTCCTTCTTCTCCACTCATCCAGAAAATAAACACAGACTATTCTATCA
Organism: Odocoileus virginianus; assembly: GCF_023699985.2. Classification (NCBI taxonomy): domain Eukaryota; kingdom Metazoa; phylum Chordata; class Mammalia; order Artiodactyla; family Cervidae; genus Odocoileus; species Odocoileus virginianus. Next base: position 58,332,819 of record NC_069689.1, read on the forward strand.
TTTCCAAGATCTTTTTCTTTTTCACATTCAACATTTCTGTTGCTGGAATGTCTCTTAAAATTGAAGGCAAGTCATAGGTCAGTTGGAAGTGATTTTTTTTCTTAAACTGATACACAAAATAATGACATTTATTTCACCTGCTAACACCTACTTTCTATGAAATATAGTTATAATACTCACCTCTGGGCAGCTGTCAATCAAAAGCTTGGCTAACTAAAGGCTTTCCAGCTTGGTGGAAACAGACAGAAAAACAACGTCTGTCCAGGTCTCTTTAAAATTGATTCACTCCTCCCATTTCAAGTTCAACCCTCATCCTGGGGGAAAAATGGGGTCCTAGTTTTGTATCTTAGATGATCTTTCAGATATTCCAGCCCCACTTCTTTGAAGTGTGTTTTGTGTGTGTGTGTGTGTGTGTGTGTGTGTGTGTATGCACAGGTCCTCAGCAGGGTAACACTTGGAATGCCACATCCAAGGAGAGAGCAAATCTTCCAAACTCTCTACTGGGTTGTGCTGAAGCAGTGGGTGGGTAGAATGTTTTTAACACCTGGAACAGAGCTAGGCAGCGGGTGGCAACGGCCACCAGCCAGGCTAGAGCCCCAGCTGTGTATGTGTCCCTGACAGATGCTGCCCTGGAAGGCCGTTTTCTAGTTTAGTCTGAGAGAAGGTCAAGGATAGATCAAATGCTGGTTGATAATCATGGAAAATTAATATGGAAACGATTAAACCGCACACTGCTGTTTTTCCTCTGCATTTTGCTTCCATTTCTGGACATAGCAATCGAAGTTAATAATAGCCACTCTCTGCTCTTAAAATAGAGTTGTTTACAGTGAATCTGAATGGAATCATGTGCTGCAGGAAACCTGTACTGCGGGCTGCCGGCTGGCATTGCGTGGTTATCCTCCAGTAGGCCTAGTGCACCTGGCGGCTGAGCCCACGCTGCAGGTAGCAGCCGGCCTGGGGAGCCAGGAAGAGCTCTTCGTAGGATGCAATCGCTAACTCAAGCCATACCTTAGTAAATTCACCTCTGCCGCAGAACACCTGGATATCATGTTTAACATGGGCAGAACCTACTCAACACTGGATAGAAGCCACAAACATACAAGAGAATCTACCCAATGTTTTTGGGATTTGACACAGAAGGAAGTCCAGCCTCCTCTTAATCTGGACTCTATCAGTCTCTATGCTACCCTGGGTGATTTCTTTACCTTCTCTGAGCCTCAGTGGGTATATAGTAGGGCAACTACTGTATCTTGTGAGGATCAAATAAAATAAGATGGATAAAAGTGCTTTGCATAAAGAAAAGTATTTAATACAGTGCAAAATTTGTCCCTCTAGTATGTGAAACATTAGGAATTCTATGAACAGGGGAGAGAATAACAGAGAGCATTCATAGTAAGTGCAATGAAATGAGAAAAGGCTTTAAAAAAAATCTTCAAATCAAATTAGGAACTGATTTATTTTATTAGTTTCCACACAGGGACAATTAAATGATAACAAAAAATTTCAGTGATGATTTTACAAAGAATCAAGAAATCAGTATCCTCCAAATTGCTACCTCTTTTCTTGAGCCTCAATAAAACAGAGAATGTTAATGATTAAACCTCACTCATGGTTTTAATTCAGTGTAACAAGACTTGAGTATTAGGAATAAAATAAACTTGTTCAAAAATCTGTCTCCATTAATTACTATCTGAATGAGATTGTAGAAATTTCCTAACTTTTCAGAGTCTGTTGCACCATTTGTAAAGTAAGATATACTATCTACAGAATGTGAAGATAATTCTACATTTAATAATTAAATAAATCATATAAAGCATCTACAAAAAAAGAAAATCCTATTTGTTATTTTTCTTTGTTTATAAAGACCTAGATTTTTTTCTGCGTCCCTCTATTTTGGCCCCAAATCTCCACACATAACCCTCCATTAACGAATGAGCATGTGTGACTTCCCTGGTGGTCCAGTGGTTAAGAATCAGCCTGCCAGTTTTGGGGACTGGGGTTCCATCCCGGGTCCAGGAAGATCCCACATGCCACGGGGCAACTGAGCCCGTGCACCTCAACTACTGAGCTCACGCATTGTAGAGCCCGTGCTCTGCAACTAGAGAAAAGCCCAAGTAGCAACAAAGACCCAGCACAGCCAAAAATAAGTCAATAAATTAAAAAACTAATAATAAAGTACTGTATAAAAAAAGGAATGAGTATGTGACCAAATTATTCAGAAGGAACACCTGGTTAGATCTCACAGAACTAGGCAACATGGTGATTTTTTACAAAGAACAGTGAGTGGAAACTCCTGCTTGTTTGTAGCATGCTCTCAGCAGGCACTCCTGTCCGCAAACAAATACCCTTGACCTTAGAAGAACTCTAAGAGAACAGTCCCCTGAGCTCACTCAGGGTTTAGAAAAGGCTTGGAATTTCAGCCACAGCTCCTTACGCCCTGCCTGTTATCTGATGGGGGTTTCTTCCAGCGAACGCTGAGAAAACTCCAGGACTTGGGGAGGTAACATGATATCTCATAGGAAACCATAAAAAAAAATTTCTGGCTCAATGACTTTTTTCTTTTCATGTTTCATGACTGCAGGTTTGTGCCTAGGCCGAGGAAGTCAGCTGTTGCTGATTTATTTCAGACTTAGATTTTTAAAAATCAACATGATTTTTACTTTGACTCTTACCAAGATTGAGGAAAAATGATCCATTGGGTCTGCTGGCTGATGGGCGAGCCACAGAAATTGCAGTTTCTCTATTGTGAGCCTGATGCTTTGTGGGCTTGGTTCAGACCGATGGAAACTCAGGGCTTGGTGTTGTGGGTGACTTTCCTGTGAAACTGTCTGGATCCAAGCTTGGGGTCTCACAATTGGATAGGAGAGGTCTGATGTAAGAAGAGAGCATCCCAGGTGGTGCTAGTGGTAAAGAATCCGCCTGTCATTGAGGGAGATGTAGTAGACTTGGGTTCGATCCCTGGGTTGGGAATAGTCCCTGGAGGAGGGCATGGCAACCCACTCCAATGTTCTTGACTGGGAAACCCTATGGACAGAGGAGCCTGGCGGGCTACAATCCATAGGGTCAAAGAGTCAAACACACTGAAGTGACTTAGCAGGCAGGCAGAGCACCTGGGTCTCTGCTCCACAACTCCTAAGCCTGTGCGCTACAGTCCAGGAACACAGTTACTGAGCCCACACGCTGCAGCTACTGAAATACCTGTGTGCCAGAGTCCAGGCTCCACAGCAAGAGAAGCAACCACAATGAGAAACCCTCACACTGCAACGAGAGAGTAGCCTCCACTCCCTGAAACTAGAAAAGGCCTGCCCCCAGCACAGCCAAAAATAAATTTAAAAAAATTTTTAGTTGCAGAAGGTAGCACTATGTTGCTACAAATGAATGTGTTGATCATGTTGAGTCTCTTTTAGAAATTGTCTTAGTTACAGTATATAATAGTACGTTGTTGCTCCAGGTAGAATGGTAGGGATGATCAGAGAGCTCATCTAGTCCAAGTTTTGTAATTTACAGACCCTAAAAAGGAGGTTTCCACACTAGGCTGCATATTATCACCTGGAAACTTTTTTGAAAAGTTTCTGGAATATTTTTACTCATTGGTTCTTAGGTAGGGCCCATGCACATTGTAAGGAGCACTCCAGATAAGTGTGATGCAAGGAACTACTGGTCAAGACTTTCTGGGGATATGTATTTATAAGGGGTGAAATAGTTTGAAAGCTACCCAGTAACTCTTGGGATTAATCTTATGAATTAAATTCTTAAACTTCTGCTTTTAACATAAAGTCAGATTTAAGACTGAAATAAATAGGCAGGAAATAGGTATAGAATTCTGGTAAATTGAACTTTTGTGACCTGTTTTCAAACAAATCATGTTTATTGAATGAATGGTAAGGCACATGAATTTTTAAAAATGTATTATTTACATTTTTGAATATTTCTTAAAATGTGAAGAATATGTATTAGCATCCACTACTTTGGGGGGCTTCCCCGGGCCCCCCAAGAGGCACAGGTAAAGAATCTGTCTACCAATGTAGGAGACCTGTTGCAAGAGAACTTGGGTTGGGAAGATCCCCTGGAGAAGGAAATGGTAACCCACTCTAGTATTCTTGCCTGGAGGGTCTCATGGACAGAGGAGCCTGGTGGGCTACAGTCCGTGGGGTCTCAGAGAGTCAAACATTACTGAGCGACTGAGCACAGAAAGGAGAGGAATTACCCTAGGCTAGACAGCTCATGTCCACAGATCAAGGAAATAGAGCAGGGCCTCCATGGAGTCATTTCCAATATGTTCCTCTTGGTCCTTTGCTGAGAGTTTGATAGAAGTTCCGCCACAGGACTCCTGCAGGGTCTGGAGGCAGACAGATCCCAGCTGGTTCTTTGGAGCCCGCCCCCACCCCCACCCCCACACACCTCCACCCGGCCCATGATCAGCTGACCATGCCTGATCCCGCTGATTAAGCCCATCATGGCGCACATTTGGGGGCTTGAGGGAACCTCAGTGATAAACATAGTTGAGGGGAATGACCTCTATAGTGAGAGTGGGCCAGAGCTCCAAACTTTGTTCAGAGGCGTCACATCACATGGGCTAATTTAATTATACACATGAGAGGGAGGCAGGGAGAGAAAGGGAGCTATCTAAGTGGTGGAGGGATTGTTGCTCATCCTCCTCTTCAATGAGCTCATCCTGAGTTGCATAGGATGGGAAACGTGACCTATCTACCTGTTCAGACCAGCCAGTCTCCAGGGCACAGGGCAGTGTGAGCCTCTCAGCTCTCTGGGTGTGCTTCTGTACTACTGGGACAATATGGGCTGAAAGACCAGCTAACTATTTCAATGGGCTCCCACCCTGTTCCAACCCTAAAAAAGAATTTGGATCGTTAAGACCTACTGAGTTGGGACTTTGGAGATAAAAGTCAACGCTGTGTGATTTTTGCCTTTTGTGATGCTTTTTAAATCGAGTGAGCTGTGTTCCCGCTGTGTGTCTGGTGTCTGGAGGTTGACATGCCCTGAAGCTGGCTGTGGAGGCTCTGCATAATCTGAGAATACTGTCCCAGCCTGCTTACCCATCCATTCAGGCTTCCAGGTCCTTTGTGTCCCTTCTGGGGAAGGGTTTGATGTCTGGATCTCCGTTGTCTCTCGGTTTCCCAGTGGCAAGCACAAATGACCACAAAGCCCTAGGCGATGCCTCCCACACTCATTTGGAAGACCTCCCCCATTGGGCTGTTAATCATAAGAGTCACACTGTCAATACCACACAATGTATTTCACACCTTACAGTCAATGAGCGCTTCTCCCTTCTTCATCTGGCTTGATCCGCACTGGACTCTGTGAGCCAGGCTAGGCTTGTTCATCTTGACAAGGAAACCAAGTCTCCCTGAACAAAGGGCAGGGAGGTCTGAGCTAGCATCCTGGCCTTCTGACCCTGCATCCTGAAAGTCTTCCCACCCCTCCAGCCCCCATGACTCCTGAGGGGAAATTCCCTCCCAGTCTTGTTTTAAGTAGTGGCAAAAAGCTGGAGTCCAAGTAGGTCTCCAGTAGGCAGCTCTCTTAGTTAAGTTACAGTAAAAACAACTTTGGGCTTCCCTAGTGGCTGGCAACCCACTCCAGTATCCTTGCCTGGAAAATCTCATGGACACAGGAGCCTGGTGGGCTGCAGTCCATGGGGTCGCAAAGAGTCGGGCACGACTGAGCGACTAACACTTACTTAGTGGCTCAGCAGTAAAGAATCTGCCTGCCAATGTAAGAGACGCAGGTTCAATCCCTAGGTCAGGAAGATTCCCTGGAGAAGGCAATGGCAAACCACTCTAGGATTCTTTTTCTTTTTGGGGGGGAAGGGACCAAATTACTTTATTTGAAGGAATGGTAGTAAGAAGAGAACTTAAGTAGAAGTTTTGGTGGGCTTCCCAGGTGGCTGGAGTAGTGAAGAATTTGTGTGTCAAAGCAGGAGACCTAAGACATGTGGGTTCAACCCCTGGGTGGGGAAGATCCCCTGGAGGAGGGCATGGCAACCCACTCCAGTATTCTTGCCTGGAGAATCCTATGGACAAAGGAGCCTGGCGGGCTACAGTCTATAGTGTCACAGAGAGTGGGGCACCACTGAGCAACTAAACAACAGAAATGACTTAGGCAGATCCCACCGGATTGTACTTCTGAAACACACAGCTCCAAGGGCTCGATTGAAGGTAAACAGTTGACCACTAGGAACTGAAGACTGGAAGACACATTTCCTCATCTTTATTCTGGCAAAACTCACTAGAGAGATGCAGCCAAGTTACCTCCTGTCCCTGGGCCTCAGTTTCTTCCAGAATGAAGTGTCTGTGACTCTGGGGACCCATTTGTGAACCGGCCCACACGGAAGATATTCATGTTTCTCCCTTCCTCTGGCTCCCCGCTGTCTCCTAACCTCACTTCTGAGAAATACATCCAGGAATCAAAATTCCTGAGGTGGATTCCATTGCCTTATAGCTCTGTCTCTTTCTCTGCCTCTCTTTCCCTCTTTTCTATCAATAGAACTCTTGACTTTGATCACTGTTATCTACTCCTAAAAATAATTACCAAGTTTATATATCCTCCAAGGAAGCAACTCCTAATTTATGTGGGCTGTCTGCTGCAGCCCTCTTGGGGAAATTATAGGTCTGTTTCATCTTGATTTACTCCTAAAGGGTTAGAGAATGTGCATACTGCCATCACACACGGAGCCAGAAAAGAATTGGCCATTTCCCCTCACATATTAGAATCATAATGAATACTTGGAATATGACATCATGGCCCTTCCCATGCCAAGACCCTGTGGGATCATATTGAAAACACTACATTAGCTTAGAAAATGGATTAAAACAAAAAGGAACTGCAGTGGCTAATGCAGATGTTTATGTTTCTATGTGAGGCCCTAGAGGAAGGAGCCCTTGCTCAGAGTCAAGTGCAAAGTGAAGCTCTTATGCTAGCCTCCCAGCCTCTGGGGGCTGCCCCTGGGTCCAATTTGGGCCTGGGGTTGAAAAGATGCTTTCCTGATGAGGGAACACCTGATCAGGGAATTTTAGATTTCATGTTCACTCCCACAGGAAGGCCAAAAGATATGCTGAATTTATTCTGAAGTCCCTCAAGTTTTCCCTCCTTTGAATCTGTCTCAGAAAACCTCGTCCCTTTCTTCCAATCTGGTCTCAAGAAAATGAAAAGAACCAAGAAAAGAGGTGACTTCATAGCCTCTCTGTCACCCCCCCTGAACAGCTCTGGAAAACCAAAGAGAGAGACCCTGACTTCTATAATTTGCCTTCTGTCCAGTTGACCATGAACTCATGGCTGACTTTGCCATCCTAAATGTTACAAGGTGAGGACTGTGCTGACTGCTTGCTGGATGGGCTGTTGATGGGACCAGGAGTCAGATTTCCTGTAGGCTCTGTGACTCAGCCTGAGGCGATACCAGCAGCAGAAACCTTCCTAGGAAGGAAGCTACCTTTGCTTGGAACAGTCTGTGACGTGCCCCTGGGCTGAGAATGAGACCCCATGTGCCGTGGAAGCTGGCAGGGGCTTGAGCCATGAAAGGGAGCAGAGGTCAAAAAAAGGGAATGGAAGTACTGGGTCCTGGTTCTGGGTGGCAGGAGGCTGTGTGCACAGTGGAGAATGTTGTTGCAGTTAGACGTGGCTTTTGTGCACGCGAGGGCTTGACTGGCTGCAGCAAAACAAAGCCTCTCAGAGGAGGAGGTGATGGCAAGGAAGCTCCCCGTGGGACCCGGGTGGTTTCTCTCGCTGTCATATGCCCAGTTCATCCGTCTCCCTCCCGGATCCTGAGCAAGTTTGGTCACGCCGACTTGAGCCTTGCGTGAGGCATCTGTGGTTGTGTGGATGGAGGAGAGATGTGTTTGTAGATAATAGAGAAGGATCTGGCCTCATGCCTGGGCCCTCGTGGTGATTAACATTCAAAGTGCACGTGAAGCTGAAACCCCGAGGAGGAGGTAGTCCTGTGGGTCAAAACTTCCTGAGCTGTCATAAGAATGCTTCATAGTTTCCATAAGCTATAGAATTGGAGGTTCCATAACAATTTTCCTGCATTTTGGAGAAAAGATACCCTGGATGCATCTTGGTTAAACCTACCCCATGAGGTTGGTCATGCCAAAGAGAGGAGAAGAGAGCCCCGCTTCTGTTCTCAGATTGCCTCCTGTAGACTCTAGGTGTGCGCTCTGCTTACCTGCATCTCTTCCACAAAACCACTCTTTCTTCTTTCAGCTCGAGGAATGGAGCTTCCTCTGAACGCTGCATTTCTCAAGGATGCTGGGCACCCAGGCCAGACCATGTGTGTTCTGCATTCCTAACCTGACAATATATCTGTTTGTAAAGAGTGTGACAGGTCCTAAATGAAACAATGTGGATACAAAAGGAAAATGGTACTTTCTTGCCCTTGGTGAGCTCACAGCCTATTGAGAACAGCAGACACCAAAAGAAAGAATTATAATACGGTGTAATAAGGTCTGAAAGACCTTTGTGCCACATGCTATAAGTAGGTTAAAGAGAGAGGCATTTCTTCTGCTTGGGTTGGGACATGATTGGGGCAGAAGACAGGGAAGTTTTTGAAAAGGAGGAGACAGGCAAGTTATACTTAAAGGAGGAAATTTCCTGGGTATTTGTGTCCATTAGAGCTTGGCTGGAGGTCTATGCTTGTGTTGCTTGGCCAGTGACAAGCATGTGCCCTGTTGACAGTAGCTGCTTCATGCAGATTTGTTACTGACGGTGACAAGAGTTGTGCATCACATGACAAAATGAACTATAAACAAGTCTGTAAGGGCGGCGTCTTCTTGCTAGTATGGACTTGATCGTCTTCTGGATTAGAAGTGGCCAACTGTTGTCCTACAGGAAGAATTCAGGCTGTCAACACTTGTGTCTCTCTGTACCATGTTAAGGGGCTTCCCTGGTGGCAACGACGGTAAAGAGTCTGCCTGCAGTGTGGGAGACCTGGGTTTGAACCCTGAGTCGGGAAGATCCCCTGGAGAAGGAAATGGCAACCACTCCAGTATCCTTGCCTGGAAAACCCCATGGATGGAGCTACCAAGTTAAAATATGGAATTAATAGTTAACATTTAATAATTGGGAGATTTCATATAAAACCCCACATTTCTAGCATCCCTGGAGAAAAAAATCAGATACAGCACTGGATTTAGGGGCTGAAGCTGAATCACAGCTGCTCTTGAAAATGAGACATGAACCCTTCCATTTTGTCCCAGTACCCGCCTGGCTAGTTCATTCACTGTGTTACCTGCTTGGCTTTTTTTTTTTTTTTCTCATAGCCAGTGATTTTATTTATTTATTTAATTTTTGGCCACACCCCATGGCATGTGGGACCTTACTTCCCTGATCAAGGATTGAACCCACACCCCCTACATTGTGAGTGAATTCTTAACCTCTGGGCCACCAGGGAAGTCCCTGCTTGTTTCTTGAAAGCATCCCCAGCTTGCAATTCCTGGAAGCAGTTTTCTCCCCCTCCATTTCCTTTTAGTGTGATGTAACCGATGAGAATGTTGAGATCTGGTGTGGGGAGTGACTTGCACATAGTCACATAATGCAGGACAGAGACTGGAGCCAGGTCTCCTGACTCCCAGTTCCCCATACCTAGTTAGCCAGCCTGGAGAAAATTACATCTCCACGGCCTGAAATGCAGTGCCATTTACCTTGAACTTACAAATTCAAAGGAAAATGACCTATTCATTGTAGAATGTTGAGATCCTAGAAACTGAACATTGAAACTTGAGCTAAGAAGTAAAGACATGAAGGGGAAAGAAAGAAAGGAAAAGAATAAAAGAGAAAGAATCAAAGTATGTTTTGCATTTGGGAGGCTTTAATTAAAAGTCTAGAAATTCTTATTCTTAGAAAATTAAAAAAAAATCATTTTGAAGGGAAAAGATGGCTGCATAGTTCCCTAAGTTAACATACCATGTGCATAGGAAAGTTATAACAATTAGATGTTGGCTGGATTAAGATAGGGCTTCCCAGGTGGCACCAGTGGTAAGGAACTAGCCTGCCAATGCAGGAGACATAACACATGCAGGTTAGATCCCTGGGTGGGGAAGATCCCCTAGAGGAGGAAATGGCAACCCACTCCAGTATTCTTGCCTGGAGAATCCCACGGACAGAGGAGCCTGACAGGCTACAGTTCATAGGGTTGCAAAGAGTCGGACATGACTGAAGTGACTTAGCACACATGCACAAATTAAGATAACCTGAAAGTTGAAGGATGAAGCAAATATGATTAAAACTATGATGTGAAATCAACAGAACTTGTGTTTGGTCTTGGCTTTATCTGCAAAATAAAATTTCTGAAACAGTAGGTGGTTTTATGGATTTACATTCTTTGCTTTCTGCCTTTGCCATAAGATGAAAATTGATTTGTGTGTATTGATTATTAATTTACCTTAGCTTTAGGATAATCATGTCAGAGCCTTTGAGTTATCTTTATAGTAGTGATTTGCATGAAATAGGCATTCACAAAATATAAGTACTTATATCTGAATTTACAATAGGTACCTAAAATGACTTTATCATTTTGAAGGCATAAAATAAAAGAATCATGGTATTTAAGACCTGGAAGGGCTACTTTAAGTTATCCCCCTCAGATGAACAGACAGATTCAGAGGGGAAGATAAATTTTTCCAAATCATGTAGCTAAACAGAGTTAGAACCAGGAGCTTGTTCTCCTAGTATCAAAGATAACTATATTTGGAAATCTCTGAATCTTATTCATGGCAGTTTTGTTTTTGAAAGTAGCCAAGGCATTTTACAAAATTGGGACTCAATACACTGTGTTTATAAGCTGCTTTCCCACTTGCCAGTAATTAAATCCTCAGCATGAATTTATAATAAATGCTGCTGAGGATGTTACTATATGACTGATCCAGAAATTAGTCATTGCTCTTCCAATGTTGCACATTCAAAGTTTTCTAATGTTCACCATCAAAATAATTCTTTTGAAAATCCTTTTAGGTAGGTATTTGTACATCTCTAGGATAGTTTCTTTAGAATATTTACCCAGAAGTCAAATTGTCAATTAAATTTTTTGTCTTTAGATACATATTGACAAATTTATCTTCATAAAATCATCCAATTTATACTTTACCCCACCATAAGATGATCTCAATATTGTGATAGTAAAGTTGTACAAAATCAAAAAGTCTCTTGTTTAAAGGTAAACATTTACACAACTTCAACACGCTAATGTACATTGGTGATTTTTAAAATAATTTTGTTTATTTATTTTATGTTTGGCTGTGCTGGGTCTTTGTTGCTGTGTGGGCTTTTCTCTAGTTGCGGTGGGTGGGGGCTCCTCTCTCGGTACCGTGCGCAGACTTCTCACTGCAGCGGCTTCTCCTGTTGCAGAGCACAGGCTCCAGGGTGCTTGGGCTCAGTAGTTGTGGTATATGGACTTAGTTACTCCGAGATGTGTAGGATCTTCCTGGATGAGGGGTCAAACCTGTGTTCCCTACCTTGGCAGGTGGATTCTTTACCACTGGACCACGGGACAGCCCTGTATCAGTGTTTCACTGAGGGTATACAAGTAAAAGTTTCCACAAACTATGTAAGGATGGAACGTTCTCATTCCTCTTTAATGTGTGAGTGTGTGTGCGGTGTGTACATCTGAACCTCGGGATTCACTCATATTTAATAACAAACAACTTGATCAATGCTGCCTTAGATTTTCTTTTCTTGCTTTCATTTAACTTTTTGAGTTCGATCTAAATTTATTCATTTTTGTTATTATTTCTTCCTCTTAAATAATGAAAGCATTTAAGGCTTTTGATATTCTGAATACAATTTTAGTCATACTCCACTGGGTTTTTTTATGTAATGTTTTCACTGTGTCACTGCTGTTATTTTTCTAAACAACATGTAATTGCAATTTAAATGTTCTCTCAGAGATGGATTTTTAATTTTCTAGTGATTGCTTTCCAAATATTAATTGATGATTTTTCTGCATTATGGGAAAGGAATGGATCCTATAAAATTTTTACTTTGGTGAAAGTTCCTTGTTTATTTGAAAGGGATGGATAGACTGTAGTTTACAAAGTTCATTATTTTCTGTAAATAATACTTTAAATTTTATCATTCAATTTAGTTTATGTGGTTTTATTCTGTATCTGTTCAAAGGAGGTAATTTATAACTCCCCTTGTGATTTTAGTTTTTTCAATTTATCTTCATATTTTTAAGATTTAAAATTTCATGTGCTTTAGACTGATGTTTGGTAAACTTTAAAGATAATTATAGATTAATTCTACATGGTATCTTTCTTCAGCACAAAATAACCTGTTTTATCCTGTTAACAGTTTTTGGCAGAAATTCTAATTTGTTTGATATTGTCTCTCTTTGTCTTTTGTTTACTTTCTTGGCATTATAGCCTCCATTCTTTCAGGAAGATATGTACCTCGCATCTAGTTATGTATTTATTTGAAATCAATCTCAATAAATAGGCAATTCATACATATACTAAAACATTCAAGTATCACAACATTGTACAATGAAAAGTAAGACTTTCTCCCACCTGGTGTCTCCAGTATATCCCCTAGTGATAGTCACAGTTAGTAATTTCTTTTATATTCTTCTGTTTTTATGCTTACATAAGTGAACAAGCACATATACACATTAATTGAAACAAATGGTACCACACTCTACCCTGTGTTCTGTACTTTGCCTTTTTTCATTTAACTGGAGGCCATTTCTTATCTTTTCTTATAGCTCCTCCTTTGTACATGTTGCAGAGTACTCCATTGTAAAAACTGTCAGAATATATTCATCCATCACCATCTTGATGGGCACTGAGGTTTTTAATGCATTGAGTCCAAAGCTGTCCTTCCTGTCCTCTTCTTTTAAAGGACCAAACTTACTTCTTCAAGCGTTCTCTCAGTTTGGAAGTGGCATTACTCTCCGTTTGGTTGTTTCAACCAGGAACCTTAACGGTATCCTTATTCCACTTTCCCCCCAGCTTCCCACACGTAAATGTCACACGAGTCTGTTGGTTATGTCATTTCAAGATCTCTCAGATGTGTCTGCCTGTCTCCCTCCACACTGCCATCACTGTTACTTTAGTGAGCCTCCATCATCACACTCTGGATGGCTTACCCGCTTCCTCTACCACCCTTTTCAATTTATCCTTAACCACGGTATCAAACTGACCACTTCAGAATGCAGATCTGTTAATAATACTCTCCTGTTTAAAATCCTCCACTGATTTTCCACTGCTCTTAGAATAAATTCTCGTCATGATTAATTTGATCTATAAAGCTATGCATAAGCCGGCCCCCACTGTTTCGGTGGACACCTTGCTCTTTTCAGTCCAGCCATACTGACTGTCAGCTTTTAGTTCCTCGAATTTGCCCACACTTTTCAAAAACTGGGCCTTTCCACATGCTGTCTCCTCTGTCTTTAGTGATTTTCTGTGCAGCTTTCCTCCTTGCCTAGTATATTTCTCTTTATCTTTTAAGTCTCAGTTTAAACAGAATTTCCTCTAGCATGGTGGTCTCCAACCTTTTTAGATACCAGGGTCTGGTTTCATGGAAGACAATTTTTTCCACAGATTGGGGGTGGGGTGGGCATGGTTTCAGTATTCTGAACTGTATTCAATATTCTCTGTTTTAGAAGGTGGTGTGGGTGAGCCACCACACTTTCCTGAGGGTCAGTCACTCCATTTGTAAAGAGCTGAGCTAAGAGAAATGAGGCCACTTTAAGCGCTGAGGTTCTATAATTTCACATTTAACCACTTTCTCTTCCCATACTCCTTTGTTCTGAAAAGACTAAATAATTACCTTTCTGTGAAATAATCAACAACTGGAATTTCATAACAGCTCTACCCCATTAGAACGGTAGAGGCTTCATCAAGGCTTTTTAGAAAAATTGCTTTACCCCATTCCAATTCATTTCAAAGTACAATTCTAGGAGCAGAAAAGAATCGTACCACCAAGAGTGACCACGGTGCTTCATTATCCACAGCAAGAAGAAGTTCAGGCTGCCTCTCTTTGTTTCTTCCATACTAATGGAATCTCGTTTCACGTTTAAGTTGGCTTTTATAAGTCATTCCATCAGCTGATTTTTTTAAAACCTGGAAGCTTTTTAATGACTATTTTTATGCTATAGAATGGTGATTTATAACTGGCAAATTATAACAATTGCCTGACTGGAAATGCAGTTAGCCATGCCTATTCTTTTTTGGCAGCATTAAAGACCATTTCAGAGACTTAGTATTGACCAGGTTTCTCACTTGGTATAAACAGTTTTCACGATTTAGTGATGTGTCCGCTGTATTTTCTCCTTGTCTCGGTCTTTAGCAATTAGCTGATGATCTGCTGGCGTGGTTCAATACTATGAAGACATAGCACAGAACACAGGGTCCCCTAACTGCAATTGTATCAGAGCATCCGAGTTTGTTTAAGCATTTAACATTCTGCTTATGGCAATGGCTAGATCAAGCTCATTTCAAAATAATTGAAAATGAATTTGTAAGACATAATACACCTAATTTTAAAAAGCCTGCCATAGGAGGCAATTTGCATGGCATGACAATTACCCACTCTTTTGCTTTTATATTTTTATTGGGGTAGAGATGCTTGGGAGAGGGTGTCCATTCCTCCTCCCGGGCCCTTAAGCATCTGGGAGAAAAACTATGATGAGGCCCTGAACCAAACCTTTCAGTAGTTGTGTTCAGGCCTCTGACAGGCCTTTCCTTCTGTTTGGTTGATTTGCTGCAGGGTTCTCTTCATGCTCCATGGTGTTCTCCATTTCAGTCACAAACTGTAGAATGTGCTGGAATATCCCGATAGTGTATGTTAGTTGCTCAGTCGTGTCTAACTCTTTGCGACCCCATGTACTATAGCCCACTAAGCTCCTCTGTCCATGGAATTCTCCAGGCAAGAATACTGGAGTGGATAGTCATTTCCTCCTCCAGGGGATCTTCCCTATCCAGGGATTGAACCTGTGTCTCCTGCATTGCAGGCAAATTCTTTACTGTCTGAGGCACCAGGGAAGCCCAATGTTGCTCCACTGCAGGGGGCTAAATATTGTTTAATAAAGTAAAAGATAAAGTAACTACCCTGCTTTGTTTGTATCTTTGTCTGTCTGCTCTTCATTTTTTGTGGTGCCTTTGTTCTCTAAAGAGGAAGAAACTTTTCTTTCCAAGTTCATTCAAAA
Organism: Odocoileus virginianus; assembly: GCF_023699985.2. Lineage (NCBI taxonomy): Eukaryota > Metazoa > Chordata > Mammalia > Artiodactyla > Cervidae > Odocoileus > Odocoileus virginianus. The sequence goes on from NC_069689.1 coordinate 58,347,970, forward strand.
GAGTCAGAAAACATTCTCCAAAATTGAAAGAGGAAGTCCAAGATGTTTCATTCACTATTTTCTGAGCACCGGACAAAATTACACTTGCTGTTGTTTTGACTGTAAGAAAATTACGGTGAATAAGATGGTCCCTGCGCCATGGGCTTCTTATATTGAGGAGCTTAGAGATATCCATGCATGTGGACATTGTCAGCCTCTCTCTGGGGGTCAGTTAACCCTCAGCCAAGGCTGTGCATGAGGAATTCCTGCTGTCAATCTCCAGGGAATTTTTCCTCTGTCCCTACCTTTATTATCAAAGGAAAGCCTGGACTTTGCCCTTCAAAGTTACCCAGTGTCCTGGGAACAGTCTAAAAGTCAAAATGTCTGTATTTTGAGAAAGGTAAATATTATTTGATATAACTTGTATGTGGAGGGCTTCCCCAGTTGCTCAGTGGTAAAGAATCTGCCTGCGTTGCCGGAGCCGCAAGAGGTGAGGGTTCAGTCCCTGGGTCAGGAAGATGCCCTGGAGGAGAAGATGGCATTCCACTCCAGTATTCTTGCCTGGAGAATTCCATGGACAGAGGAGCCTGGCGGGCTACAGTCCGTGGGTTCACAAAGAGTTGGACACGACTGAAGCGGCTTAACACAGCACAGCACATATGGGGAAACTAAAAAATAATACAAATGAGCTTATTTGCAAAATATACATATACATACACACACACACACACATATATACACACATATATGTGTAATATGTAACTAAATCACTCCTATTGCTGACCCATGTAGTTTAGCATAGTATAAATAATTGATTCTCTGCCTCTAGGCTTTTACCAACATTTTCCCCCTTCTAGTTCCTGGCCTTCTCCACATGTCCCTCCTGAGACAATTTGGGATACTCTTCTTTCTTTCTAGGAAGAGAACTAATGTTATTAAATACCTACCATGTTCTAAATACTCATTTATGTATATTAACTATTTGACCTTATAAAATGCTGGAGAATCTGTTGTTATTCTCATTTAATAGACCAAGAAACTGAGGTTCAGAGAGGTTAAGTTACTTGCCCAGCTTGCACAAGTGGTAAATGAGTGACATCTTTGTCTGACATCAATACCTGCATTTCCCACACCATAGCATGCTTCCAGTTCATTACAATTTTTCCCCTTAGTCTTGAATCTCTGAAAAATTGGAGTCTTTTTTCCCTCTGATTCTTAGGCACACTCCAGCAACTTAAGAGCTGTTCACATGTGCCTGGATTCCTGGCTCTGCTTGCAGAATTCCTGCATGCCTTTCCCTTGGCACCAAGCTTAAGCTTCTCAGAGGGGTGCCTCTCATTTTAACTCTCACTTCCCAGCTTGACATCCCTCCTTTTCCTACTGACCTTTTCTTCCTTGATATATTTTTTAAAAGATTTTTATTTTTCTACATAAAGCTTCATTTTTCGCCCCCTTCGCTACTCTACCGACCTCCAGGGGCCCAAGCTTCCTGTTTCCACATGGAGTCTGCAGCTATTCAAGAAATGATGTAACTCATGGAGCCCCAAGGAGCTGAGCCTTTACCAGAGGAGAATCTTGTTGAAGTCTTAATATGATGAAAATGCAGAGGCTCTGCACCTTCTGCCTGGATAGCTCTGTGATCTTGGATGAGTTTCTTAATCTCTTTGGCCTTGCTTTCTATTTCTGTAAAATGAAAAGCATAGTGTCTACCTCTTGAAGTTGTCATGAGAGTTAAAAAAGACAAGGTGTGCAAAAAGCTTAGCGCAGCAACCAGCATATAAGCCCTTAATTATTATACATATTTTTGTTATTAATGTCTCCCTGTAGAGCATGTATTGAGGCATACTGTGAATACCGCTGGGTGGGAACATTACTGAAAGAATTCAAGAATCTGTTTTAAAGTGCTTTCTAACCCCAAGACCTTGAATGTTTATGATTCCAGGGGTCAAATCTGAACTTCCAGGCCTTCTTCTCAGGCAAACACACGCGCACACACACACACACACACACACACACATTAATTCATTTATCTTTCATTATCCATCTGACCCTCTCACTTCATTAAAGCTAAAGGTACTTCAAAACTAAGGTCATTTTATATCACTTTTGGAGAAGGGTTACTTCAACATGAACCTTTGAAATATAAGAACAAGACTGAAAGACATGAAATGCCAAAAATCAGAGGTAAATCCTGGAATGTTGGAAGAGTTCAAAGGATGGAGAAAGTCTTGTTCAGAAGGAGGTTCTAGACAGATATGAACTGGAGCCAGGGTTGATGGAGGGGCTGTGACTTATCCAAGTCCAGCGGATGTTCAGTTATAGAAGTGGATTGTGGCTGGAAGAATCCAATCCCCTCTCTGTCCCATGACTGGACAGTGAGATTGTGTGGACAATGTCTATAATTCTGTGAAACCTATTTAATAGAGCTTACTTTTGTAATTTAAAAAAGTTATAAAGGGGGACTTCCCTCGTGGTCCAGTGGTTGAGACTTCACCTTCTGATTCAGGGGCTGTGGGTTCGATCCCTGTGGGATCTAAGATCCCACATGCCTCACGGCCAAAAAACCAAAACATAAGACAGAAACAAAATTGTAACAAATTCAATAAAAGACTTTAAAATTGTTCCATATCAAAAAAATCTTTAAAAATCAAGTCTTAGCCTTCTTTCATTTTTTACTTCTTAAATTGAAGATAGGTATTTGATGTCAAATCTTTATGCAGAAATACACTGAAAGACTGTGACAAGGTTTCTGTGGGAAAATAAGGTCTGCTGTACGGCAATCCACTTCCAGCAAGGTGTTCAAGAAGGCGTCTTAAGCCATGTGGGCCTTGTGAAAAAGTGCAATTTTTCTCAGTGCATGCTGAGACTGTAAGAAAGATGATCCTCGTCTTATTCACCTCTACATTATCTTGCTTTCCTCAAAGGACCTTGCAGAGTGTTTAGCACATAGTAAATGCTCATTAAATATTTATTTTAAAAATTCTTTCGTTTATTATTTATTTGGCTGTTTCCGGTCTTAGTTGCTGCATGTGGGACCTTCTTTGCATCATGTGGGATCTTTCGTTGAGGTGCACAGACTCGCTACTTGCAGCATGCAGGCTCAGTAGTCACGGCATGCAGGCTTAGTTGCCCTGTAGTGTGTGGGGCCTTAGTTTCCCGACTAGGGATCAAACCCACATCCCCTGTGCTGTACGGTGGCTTCTTAACCGCTAGACCAGCAGGGAAGCCCCTGAATATATCTTAAATAAATTTAAGCCTACAGAGGTTGTTTCTGGGCTCTTGGTGTTTCTCCTTTGTCTGGGGTTTTTCCTCCTATGGAGCTTCGTCATATAGCTGTCTAGTAGAACTCCCCTTAGAATGTTTCAGCCCACTGCTTTGTTGCAGGTGTCACTCTAGGAAATAGCCACATTTGATGCAGCTGACAACATCTCTCCTGAGAAACCCTGCACAACAACCCACACATTCTGCCCTTACCATCATGGGATCCCTGCAAGAGTCTGCCCAGAGCTCTGATGCAAACACAAGATTGCGGGAGTGAGAGAGTTAACTCCTCCAGAATAATCCTGGATCAGTGTGGGATGGATGCTCATGATTAAAACCTCCCTTTCCCACATCTCAAGTGGATTTTGAGGGACTCCTGTGCAGGTTGCCAGAAGGCCCCTCCAGGACTAGACTGTGGCCCATTTGCCCTCAGCAGCTGCCAGCTCAATAAGTACCTTTGACTGGCATTTCTTCTTTACCACTGACATCTCCTCAGTTTCTCACTCTTGTTCCCCTTCATTTTCAAAATACACCACCCAGACTCAGTCGTTTGTCCTGGACTCTACTTCAGACTGGGCCATGTGCCAGTTCAAGTGAAATTCAACCTGATTTACGCTGTAGTCACCTAGAACTGTTTTGGTTTGCGTTTGCACCGTCTCCCTCGCTGTATGAGGAGCTACCTGTCAGTATGATGTGGTATGCGGTGTGCCCAGTTGCTCAGTCATCTCCAACTCTTTGCAGCCCCATGGACTGTAGCCCACCAGGCTCCTCTGCCCATGGGATTTTCCAGGTAAGAATACCGGAGTGGGTTGCCATTTCCTCCTCCAGGATCTTCCCAACCCAGCGATTGACCCTGTGTCTCTTGCATTTTCTACATTGGCAGGTGAATTCTTTACCACTATGCCACCTGGGAAGCCCAAAAGCAACTATAATCTAACAAAATTTTAAAAAAAAGAAAGTTCTAACAGAGCTGAGTGGTCATTTTAAATTTTGCCAATAGATGTCGCTGTGATTACAAAAGTTACCATCGTGGAACACCCACTTAGCTAAGTACCTATCATCACATTTAAGCTTCCCAACACTTTAGGAGAGGTGAAGAAAAGGAAGCTCAGAGAGGCAATGCTGCCTGCCTAAGATCACTCAGCTAGTAGGTTGGGGAAGCAGGATTCAAAGCCAAGTTCATCTTCTTCATAGGTCTACTCTTAATCTTTTTCAATATGCCTGAAAATTCTTGACTTCCAGACATCGTGTGACATTAATGTATTTAAATCCTTAACATATAGCTTCAATACTTTGGCCACATGATGTAAAGAGCCGACTCACTGAAAAAGACTCTGATGCTGGGAAAGACTGAGGGCAGAAAAAAAAGGGGACGACAGAGGATGAGATGGTTGAATGGCATCACTGACTCAATGGACTTGAGTTTGAGCAAACTCTGGGAGACAGTGAGAAGCAGGGATGCCTGGTGTGCTGCAGTCCATGGGGTGCCAAAGAGTGGGACACGACTTGGTGACTAAACAGCAACAAATCATTAACATGATACACTAAATGACTTGCCTAAATTTTAGCTTTGTGTCTTAGATTCATGATAAATCAGCGGTTCAGAAGTGAGAGCCATTTTGCCCCCAAGCAATATTTGACAGTATCTGGAAACATTTTTAGTTGTCGCAGCTTGGGGTGAGATGTTCTTTGGCATCAAGTTGATAAAAGCCAGGGCTGCTGCTCCACAATAGAGAATTATCCAGCTCCAAACCTTGCTCTTTTAGAACAGAATGACAACTTGAACTTTAAAACACTTTAACATTTTGGCAAACATATTTCCCCTTTTTGATGCAGAAGAGGAGGATGATTATCCTTGTATATAAAAGGAGAAGACAGGAAGCATAGAGGTGGTGCTCTGTTTAGGACAGAACAGAGACTGAGATGGAGTCTTGTTGGACCAGCAGGGCCGACACCTGCTCCCTTGGCTCTCCTATCTCAGTTATGGAAGTTTGGCTTCTTTGGAATAGAGATCTTTGTTAATTAGTTTGAAATCAAATATAGGAAACAAAAAAAGTGAGGAAGTAGTTTGTCAATGAGTCAGGAAAGAGCGGTTTATGGAGAGGGCGTCTCACTTCTGGCACATGGGCAGTAGCTCTAGGAATAATAGAATCACACAAGAGTGAAAACTTCCAGAGGCTTCAGAGACCATTGCTCCCTCCCCCTCCCCCTGCCCTGACTGCACAGTGAGAAGGACCGAGGTGCTGGGGACTTCCCGACTGGTCCAGTGGTTAAGACTTCGCCTTCCAGTGCAGGGGCTGTGGGTTCCATCTCTGGTCAGGGAGCTAAGATCCCTGTGGCTATTAAAAAAAAAACCCTAAGTATAAAAAGGAAGCAATATTGTAACAAATTCAATAATGACTTTTAAAATGGTTCACATTGAAAAAAAAAGAAAAGAAGCAAAAACTCTGAGGTGCTTCAAAAGGAAATGTGCTCAGTGTCACCCAGTGAGATGTGTCTGGATAGAGTTAAGTCTCCTGACTTCGAGCTTGGACTTTTTCTCCACCCTGTGTTGTTGTTCTCCCAGACCGATGGCAGTGGGAGATTTTATACAATTTCAAGGAAATCCTCAGGTCTTCCTTCTGCAAAACTGGGATGACACTCCTAGGGTAAAATGGAGAAAAATTGTCTCAAAACAAGAAGGCAGGGATTTAGGTATCAAGAGTACTGAGGCACTCAGTCAGAAAAGGATGGCCCCTGGGGCTCTGACTCACTTAAAAACAGAAGTCGGCATTTCAATAGAAATCCCGAGGCTTCCTTCCTACCTTAGAAGCTGACAGAAAGAAAAGTTCCTGATCCTAGTGGAGAGATATATGGGAAGATTAATGGAAGGGGACTCAGTTGCTGCTAAGGCTTTGGTACAGCTCATGATCTCAGTCCCATCCTGTCTTATGGAGGAAGCTGGAGTGACAGACTCAAAGTAGGCTCTGGATTTGGCCAAGATTTATGATCTAATTGGAAGTGCTAGTAGGAGTGGATGGAGAAGGCAATGGCACCCCACTCCAGTACTTTTGCCTGGAAAATCCCATGGACAGAGGAGCCTGGTATGCTGCAGTCCATGGGGTCGCTAAGAGTCGGACACGACTGAGCAACTTCACTTTCACTTTTTACTTTAATGCATTGGAGAAGGAAATGGCAACCCACTCCAGTGTTCTTGCCTGGAGAATCCCAGAGACGGGGCAGCCTGGTGGGCTGCTGTCTATGGGGTCGCACAGAGTCGGACACGACTGAAGTGACTTAGCAGCAGCAGCAGCAGTAGGAGTGGATGGATAAGAATGCAACCAACCTGGAGACCAACTGCCCCTGGAAAGTGAGTTGTAGAAACAGGCTTCCCCGGGGGAAAGGAATTGGCTCTTTCAAAATCAGGCGATCTGGCCACCGGTTAACTCTCAAAAACCCAATGAGTCAAAATTCAGTTCATCAAATGACCAACTTATTATACGTACCATATGTGTCAGTGGTAGTTTCATGTGACTGTTTTAGTAGCTTTGGCATAAGTGTTCACGTTTGGTCACTGATTATGTAATATCTTCTAGTTATGAACTAATCCAAAATTGTTCTGCCACCTGAGAAGCTGGCTAACAAATTTTGACATTCCAAAAGTTTGGCTAAAGAGAAATCATGATAAATGAATATTTTTTCCATGTAAAGTGCTATTTTTCTGTTACTCAAACTTCTACTTGTAAATGTGATAAGATCTTCATTATTTCTGATTTCTTTCTGGAGCTTTTGAATGTATTTTTCTACTTTAAAAAGTTTTCCATCATTAGTACTATCTTGCTAATACCTCAAATTAGCTTTGTATATATTTCTAACAGTTAGGTTTTGAACATAAAGTAAATGAAAAAATGTAAAAAACATCAGAATTAACCAAACACACTTTGCTAAAATGAAATGCTTATGTCTAATCAGGAGCAGTTTGGATGTGTTGTTACAGTGTGTAGAAAAATTAGACATAATGTTAAAGCCATTTAAATCAAGAAGAAAATAATGAGAATTCTCAAAGAAATGACTGTTGTTGGCTGTATGCTTGCACCTCAGATTTCACAGCTATTAACTATAAGTGTGAAATTATGAAGGATTAAAAATCCTAAAAATGCTTAAAGATTGGTAAAGACAAAAACAAGAAGACACTAAAAAAGAAATGAACCCACATGTATATGGGGAATTAATCTGTAGCAAAGAAGGCAAAAATATACAACAGGGAAAGACAGTCTCTTTAATGAATGGTGTTGGAAAAACTGGACAGCTACATGCAAGAAAATCAAACTGGATTACTTTCTCACACCATGCACATAAATAAACTCAAAGCAGATTAAAGACTTAAATGTAAGACCTGAAACCATAAAACTTCTAGAAGAAAACACAAGCAGTACACTCTTTGACATCAGTCTTAATAGTATTTTGTTTGGATACGTCTCCTCAGGCAAGGGAAACAAAAGCAAAACTAAACAAATCGAACTACATCAAACTAAAAAGATTTTGCACAGTGAAGGAAATTGTCAACAAAATGAAAAATCTGTTTACTGAATGGGAGAAGAAAACTGTAAATGATATATCCAATAAGCACTTAATACCCAAAATATACAAAGGACTCATAGGACTCAACATAAGAAAAACAAACAACTCAATTATAAAATGGGCAGAAGACCTGAATAAACATTTTTCCAAAGAAGACATACAAATGGCAAAAGTCAAGTGAAAAAATTCTCAATACCACAAATCGTCAGGGAAATGCAAAACAAAACCACAGTGACATATCACTTCACACCTGTCAGAATGACTGTTATCAAAAAGACAACAAATAACAAATGTTTGTGAGGATGCGGAGAAAAGGGAACTTGGGTACTGTTGGTGGGAATATAAACTGGTGCAGCCACTATGGAGAACAGTATGAAGATTCCTCAAAAATTTAAAAACAGAACTACCACACAATTCAGCAATTCCACGCCTGGGTATTTATCTGAAGAAAATTGAAAACAGTAATTCAGAAAGACATATGTACCCCTATGTTCATTGATGCATTATTTATAATAGCCAAGATACAGAGTCAACCTACGTGCCCATCAATAGAAATAGATGAATGGATGAAGACAATCACACAGAATATAACTCAGCCAGAAGAATGGCATCTTGCCATTTACAACAACGTGGATGCGCCTAAAGTGTGTTACGCTAAGTGAGATAATTCAGAAAGAGACAGACACCATATGATTTTTACTTATATGTAGAATCTAACAAACAAACAAATGAACATATATAACCAAACAGAAATAGTCATAAATAGAACAGGTGGTTACCAAAGGAGTTGGGGGGGGTGGTGCAGGAGAGAAACAGGTGAGGGGAATTAAGAAGCACAAACCTGCAGTTGCAAAATAAATGAGTCACAGGTATGAAATGCACAGAATGGGGAATATAGTCCATAATTATGTCATATTTTTGTATGGTGACAGATGGTAACTCGATTTATCGTGGTGATCATTTTGAAATGCACAGAGATAGCAAATCACTATGTTGCATAACAGAAACTAACATGATGTTGTAGGTCAACTATACTTCAAAAAAACACAGATGAACTCAGAAAAACAGATCAGATTTGTGACTACAGTGGTGAGGGGGAATTGGATGAAAACAGTCAAAAAGATATCTTATATCTTCCAGTTATAAGATAAATAAGTACTGGGGATGTGATGTACAATATGATAAATATAATTATCATGGTTGCACATTATATATGAAAGCTAAGAGAGTAAGTTCCAAGTTCTAATAACAAAGAAAAAAAACCATTTTTTCTATTTTTCAATATTGGAGCTATAGGAGATGATGGATGTTCAATAAACCTATTGTGATAATCATTTCAATGAGTCAGAACTGACTCATTGGAAAAGACCCTGATGCTGGGAAAGATTAAGGCAGGAGGAGAAAGGATGACAGAGGATGAGATGGTTGGATGGCATCACCGACTCAATGGACATGAGTTTGAACAAGCTCCAGGAGTTGGTGATGGACAGGGAAGTCTGGCATGCTGCAGTCCATGGGGTCACAAAGAGTCAGACACGAATGAGTGACTGAACTGAACTGACAATCATTTCATGATATATTATAAATTATATAACTGTACACCTTAAACTCAGGCAGTGCTCTGATCTATTGTGTGTGTGCTTAGTTGCTCAATCGTGTCCCACTCTTTGCAACGCTATGGACTGCAGCCCGCCAGGCTCCTCTGTCCATCAGATTCTCCAGACAAGATTACTGGATTGGGTTGCCAAGTCCTCCTCCAGGGGATCTTCCCAACCCAAGGATAGAACCCATGTCTCTTATGTTTCCTTCACTGGCAGGCAGGTTCTTTACCACTAGTGCCAGCTGGGAAGCCCAAGGTAAGGCCTAAACTTTTGCTAAAGGTTATCAGGCTGCCGTGATCCCTTTTTCTATTCTCCCAGGAAGGGGCAACGACACAAACCAGGCTGAAGACAGACAAGCAACTGCATCAGGCGCTCAACTTTCTTCACAGACCGCTAGGATAACATATCCATTAAGAGGACAGGCAGGGACATTTGTCTGATTTACCCTCCCCTCTGTTGGAAGGCAGAAGAAGGAAGAATGAAAGCAAATGCAAAAGCGATTCTTGTTGCATCCTCAGTAGCTTAGTAGACGAATATAGAATTTCTAAATACAGAATTGGAAACGTCATCCTGTGTCCTTCCTCGACTTTTGTCACTTCTCATTTTGAGAACTCAGATTCCAGGACTTTCTGGGTATACAGCCCCTCTAATTCTTTTCTTGGGCATCACCATCAGAGAGCAGATGCTTCTATGAAAATGCGTGGAAATAATTACAGAAAAAAAAAAAATGTCTCCAAGAGGCATTGGCCAAACGATAAACGACAAGATGCCTTTGGGCACAAATCTAGAAAGGCACATGTGAATTGTAAATGACACCACAATCTTTTTTTTTTTTCCCCCGAATACAGTTTAGGCTATTTGACGCTTTGGGAGCTTAGGTGGTCATCTCTGTAATTTCCATCAGCTTCAAGACACTTTGAAATGGAACCAACATTATCAGCACAGCTTGGTAACCACTCTCTAATTTTTCCCTCTCGAATATCAGCCTCACCAAAGTGAGTTTCAATTTTAGATGTGTTCCCTCCCTGAGCAGAAACCCTATGGAAAATGATTCTTGGGAGAACATGCAAATGTGCCAGTGACCTACATACGGAGCTATAAGCCCATCAGATTGCTTCTGCCGCTTGAAACCTGGGGAGAAAAAATGGAAAAATAAAATTGCATTTAGTATGCTGTGCTCCAAAAAGCACTAAGATTTTTCCAGGGCTGTTTTACCAAAGATTATTCATTAGGAGCATTTTCCTTTGCCTTTGTGGCTCTGCCAAATGACACATTTAAACTGGATGTGGTTATTCATGGAATAATTAAGGTGTGAAAAGATTGTATTTGATGTTTTATTTTAGGGTTTTAAAACTGCATGATCCTTTTATGACCTATGGAATCAGGAACTTTTTTTAAAAAAAGGAGGTTGTGGGACTTCCTTGGTGGTCCAGTGGTTAAGACTCCATGCTCCCACTGCAGGGGGCAGGGGTTCAATCCCTGGGAGGGGAACTAAGATCCCGCATGCTGCAAGTGGCAGTCAAAAAATAAAAACAAAAAACTTCAGCAGAAACTGTAAACTGATTAGACTCCAGTATAAAAAGTAATTAATTAAAGAACTTTTAAAAAACACAAAGAAAAAAAATGGAGGTTGTAGGACTCTGTAACTGGAATGAACAACACACACATGTAATATATCCTGGTCACTTTCCTTAGGCTGAGTGGACAGGTTAGTTCATCTAAACATTTCCACTCGGGATTAATTAACATCTATTTGAGATGAGTAGAGTTGATTAGCCTAAGGGAATTAGGGGAGGGGGCCTTTGTTTTCTGGAGGTCTATGTTGAGTCGAGGCAAACATTTTAAATGTGGGATTTACTTCTCTCTGGCATCATTGGGGCTTCCCTTTCTTGGCTGGTATGCCCTCATCCTTCCATTTCCCCACATACCTGGACACTGTGCCTCCAAATTAAGAGAGCACAATTGAATATGGCTCCTGGGTTGTTATTTCTGGGGAATGTGAGTATGTTTGTCACAAGGGCTGAGTGCTGAAGAATTGATGTTTTCGAATTGTGGTGCTGAAGAAGACTCTTGAGAGTCCCTTGGACTGCAAGGAGATCAAACCAATCAATTCTAAGGGAAATCAACACTGAATATTCATTGGAAGGACTGGTGCTGAAGCTGAAGCTCCAATACTTTGACCACCTGATGTGAAGAGCTGACTCATTGGGAAAGACTCTGATGCTGGAAAAGATTGAAGGCAAAAGGAGAAAGGAGTGGCAGAGGATGAGATGGTCAGAGAGCATCCCTGACTACGGACATGAATCTGAGCAAACTCCAGATGTTAGCGGTGGACAAAGGAACCTAGCATACAGCAGTTAATGAGGTCGCAAAGAGTTGAACACGACTTAGTGATTGAACAACAACAGTAATAACAAGGGCTAAAGATACTTAAAAGAAGGACCACAGGGACATCAGGTTGGCAGAAAGCCCAGGCAGGGGCAGCTTTGTGCCATGAAGGGAATCGAGGCACTGAAATGCGATGGGAGCTGGGTTTCAGGCACAGAGAGATCAAGAGTGAGCAGGAAGTCAGGACACTTTCAGATTCAAACACAATAAAGACTTTCAAATTTGCTTCACCCTCCCCCACCCACAAGGGTGTTGGTGGTGGGAAGAGGGTTTATTGGGAAATTATCTAAGAAAACAAGAGAGATGATCAAGAATCATTTTCCACCTCTTTTCTGTTTGCTTTTGTTTGAGCAGAGCCTCATTTTCACTCATCTTTGTCTATATGACTGAGAAAAAATGATCATCAGCAGTGGTGTGTCTATCATCCTTAGAATTCTCAATCCACAGGTAAAAAGAAAGAACTGTTAATAGCTAATTATCTCCTATTCATTAATGTCCCAAAGTGGCTCATGTCACATTGTGGAGGGACCCAGTGCATGCTTAGCCTATTCATGTCCTCCCCTATGGGCTGGGGAGAGGATGGTAGGGCACTTGGTGGGGAGGAAGTTAGGGAGGAAATTGTCCAAGTTAAAAATGTTCTGTGATCAGAATACAGGGATGAAAACCTACTGGGAAAAAGTAAAAACTGTCATTCCAAGTCACTCACTTGTGTCTCTTCGTTCCTCAGTTACTTTGTAGGTAAGGCCACTGATCTACTCCACCGTGGTGGTAAGATTGTCTTTTCTTTTTTTTGATTAATTGCTGTTGAAGTATAGTGCTTTACAATGTTGTGCTGGTTTCTACTATAGGGCAAAATGAACCAGTCATGCATACACACACATCCCCTGTTTTTTGGATTTCCTTCCGGTTCAGGTCACCACAGTGCATTATTATAGCATATTGTAGCATTCCTGTGCTATATCGTAGGTTCTCATTAGTTATCTATTTTATGTGTGGCTGTGCTCAGTCATGTCCAACTCTTTGCGACACCATGGCTTGTAGCCTGCAAGGCTCTTCTGTCCATGGAATTTTCCAGGCAAGAATACTGGAGTGGGTTGTCATTTCCTAGTCCAAGGGATCTGTTTTATACATTGTATCAGAGTGTTTACCTGTCAATCCCAATCTCCCAACTCATCCTACCCCTCCTTTCCTCCTTTGCTATCCACACATTTGTTCTCCACGTCTGTGTCTCTATTTCTGCTTTGCAAATAAGATTGTCTGTGTGTTCCATTTTTCTAGATTCCACATATTGCTTGAGGGGCTAAAGAATGGCACTGCTAAGGTTCTGGAACAGCCTCAGAGAGTGGAGAATTGTAGAGACAGACACAGAAGTCATTATGTCCATGTCAGTGCAGAGGAAGCAAACCAAGAAAGTGACATTTCTGAAGTTATCAAGTTAGTAAGACACAGAGCGGAAGCAGAACCCCTAAGGATTTTAAAGCAATAGGTGATAGCAAAAAGCTGTTGCCATGAGAGTTTAGTGGGCTGTCTCCATGAGGCTTCATAGCATGGTATCCATGGCAACAAGGTCTGGTCTGTGTCTTTCTTAGACTGGGACCAACAGGAACTGTGAGGGGATCCTGCCTCTGAATAGTCTGGACTGACTCCTGTTTGACCAGGGAGACTGTCCGGAAGCAGGCTGAATCCTACCCAAGCCCATAAGGGATTCCAGAGGAAAGTTTCAGCTTGATGAATTCCCAGCACTGGAAGTAATTCAAGGGGTCCTGGGATCTGGGCTGGATCAGATCTGATGTGTGACTGCCAGACCAGAGTCTCATTGGCTCAGGGATTGGGTAGGACTGAGAGTCCACACTGGACCTTTGAGATGGACAATAGCATCAAAATAGGAAAATAGGATCCATTGGAAGAACTGATGTTGAAGCTGAAGCTCCACTACTTTGGCCACCTGACGCGAAGAGCCAACTCATTGGAAAAGACCCTAATGCTGGGAAATATTGAAGGCAGGAGGAGAAGCGGGCAGCAGGGGATGAGATGGTTGGATGGCATCACTGACTCAACGGACATGAATCTGAGCAAATTCCAGGAGATAGTGAAGGACAGGGAAGCCTGGCATGCTGCTGTCCATGGGGTTGCAAAGAGTCAGACACAACTGAGCAACTGAACAATAACAACAGAAACAGGGGGGAAGGTGGGGAGGAAAAAGAGTCTGAGAGTCTCACTTATCTGGGAACTGTGCTTTTCTTGAGTCCAGTGGCATACTAAGTCACCTGCTCATGGTCCTCTGAAGCAGGTGGTGTTCAGGTTGTTGTTCAGTCACTAAGTCATGTCTGACTCTGCAATCCCACAGACTGCAGCATGCCAGGCTCCTCTGTCCTCCACTTTCTCCTGGAGTTTGCTCAAATTCATATCCACTGAGTTGGTGATGCTATCTGACCACCTCATCCTCTGTCACCTTCTTCCCCTCAGGCCCTTAATCTTTCCCAGAATCAGGATCTTCTCCAACAAGTCAGCTCTTTGCATCAAGTGGTCAAAGTATTGGAGCTTCAACTTCAGCATCAGCTCTTCCAGTGAATATTCAGGGTTGATTTCTCTAGGATTGATTGGTTTGATCTCCTTGCAGTCCAAGGGACTCAAAACAGAGTCTTCTCCAGCACCATAGTTTGAAAGTATCACTTCTTCAGTGCTCAGCCTCAAGTGGTGACTAGCACCTTGATTTCTCAAGGGCCAGAATTGAATGACTGGACTGGCTTCCCAAGACCCACAGAAACATCCCCTTATGAAGGCTGTGTTCAGAAGACTTCAATTACAAGTTAAGTAGATTCAGCTATTGCAAACTCCCGTGACTGCTGTAGGCATGCATCCTATTCTTTAATTTCCTCTTGGAAGCTTTGTGCTTCTGGAATCTAAGTTCCCTGCCTCGTTTGCACATTATTTTCAGTCAACCACATTTCATTGTCCTTAATTAACCTGGAGGCATTAATGCACAGTACACAGATTAAGAAAGCTTTGTTTCTGAAATTGAATTTTACTCCCCTCACCCCCCTCCACTTCTAGGAAAGATTGGGGCAGCCAAGAATATATAGGTCATGTTTCCAATTATAAAACACCAATGATGCTATTTTTCTCCTGCACTGATAAAAATAGAAATGAAAAAGTGGAGCTGAGCTGTCTGTGTGAGGTCAATAGTCACCAGCAACAGCTTCTAACCACCAACTGGACTCCTCAGGTGACCAGATGATGCCTGACAGGCAGGGAGGATTTTTACCCAGCAGGGTCACTAGGTGGCGCTATCAATAAGAAAGGATTAAAAAGCGCTCCTCTGCTAAGCAGGCCTGTGAGCAGCAAAGCAATTAAGCGCTTCAGAGGACCCTGCTCCCTCAGCTGTTTGTAAAAACTCTTGCAGCGTTCGCTCCCCTCATCTGTCTGCAGCTACTGGTGACAGCCACAACAGTAAGAAAGTGTGGCAGGAGGACTCACATTCACACATATTGTCTGTGTCATTTCTGTAAGATATTGTTAGGAGAAGCTGAGGGTGTGTGGGGGGTGGCGGTGGGTAATGGGACCGTCATGGAGAAGGATGCCTGATTTCTCAGGTGGACACTAATTATTTGTCCTGCCTCTGGCTCTTTTACAAAAGCTAAGGCATTGCAGGCTTAAGAAGAGAAGCTGAACACAGCCTCAGGCGTTTGCAACTATTATTATTCCTCCATCTTCCTGAATTCTATGCCAACTTTCATCCATCCCAATACTGTTACTGTCAGGCTCGAGAGCCCTGATTCTGCCTCGTCACTAACCTTCTCCTTTTTATTTTTTAAAATACTTATTTCTTTGTTTGTTTTTTTACAACACACCCACTCTCTAGTTGTGGTGCCTGGGCTCCAGAGTGTGCAGGCTTCAGAGCGCGTGGGATCAGCAGTTGCTGCAAGCAGGTATAGTTTCTTTGCAGCATGTGGGATCTTAGTTCCCCGACCAGGGATTGAACCTGTGTGCCCTGCATTGCAAGGTGGATTCTGAACTGCTGGACCACCAGGGAAGTCCCTTTCCTTCTCTGTTGATGGACCTTTGTTTTACTTCAGCAGATGTGAAATCTTTCTATAGTATACTCCCCCAGCTGATGATGACTTCCATTGTGTCTGGTATGAATTTCTACCCCATCTTTATCCCTGGTGAATACCTGCTTGGTCCTATCTCCCTCTGACTCTCCCATCCCATTTATCCTAGTGATTCAGACAGCATTTACTAACCAGGACGTGAGGCAATGCCCTCAGCAGAGTGGGATTGATCGTGGGACATATGACAGATGGTGCTAAGCTTGGCAGGCAGCACTTTTTTTTTTTTCAGGAAACAGAGTCCCATTTGTTCTTCCAATCATGATGCAAGGGGACGGGAAGCAAGAAAAGTGGATACAGGAAACTGATGCTGCCATTTTCCCACCAATATATCACTGGATGACTTGTAGAAAGGGTTCCTATCTGCTGTTGTTGTTCAGTTGCTAAGTTGTGTCTGACTCTGCAACTCCATGGACTGCAACATGCCAGGCTCCTCTGTCCGCTGTCTCCTGGAGTTTGCTCAAACTCATGTTCCTTGAGTTGGTGATGCTAAGGGGTGATGCCGCCCCCTTCTCCTATCGCCTTCAATATTTCCCAGCATCAGGGTCTTTTCCAGCCCTTTGTGGGTGGGTTTCTATCTGTACTCAGCCATGAGCAAGGGCTGCCTCCATCCCCTTGGCTTCAGCCTGAACATGCCAACACCTTTTGAGATATACCTTGTATGACATGCCCTCAGCTACTCTCTGCCATCTACTCACCTTCTTCTGGCAGCTATCATTTATCAGCATATGCCCTTAAAATAAGGTTTCTAGAATGGGGCAAGGTACTCTATTCTGATACAGAAGATGGTCTTAGGGAAACATGCAAAAGAAGGTGCAAAGCCTGGAGGCTGAAAAGTTGGAGGAAATGTAGTCAATGAAGTTCACATAAGTCAAAAAGAATAAGAAAATTTCCTGATTGCTTTACTCACCCTCTCGTTCTCTCAGTTGTTATGTAACTTGCCATGTGGTCACATAGTTTTATCCTTCTTAATTACAAGTGAAGAAAAAATGTGGGTTAGAAAATACTTACTACCTACTTGGGCTTCCCTGGTGGCTCAGTGGGTAAAGAATCTGCCTGCAACGCAGGAGACCCAGGTTTGATCCCTGGGTCGGGAAGATTCCCTGGAGAAGGAAATGGCAACCCACTCCAGTATTCTTGCCTGGAGAGTTCCATGAACAGAGGAGCCTGGCGGGCTACAGTCTGTGAGGTCATAAGAGTTGGACATGACTTGGTGACTAAACCACAACCACCACTACCTACTTATAGTAACTTCGACCATCTTTCCTTCTTATCACAATTATATGCCACTTTCCCTTGGAATCATCCTGAGGCAAGAATGAAGCATCTCCCGTCCTCTTGATCTCTGGCTTTCATTGGTCTATTTATCTTTATTTATTTATTGCAACTGTGATTCTCCATTTCTGGACTTCTTTTTTGCTGCTAGACACAAGGAATTGTGTTTTAACACTAGTGCCTAGGACAGTGCTTGGCAGAGAGGAATAGTTTAATCAAAGTTTTAAAATGAAAAAACATTTTTAGAAATATCCATCTCCAATTATTTTATGTTCCTTTCCTTCTTAAAATAAGTGTGATTTTATTTCTGGGGCTGCTTTTCTGTTCTATTGACCTTTTTTTTTTTTTTTTTAATATCAGTACCATACTGTTTTGATGTTTTGACTACCATTATTTTATAATATAGCTTGAAATCAGAAATTGTGATACCTCTAGTTTTGTTTTGTTTTTTTTTTTTCCCCTCAAAAATTTATTTGTGTGTTTGGAGTATTTTTGTGGTTCTATACAAATTTTGGCTTCCCTTGTGGTTCAGCTGGTAAAGAATCTGCCTGCAATGAAGAAGACCCGAGTTTGATTGCTGGGTTGGGAAGATCCCCTGGAGAAGGGAAAAGCTACCCACTGCAGTGTTCTGGCCTGGAGAGTCCCATGGGCTAGACGGACAGGACTGAGTGACTTTCACTTTTTGTCTTCCCTGGTGGTTCAGGTGGTAAAGCGTCTGTCTACAATGCAGGAGACCCGGGTTCAATCCCTGGGTGGGGAAGATCTCCTGGAGAAGGAATTGGCAACCCACTCCGGTATTCTTGCCTGGAAAATCCCATGGACAGAGGAGGCTGGTGGGCTACAGTCCATGGGGTCGCAAAGAGTCGGACATGACTGAGCAACTTCACATACAAATTTTAGGATTGTTTGCTCTATTTATGTGAAAAATGCCATTGGCATTTTGACAGGGATTGCATTGAATTTTCAGTGACATAGTATGGACATTTTAACAATATCAGTTCTTCCAATCCATGAGCTTGGAATATCTTTCTATTTGTGTCTTCTTTGATTTCTTTCAGGAATGTTTTTATAGTCTTCAGTGTACAGGTCTTTCACCTCTTTGGTTAAATTTATTCCTAGGTGTTTTGTTATTTTTGATATAATTGTAAACAGGATTATTTTCTTAATTTCTCTTTCTGATAGTTTGTTATTAAGTGTATAAGAATGTACAAAATTTTTTATGTTGATTTTGTATCCTGCAAATTTACTGAATTCATTGGTTAGTTCTAACACATTGCTTTCCTTTCATTTTCATGCCTAGGAGGAGAGTTTCTTAATCTTTTTGACCTATGTGAACTTCATTGACTACATTCTCTCCAGCTTTTCAGCCTCCAGGCTTTGCACCCTCTTTAGCACATTTCCCTAAGACCACCAGCCTTTCCATCCTCATTTACCATTGTTGCTGTTGTTCAGTCGCTAAGGCTTGTCCAACTCTGCGACCCCATGAACTGCGGAACAGTCCTCACTGTCCTCCACTATCTTCTGGAGCTTGCTCAGATTCATGTCCACTGAGTCCATGATGCCATCCGTCCATCTCATCATCTGTCGCCCCTGCCCTCAATCTTTCCCAGCATCAAGGTCTTTTCCAATGAATTGGCTGTTCACGTCAGAAGTCCAAGGATATCAGCTACAGGGAGTGGGAGGTTAGAAGGATCTGGTTTGATTTCCTCTATGCCTTGAATGAATGCCCAGTGCCCTTGCTTCCATTCATAGCCAAGCTTCACAAAAAATAAAGGACTTCAGATGCTCTTCATCTACCTTTAGTCTAGATACCAGTCCTTTTTTTTAAGTGGTACCAAACCCTGCCAGTGAGATCTGTGTTTCCAAAGTATTGCATCAGGATGGGTGGGTGCTTGTCAAAGACATGTGGGAGTGTGGCAGAGACAACTTTCAAGACTTTTTTTAATCCTCAGCTCTAGGATTCTATTGCTCATTGCCTTATGGTTCAGTCAAATGGAAGATCCCCAGACTGAAATATACATTGATTTAAGACATTTATCAGCGTCCTTGGTGGCTCAGTGATAAAGAATCCACCTGCCAATGCAGGAGACGTGGGTTCTATCCCTGGATCAGGAAGATCCTCTGGAGAAGGAAATGGCAACTCAATCCAGTATTCTCGCCTGGGAAATCCAATGGACAGAGGAGCTGGCCAGCTACAATCCTTGGGGTTGCAAAACATTTGGACACTTCTTAGTGACTAAACAACAAAGAAAACAACAACAAAGATATTTATCACCAGGGCCTGTGTGACTCTTTGTGAAATGATCCAGTAGATTTTCTACCAAAATAGTGCACTTTTATTGCTGATTCAGCAGCCTGTCCAGGTTTAAAATGAGGAAGTCCAACTCATATCATTGGACCTGGTCCAATAATACTCTCATACAACCTGCCCTGCCCATCAAGACACTCTATTTTTCACTTTTTTTTCTTTAACTGACTTTTCTTCCCCTCACTTCAACCTCTGAATAGATCAGTCAAAACACTGAGCAGAGAGGAAAGTAAAAGGAAGGGGTACTTAAAAATACAGTGGGGAAAATGACATAAAATTATTCTCATAAATAAGAAATGAGTAATTATTAGAATGTAGACATGTACACTGAATGGATGGCAAACTACTGAAATATATTATAATGTGCCTGTTTAATATCTATATCCTCGTGGTTGCTAGGTTACACTGGTACTTTTAATAACACTAAAGGCAGCGAGAAATACTTGTAGTTACTTTCCCCATTGAAAATATTACTGGCAAGGAAAGGGACATATTGCTGGCTAGAGCCGTGGGATATTATAAGCTTTCTGTTGCTCATTAAAATGCATTTTAGTGTTCATAGCATTTAGTGGTTCACTTTAGAGTTTTTCCTTCAAAATAGTTAAACATCATAATGTGCCTTGGGTTGAGAGATCTGGGTGGTTGATATCTCTGTCTCCCTGAAAAATGTGAAAGAAAAGTGAAAGTGTTAGTCCCTCAGCTGTGTCCGACTCTTTGCGATTGCACGGACTGTAGCCCGCCAGGCTCCTCTCTCTATGGAATTCTCCAGGCAAGAATACCGGAGTGGGTAGCCATTCCCTCCTCCAGGGGCTCTTCCTGACCCAGAGATTAAACCCGAGTCTCCTGTATTGGCAGGCGGATTCTTTACCACTGAGCTACCAGGAAAGCCCCAAGATTCTTTTTTTAACTAGGTAAGAGGATATTCTAAAAGCCCAGATGGGAAAATTCAGCTTAATAAATACTTTTTTGAGCACCTGAACAGTGATTCACAACAGCTCAGTTCCTTCCCAAATAAAATTTGAATCATTAGTCTTTTCATACCAGGAGGCTTGCTAATTCCGTGCTTTCCTGGCACCATTCAACATGTGAGCCTCTCAACTCATCTTTTCCCTACTCCTTCTGCTTCACCATGCTTCCTTCCTTGGCTTTTCACTACAGAGCCTTCCAATCCTATTCAGCGTCTCCTCTAGAACTCCAGCCATTGTGAAGATACACGCTCATAAAATTTCAGTTCCCTTGCCAAATGCTTACTTCACCCTTGGCCTTAACCAAAGCTTGGATTCACACTCAGGACGGAAGAGCAGCTCCCACTCTGGAAGGATTAGCATCCTTTGTCCACTTCTCACCTCCCCCAGTTATCACATCCCTCCTGGCCTCATGTCCTTCTCATCAAGCCTGAACCCGAGAAAACATCATTGCCCAAACCCTCACTGTCCTATGTCCTTCTACAAAATCCATCCTGTCTTATTCAGTCTTTTTAAAAATTAGGCTAAATTTCCTTTACAGGTTTCCCCAATGGCTCAGCAGGTAAAGAATCAGCCCACAGTGCAGGAGTCACAGGAGATGTGGGTTCAATCCCTGGGTCAGGAAGATCCCTTGAAGAAGGAAATGGCAACTCACTCCAATAGTCTTGCATGGGAAATTCCATGGAGAGAGAAGCCACTGCATGCAGTTGCAAAGAGTCAGACACGACTGAGCACAGTCCAGTGAAGTGAATCAGCTATATGTTTACACATATCCGCACCCCCCCCCCCCACTTTTTGAATTCCCTTCCCATTTAGATCACCACAAAGCATTCTAAGGAGTTCCTGGGCTATACAGCAGGTTCTCATTAGTTATCATCCTGTCTTGTTCAGCCTTGAATTATTTTAATCATCCACTTTCTGACCCTACACAGGAGTAGCCAAGCAGCAGTGGAGAAAAATCACTGAAAACTGTGAATATCTTTGTAAGACATTTATGCAAATGTGGTCACCTTGCTCCCATCACCATCAGGAGCTACCACAGACCCTCCCCTCCCAGCTCTACATTTCCTCCTTGTGTGTGCACTCTTGGCCGATGGCCTCATCTTCCACTTGGGAGGCTGTCGGCAGGATCCCACTTCAACCCACCCACCCCCTGTCTTCCTTTCTCCTTTATATTCATCCTTCCTTTCTAGCTCAGCTATGATTGATATTTCCCCTTCCATCCCTGACTTTTATCCCCACTGCTTCTCTATTTCCAGGAACTCCATGCTGTCCCATGTTTCTAACCTTTAATTTCTTCCTGTCTACTGTCATCTCTGTGGTCCACAATGGCGTGCAAGTCTCTCGTACCTGAAAACAAATAATAAGAAAGCTGCAGTCACCTCCGGATGACCTTGGTTCTTCCACGCCAACACACAGAGTTGTGCTTCACAAACTTTACCTGCTTCAAAGTGTGAATCCCTGCCCCTGTCTTCACTTTTTCATTTCCAAACATCCCTCTAATTTCTGAGTCCACTTAAATGCATCTTCTGCTCCAACCGTCGGCTAAAGCAATGACTGCCAAAGTCGTCAATGTCATTGTTGTCACTAAAGCCACAATTTCCAGCCCTCTCGGCAGTGTTTGGCATGTATGATCACTCCCTAAACTTAAAATTCTATTTTTCTCTGGATGTGACACCACCCAAAGACGGTTATGAGATGAAGATTATGGTATAATTTTTTCCACCAAGTCTGCCCTTGTTCAAATGAAAGCATGTGTACGAAATGGCACTGCTTGCTGTGGGACAGAAATAACGGGTGATCATTATTGGTTAAATCCTGTTGCAATGTATTCTATTTTTAAAATATTTTTATTTTATTACTTTTTACATTGGATAATTGCTTTACAATGTGTTAGTTTCTTCTATACAACAACATGGATTGGCCATAAGTACACATATACCCCCTCCTTTTTGAGCCTCCATCCCACGCCCACATCCTTCCCACCCACCCAGGTCATCACAGAGCACTGAGCTGAGCTCCCTGTGTTATATAGTAACTTCCCACCAGCTGTCTATTTCACATATGCTAGTGTAGATATGTCAGTGTTACTCTGCCAATTTATTCTAAAACATTCCCCCAGAACCTGTAAAGCCCACCTGTCACCCTATCTGTTTTGTTGGAGAAGAAGAAATGGGGCTCCAGATGGATTAAGGTCACACAAGGACCAAGCCCAGGGCCACAGCCCATTCACTGACTCTAAACACATTGCTTTCTGCATTCTCCAATGACTTTTTAAAAATTTTATTGGTAATTTCCCTGGCAGTCCAATGGTTAAGACTTCACCTTCCAGTGCCAGAGTTTGGGGTTGATCCCTGGTCGAGGAGCTAAGATTTCTACATGCCTTGTGACCAAAAAAACCAAAGTATAAAACCAAAGTAATATTGGAATAAATTCAATAATGACTTTTTAAAATGATCCAGATAAAAAATAAATTAAAAAACAACATGATTTTTCTTCTCTTTTTCATATCTACCCCTCCTTTTGTCTTTTCTTCCTTCCCTCCATTCCTTTTCCTTTCCTTTAATTTCCGTCCTTGTTTTGAAAATTTCTTCTTATAAACTTTGAAGTGCTCAAATATTGAGCTTTTCTTTGTTTACCCCTCAGATCAGATCAGATCAGTTGCTCAGTCATGTCCGACTCTTTGCAACCCCATAAATCGCAGCACACCAGGCCTCCCTGTCCATCACAAACTCCCGGAGTTTACTCAAACTCATGCCCATTGAGTCGGTGATGCCATCCAGCCATCTCATGCTCTGTTTTCTCCTTCTCCTCCTTCCCCCAATCCCTCCCAGCATCAGGGTCTTTTCAAATGAGTCAGCTGTTCACATCAGGTAACCAAAGTATCGGAGTTTCAGCTTCAGCATCAGTCCTTCCAATGAACACCAAGGACTGATCTCCTTTAGGATGGACTGGTCGGATCTCCTTGCAGTCCAAGGGACTCTTAAGAGTCTTCTCCAACACCACAGTTCAAAAGCATCAATTTTTCGGTGCTCAGCTTTCTTCACAGTCCAACTCTCACATCCATACATGACCACTGGAAAAACCATAGCCTTGACCAGATGGACCTTTGTTGGCAAAGTAATGTCTCGGCTTTTTAATATGCTGCCTAGTTTGGTCATAACTTTCCTTCTGAGGAGTAAGTGTCTTTTAATTTCATGGCTGCAGTCACCATCTGCAGTGATTTTGGAGCCCCCCCAAAAAAGTCTGACACTGTTTCCACTGTCTCCCCATCTATTTCCCATGAGGTGATGGGACCAAATGCCATGGTCTTAGTTTTCTGAATGTTAAGCTTTAAGCCAACTTTTTCACTCTCCTCTTTCACTTTCATCAAGAGGCTTTTTATTTCCTCTTCACTTTCTGCCATAAGGGTGGTGTCATCTGCATATCTGAGGTTATTGATATTTCTCCCAGCAATCTTGATTCCAGCTTGTGCTTCTTCCAGCCCAGCATTTCTCATGATGTACTCTGCATATAAGCTAAATAAGCAGGGTGACAATATACAGCCTTGACGTACTCCTTTTCCTATTTGGAACCAGTCTGTTGTTCCATGTCCAGTTCTAACTGTTGCTTCCTGACCTGCATACAGGTTTCTCAAGAGGCAGGTCAGGTGGTCTGGTATTCCCATCTCTTTCAGAATTTTCCACAGTTTATTGTGATCCACACAGTTGAAGGCTTTGGCATAGTCAATAAAGCAGAAATAGATGTTTTTCTGGAATTCTCTTGCTTTTTCCATGATCCAGTGGATGTTGGCAATTTGATCTCTGGTTCCTCTGCCTTTTCTAAAACCAGCTTGAACATCTGGAAGTTCATAGTTCACGTATTACTGAAGCCTGGCTTGGAGAATTTTGAGCATTACTTTACTAGAGTGTGAGATGAGTGCAATTGTGTAGTAGTTTGAGCATTCTTTGGGATTGCCTTTCTTAGGGATTGGAATGAAAACGAACCTTTTCCAGTCCTGTGGCCACTGCTGAGTTTTCCAAATTTGCTGGCATATTGAGTGCAGCACTTTCACAGCATCATCTTTCAGGATTTGAAATAGCTCAACTGGAATTCCATCATATCGACTAGCTTTGTTCCTAGTGATGCTTTCTAAGGCCCACTTGACTTCACATTCCAGGATGTCTGGCTTTAGGTGAGTGATCACACCATTGTGATTATCTGGGCTGTGAAGATCTTTTTTGTACAGTTCTTCTGTGTATTCTTCTCACCTCTTCTTAATATCGTCTGTTTATGTTAGGTCCATATCATTTCTGTCCTTTATTGAGCCCATTTTTGCATGAAATGTTCCCTTGATATCTCTAATTTTCTTGAAGAGATCTCTAGTCTTTCCCATTCTGTTGTTTTCCTCTATTTCTTTGCATTGATCACTGAAGAAGGCTTTCTTATCTCTCCTGGCTATTCTTTGGAACTCTGCATTCAAATGGGAATATCTTTCCTTTCCTCCTTTGCTTTTCGCTTCTCTTCTTTTCACAGCTATTTGTAAGGCCTCCTCAGACAACCATTTTGTCTTTTTGCATTTCTTTTCCATGGGGATGGTCTTGATCCCTGTCTCCTGTACAATGTCACGAACCTCCATCCATAGTTCATCAGGCTCTCTGTCTATCAGATCTAGTCCCTTAAATCTATTTCTCACTTCCACCGTATAGTCATAAGGGATTTGATTTAGGTCATACCTGAATGGTCTAGTGGTTTTCCGTACTTTCTTCAGTTTAAGTCTGAATTTGGCAATAAGGAGTTCATGATCTGAGCCACAGTCAGCTCCCGGTCTTGTTTTTGCTGACTGTATAGAGCTTCTCCATCTTTGGCTGCAAAGAATATAATCAATCTGATTTCAGTGTTGATCATCTGGTGATGTCCATGTGTAGAGTCTTCTCTTGTGTTGTTGGAAGAGGGTGTTGCTATGACCAGTGCGTTCTCTTGGCAAAACTCTATTAGCCTTTGCCCTGCTTCATTCTGTACCCAAGGCCAAATTTACCTGTTACTCCAGGTGTTTCTTGAGTTCCTACTTTTGCATTCCAGTTCCCTATAATGAAAAGGACATCTTTTTTGGGTGATAGTTCTAAAAGGTCTTGTAGGTCTTCATAGACCGTTCAGTTTCACCTTCTTCAGTGTTACTGGTTGGGGCATAGGCTTGGATTACTGTGATATTGAATGGTTTGCCTTGGAAACGAACAGAGATCATTCTGTCATTTTTGAGATTGCATCCAAGTACTGCATTTCGGACTCTTTTGTTGACTATGATCGCTACTCCATTTTTCCTAAGGGATTCCTGCCCACAGTAGTAGATATAATGGTCATCTGAGTTAAATTCATCCATTCCAGTCCATTTTAGTTCGCTGATTCCTAGAATGTCAACATTCACTCTTGCCATCTCCTGTTTGACCACTTCCGATTTGCCTTGATTCATGGACCTAATATTCCAGGTTCCTATGCAATATTGCTCTTTACAGCATTGGACCTTGCTTCTATCACCAGTCCCATCCACAAATGGGTGTTGTTTTTGCTTTGTCTCCATCCCTTCCTTCTTTCTGAAGTTATTTCTCCACTGATCTCCAGTAGCATATTGGGCACCTACTGACCTGGGGAGTTCCTCTTTCAGTATCCTATCATTTTGCCTTCTCATACTGTTCTTGGGGTTCTCAAGGAAAGAATACTGAAGTGGTTTGCCATTCCCTTCTCCAGTGGACTTGAATGAAAACCATGAGTTTTGTTTGTATTATTATTGGGGGTTTTGAGGTGTGTGCCTTGAAGTAATTAACAATTAAAGTAAGATGGACTTTCTAAATGTTCAATACAACCAGAGTATTCTGTTCTCCATCCCATGAACAGCAACAAAAAAATCCTCTTTGCAAGGGACTCAAAACTGTTCTTAGTGATGAAGAATCCCTCTGTCTGATGAAGTTCACTCCTCTTGTCCTAGGATGTGGTCCTCAGCCCTGGACGTTTCCCTACTCCTTCTGACCTTGACATTGAACCGTTTTCATGACAGATTTAGGAGGCATTTTTTACTAGCATCCATTTTTCCTCCTCAGGGGCTTCCCAGGTGGCACTAATGATCAAGAATCTGCCTACCAGTGCGAAGAGACACAAGAGATGCAAGTTCGATTCCTGTGTCGGAAAGACCCTCTGGAGGAGGAAATGATACCCTGTTCCAGTATTATTGCCTGGGAAATCCCATGGACAGAGGAGCCGGGTAGGCTACAGTCCATGGGTTCACAAAGAGTCGGACATGACTGAGCACAGCACACACCCATTCCTCCTCATTTCTCAAATCCTTTTCTCTTCTTTACAAATTCCTATCTCATTTAATGGGGCAGATGTGATGGCTCAGAAGGTAAAGCAACTGCCTGCAGTGCAGGAGACTCGAGTTCGATTCCTGGGTCTGGAAGATTCCCTGGAGAAGGAAATGGCAACCCACTCTAGTACTCTTGCCTGGAAAATCCCATGGATGGAGGAGCCAGGTAGGCTACAGTCCATGGGGAGTCATTTAATAATTTCTCTGCAAAATCCCTTCATGGCCACCAACCAGAGACTGATTGATGCCTGCCATATGGCAAACATACCAAATGGGGCACCTTTCTCACTCACTCCAACTCCTCCCTCAAAACAGAACACTCTCCCAAATCTATTACTCCTGAATCTGCTAGAAGTTTTCAGCTACTCTTGTTCAAAGCAAGGTGGTGCAAATCGAGTTCATTCTTGGAACTTGGGTGGTTCAGGCCAATGTTTTATTTTTTGATTCATAAATAGTAGAGTTAGAAAGAAGGAAATCTGGGAAATATAACAAACATAAAATAAAAAGACATTTTCAATCCCACATTCCTAAAGTAATCATTATGACAATGGGTTTGTCATGTAGTCCCTTTATTATGCTAGTTTCTGTTCTTTCTATACTCAATTTGTTGAGATTTTTTTGGTGTGTGTGTGAAAAGATGAAGAATTGTGGCAAATGCTTTTTCTGTACCTATTTAGGTGATAACATGATCATTTGTCTTTCATTTTATTAAAGTGGCCTATTGCATTTGTTAATTCATGTATGTTGAACTATCCTTATATATCAAGGATAAATCCCTCTTGAACATGGTGTATGATCATTTTAATGTCATTTAACACATTTGGTTTGTTCTCATTTTGTTGAGAATTTTTGCATTTATATTCACCAGAGATATTGGACTGTATTTTTTTTGTAATATCCTTATCTGGCTTTGGTATCATGGTAATTCTGGCCTCATAAAATGAGTTTGAAAGTATATCCTCCTCAATATTGTGGAAGAGTTTGAGAAGGATTGGTGTTTAAATGTGTGGTCCAATTCACCAGTGAAGCCATCTGGTTCTGAAATTTTCTTTGTTGGGAAGTTTTTGATTACTGTTTTTATCATTTCAGTCTTTATTGATCCATTTAAATTTTCTACTTTTTTCATGATTCAGTCTTTGTAGATTGTATGTTTCTAAGAATGTATCCATTTTTCTAGAATATCCAATTTGTTGGTATAATTTTTTGCAATAGTCTCTTATGGTTCTTTGAATTTCCTGTTATATCAGTTATAATGTTGCCTCTTTCATTTCTGATTTTATGTGTCTGAGTTTTCTCTCTTTTTTCCCTCAGTTGTTCTACCTAAAGGGTTTATTAATTTTGTTTCTTTCTAAAAAACCAGCTCTTATAGTTTTGTTGATTTTTTCTCTTGTTATTCTGGTCTCTATTTCATTTATTTCTGCTCTTATACTTGTTATTTCCTTCCTTCCACTTACTTTGGGTTTAGTTTGTTCTCTTTATGGTTCCTTGAGGAATAAAGTTAGGTTGTGTATTTGTGAAGTTTTTTCTTTCTAAAGGTAGGCATTCATCACTATCAACTTCCCTGTTAGAACTGCTTTTGCTGCATCCTGTAAGTTTTGATATATTGTGTTTCCATTTTTATTTGTTTCAAGATATTTTAAATTTTTTCTTTGACTCACTGGTTGTTCAAGTGTATATTGTTTAATTTCCACGAACATGTGATCAGTTTTGTTTTCTGCTGTACTTCCAGGGCTTACCACAGTACCTGGGTTAGGGTAGGCATCCTATACAATTTGGCCACATCACTGAGTGGGTACACGTACCTGCAGTTTTCTGTTTCCACTGTGCTGTGTATACATTCCTCAGCTGCCTATTCTCTTTCTGTTCTATTTTGATGGAAGGAAGGTTATTTTTCATACTTTTCTGGGGGTGCACATGGTAATTTACAGATTGAGTCCAAGCTCAATAGACTCACCAATTCTAAAGGACCTTATTATTACATCTTGGTGGTGTTCAACTATTTCACTTCTCTTTTTTAAAAGTTTTTGTTTATTTTATTAGATTTTGGAGGCAGAAGATTCTGTAATGCAATTTAAAAGTACCTTCTTTTAAAAATATTAAAGTATTTATTTGTTTGGCCGCGTCAGGTCTTTAGCTGCATCATGTGGGATCTCGAGTTGCAGGGTGAAGACTCTTTGGTTGCAGCACATAGGCCCAATAGTGGTGGTGAGGGTTTAGTTGCTTTGAGGCATGTGAGATCTTGGTTCCCTGCATTAGAAAGTGAAGTCTCTAACCACTGCATCACCAGGGAAGTCTCTAACGATTTCGCTTCTAATCACATGTGGTTTTGATTCTACTTAGGATGCTATTTCCTTTTGATTTGCAGGTTCACCTTTCATATCTTCAGGGCAGCAAGGATAAGCCAGCTTCTGCAGCCCCAGCTTACTGCCCTCTTAGTCCCCCGGCTGGCCCATTTATTCCCTATCCTGATCTCT